>NC_090922.1:1044734154-1045040940 GCF_040938575.1 Ambystoma mexicanum | reverse complement strand
GGAGATGGGTCAAATACTGTATTTGTTTAGGTGGCAGGTGCCCCTAATGTGTTTGCCATGTCCGCGGTCGTAGTGGTTGTCCATGGATGTAATCAATGCACTACTGGCTGTTTCACGTTAGTATGATGTTGGTTTTGAGTTGCTGTGTGAAGAGCAGATTGGCTGAGCTGACAGGTGGTGTGGCATGACTGTTGGTCGCCTGCATTGGTGAATGGTAGCAAACAATGCATATCTTTTTCAAAAATATTTGTAATGCCTCTGTGCTGTGAAGTGCTGTCTGCTCCCATTCTGAGTGAAGGTCAGTGCTGTAGAATGTTTGTTTCCTAGCTGTGCAGACCCACGCATGGTACACAGTATAAGGTTCAATTGTTTTTTGACCTTGAAACAAAGGGAGGATTGCGAGCGGAATGCATGAAGGGATGATGTAAGACTTTCAAATATGATAATGTTCACTATTAAAAATTGGAGAAAGGAACATGTAATTTCATTTTATGAAAATTCGTTGAAGTGGGCGGAGTGCTTGTTTTACACCGATACAAAGGAAATGCAGAATATTATGTAAGTTTTACTTTGGACGATTTTGTACACAAACTAGTCAAATTATAATTTTGGTGGGGTAAATTGTATTGTGTGTTGTGTGTGGCATATTGCAATGACATGCAATTAGAACTTTTATGTGTAGTTTTTTTTGTCGTGGGATATGGTCAGTGCAGCATCTAAATGGGTGTAGTGCAGTTGTGGGTTCCCCCAGGTTCACAAATGGGTAATTGAACGCTAATATTTCATAAAAACTCAGTGTATCTGTTCTTTTTGGTTTTATTTAGCTCTCTGATTGCAGCATCAGGATTAGCATTCCATTTCGAGCTCACCATACTACGTACCAGTAACGTGTACAGCAAACTGGAGAGTAATTTGCACGTTCTTTTGTTTGAGTTATTATTGTTTGACCTTTGTGTTTATCAATAGTTGTAATTGATGGTTAAAATGATATACTGTAATAAGATTACATTGAGACACATTTTTGTTATCTTTTTTTTAAACAGCTACATCTTGAGTTTCTGCGGTTGTCATGGATTCCAGATACCAACTATTGTTGTTTTTTAACTGTCAGCTACAGATATACGTCAGTGGTTGGATGCCAGTGACACTTTTTTGGGATGATCGACACGGGCCCATATGCCCATACGCCATACCAGCGATACGGAGCAACTTCATATGTTTTGTGGTGGCCTAGCGGAAGTTCAGGCAAAGTCTTCACAGTTATATCGCGTGACTCACAATAAACATTTGTGGATGTAGAACGAAGAAAACAATTACCTATTTGCTTGCATATGTAAGTCTGCGGATGCTATCGGAGTGTTTATTGTGAAATAAAAGTACTTTACAAATTGTACACTTTTTTTGGGATGATCGATACAGGCCCATATGGCCGTACGCCATACGAGCGAGAAGGAGCAACTTCATATGTTTTGTGGTGGTCTAGCGGAAGTTCATGCAAAGTCGTCACAGGAATATCGCGTGACTCACGATGTGGATCGAGAATGAAGAAAACAATTACCTATTTGCTTGCATATGTAAATCTCTGGATGTTCTCAGAGCGTTTATTGTGAAATAAATGTACTTTACAAATTGTACAATTTGGTATTTCCTTTAAAAGTATGGTTTCATATTCAGAATTGGGACGCGCTGTGTTGTGTGAGGATGTGTGTTGATATTCCGGGATCTGCGTCAAGTAACGTTATCACGTAGGTGAAGATTGGGTGCGTTTTACTACGCTGTATAGTAATGTTCTGGAGATAGGTGGAGCATACCACTAGGTTTTGTTATGTTAGACTAAGGGGCGGGGCATATGCATTGGTGCCGCCAGAGCAGCTCACCTTGGCCGATGCAGAAACGGATAAGATTATCACAAGATGGCCGCGCCCTGCTGCCTGATTTCGCATGTGTAAAAAAGAGTGAAAGTACGGTAAGGTGTATAGGAAATGTTTGTACGATCGATCAATGTATGCTTAGAAGTACATGTCCGAACACTTAGGAAAATAATATTTCTTAGTGCACTCTTATTTTAATAGATCCATTTTTTGCTGCACTCACTGCAGATGTTTTTTCTAAGGTCTGGTCTGTATTATTTTTAATGTCTGTATGGTGTGTTTAAAACATTTTTTGGGGGAAAGTACACATAAAGTAATGGCCAATAATTTGTTTTTTATAGAGAAGTATGGTGTTTTCCATTAGGAGGGCTGGTCTTAGAATGTGCAGGCATTTACAAAAGGAATGCCACTGAGTTGCCGGTTGAGGGGGTGCACACTGTGAGCCTACTTAGCAGACTTCTGGTAAGAGGTTGTATACAACTGACTATGCAGGCATTTTTAAAACGACAAAGGAGGATTTCTGTGCTATAAAGGAAGTTGTTTCAATGCATAAATACACACATGCTTCCAATCACTGTATCAGTAACTAGTCTGCCAAACATTACTTTCAGTTCGATATGCTTCACGCTAAATTTAATGGTCGTCTTCCTATCCTGCTGTCCAGTGAGTGCACTTTTGAGCCTTGCTTGCATTTCCAAACTCCTTGCCACTACTTGATGTCCAAGTGTATAGCTGCCATGTGAGCCACTAAGAGCCATTGCTGGCTTTTCTCGTTGCATGATTGGATTTGTAGTTTCATGTTTCCCGTGCTAAGTATGGGCCTACAAATTCCAGCATTTAAAGTCAAAAGCAAGAACAGGCTTGTGTTATCGGGCATAATATGGGATTACTTGACAGCTATGCAAGTGTTCATCAAAAACTCATGCTTCCGGCAGGTTTTGCAACTGCTCTTCACACTCTGCTATGCCCAGTAGTGTGCTTTTAAATGCTCCTGTAGCAGAGGTGTTACCACGTGTGGGTTTTTAGGTAAACTAAAGCATGTGTGCGTCCTATACTTTTAAGAAGACTGTCCCTTATTTCTGCAAACACCTCATGGGGGGCACAGTAGTGAGATGTCTGCAAATGGTTATTTTCTTAAGTCCTATCAGTTTAAATTGAGGTTCTTTGATGTCCTGGGTGTTAAGCTTAGCAGTGCACGGTGGTGGCACGAGTTATGGTTGCTTAGCTTACCATAATTTGCTGAATTTCTGGGGGTTTTCGGTTTTACTTCGAACCATAACGTCCCTTTAACAATGTTTTTTTCACTGAATTTCATAGGTTTTTAGTAGCGCAACTTAACCATAACATCCCGTTAACAAAATATTTTTCACTGAATATGTATATACATACTAAACGGCCTGCGGTTGCAGCCATATAGTTATGGTTACATTTTTCAACTCATTGGAAGAGCACTTTTTGGGCGGCTTATAACTTCCCCCTGGACAAAACCTCACGAAACTTTAGCAAAAAAAGTATATGGTCCCGTCAGATTGATTCTGGGTAGTTTGGTGAGGTTTCGTGCAGGGTGGGGACAAAGTTATATGAGAGGTCCCAAAATGTGCGTTTTTTCCCATAGAAGCAATTGGAAAGAAATATGTTCATGCCTAGAGCCAAACCGCTTGATGGATTTTCACCAAATTTGCGGCAGGAGCGGCAGCTTGGTCCCAAAAGTGTGCTTTTGTGAATTTGGTATAAATCCATTCAGCAGTTATTTTTAAAACAACCAAAAAGTAGATACACAAAATTTGGGATATCTGGGTTTGGTGCGCAGACTCAATTCTCTGTTTGCTCCGTGAACGTGCATCTGATTGGCCCAAAGGGTTGACGTGATTTCCACAGACATCGGACGCACCCGCTGATTGGATTGTGAAAAGCATGAGGTGCATCATAGTTTTGGGAATGCCCACCATGTTTGATCCGCGGAGCCACTGCTGTGGATAGACTGTTTGGGGAAAAATCTGGAAAACACATTTTGGGTTATTTGGTGGTGGAAAGAGGGGCTGGGAAGGGTGGGGAAGTAGAAAAACATGATATGGGGTTATTTTTGTAGGTGGAAAAGGGTCAGACAGGTGAAGTAGCAGTCAACGGACACCATGGCAGTCACGGACAGCGCCGTAAACGGACGGCTTGGGAAACATATTTAGAGTTATTTGGTGGGTGAAAGAGGGTTTGAAAAGGGTAGGGTAGTGGAATAAAGATGATATGGAGCTGTTTCTATAGGTGGAAAAAAGGGACTGCAGATCCCGCAGAGTCCGCTGTAGATTTCAGTGTCAACATTTCCATTACAGGTGAGTCAGGATGAGTTTTATTAGTTGACGGTGTATGCTACTTGTTATATATGGTATGCTGTTGGTTGTGGCCAGTGGCCAGATTCTTGGGGACATGGTCACTGGCCCATCCCCCCAGAATCTGGCCACTAGCCACGGCTATCACAGTACTAACATGTGTGTAGTAATTATAGGTAATGTATTACAACATTACAACACTAGTAATATGTGTATATGAATTGTAGGTAATGTAATGGGAGTAAAAAGTGCTTGTAATATGGAGGAATGATGTAATTGAACTGTATATGGTACTTATGATTGTAGTAAAACTGAGTATAGTGCTCATAGAATATGTATCTGATTATACTTGCTATGGTTACTTAGTTTTATAGCGTTATGAAGCTAGAATCTGGTTTATTTTCTGTAGGGAAAAAACAGTACACTTTGTTAAGCAGGATAGTTCAACAGCTCTACGTGTGTACAATTTTACATATACTTGTTTTTAAACCCACATAAACACTAAATTCTAAGAACTATGTTTGGCACAACAATCGTTTATGACACACTGCTGTTGTCTCAACATTAAATAATCATTGGGTCACTGGGAAAAGAAATCCATACTGGATTTAAAAAAAACTTGGTTACAATTAAGTGTGATAGTATGTTTGTTTGAAGTATGTTGTGATTAAGGGAATACTTGAAGTAGTTAGACACCTGTTGGCGTATTCTAACTATATAGACTTTGAAAAGTACTATTGTAGTGCTATGGATGTAGTTATATACCTCTTGGCATATTCTAACTGTTAATTGTGACTAAATCTTGGTTGAAGGAATATTAAGTAGGCATTTGTTAAATTTGCTGGTAACCTATGTTTTGGTTAACAGAGGTATTGTTGCATTCAAAATCATCGACTTATTTTTTTGACATATGCAGTGTAGTGCCCTAAAGTGGTTGTGGCACCAATGTGGTATACTATACCTACAGTTGTGACGGTTTTCTATCCAAGAGATATTTGGCCATGTGTGAAGCCTGTAAGCTTACAGTTATTTTTAGTACCATCTGCATTGTACCTTAGAAGCATTGGTATTACATATTGGCTATGTGAGTGTATTTGTATGGTAGAACAATGGTCTGAATTGCAAAAATGGCATAATATGCCATGATTTGCATTCTTCAGAAGCTGATAAAATGCAGTGGATTCAGAATTTGGTATGGATCCATATACAAATCATTCATTAGGGATGTGGTCTTGTGAAACATGGTTGCTGAGAGAGCATGTATGTTTCCATGTGTATGAAATCTGGAAAGATTCCACGTATAGGGATGTTTTTGGTTTCCAGTACATGTAGTAAGTACATTAGGAATGTTTGTGGATCTTCATGTGTGTTTATGTTAAATGTTCCATTCTTGCACAGTGGTCCAATTCATGCCTTATACTTGAGACACTGTAAGTGTTCTCAGAATTATTTGTGGCATTTCTTTGAAGGACGAGCATTTGCAAAGACAACTGGTCCAAGCTGTTTAAGTAAATGTTGTGAACAATTGGTGGCAATTGAAAGAGAAGATTCATTGTTACATTAGCATAACAGTTTACTCCAGTTGTGTTGCAGAATTTAAATGGACCAGAGAGTTCTGTTTGTGGATCATTTGATTGGCCTGCAGATATTTCTGAAGAAGAGACATTTGTGTCTTTGTTTTCTGATGGACGTGCAGTTGACTTTGTACTAGACAGTTTTGTGATTTGCAAAGAAGGGCCGGTATCAACTGTAGGACAGGCACAAGTGACCACCATTCAAGGGTGTTTATTGTACTACAAAAAGGGTTTAAAAAACGCCTATATAATCCTAAATCTACATATGGGAGCATGCTACAACCATCAAATAATAATAACGTAGTCCTAGTGGTGTCTTGTCAAAATAAAAGGACCTATACTAATAAACCTATAGCCAATCCTTACCTCTAAATACAAATAGTGTGGGAAACAATGTTATGCAAAAAGAAGCAAGTGTTCAAGAAATGATATGCCAGAATAATCAGGCCATTGGCCTCCCTTTCCCACGTGTTCAGCATGGGAAAAGGTGGTACACTTGACCTTAGCACAGTCTCTTGCTTTTCTAGCACGAGGATGCAGTTCACACATTAGCATCAGTTCAATTTTTCAGGTGATTCACGATGTACCCCGGATCCCCCTCAGCCGGGCTCGGATCCATTTTAACACAATGTTCAATGAGTCTGCCTCCGCCAGGCTCAGATCAACTTTGATTCTCTTTAACACATGCTTGCTTTATTCCAAAAACTTTCAATTGATCTCCTTCCTTCCAGCTCAGACCAACTTTCTCTACTTTGCATTTCAATCAGTCTCCCTCTGCCAGGCTCGTACCAACTGTATCTATTTTGTCATCAACTTGCTTGGCAGTATCGAAGACTTTCGATTGTGAAAAGGATTTTAATTGACCCATCGCTGGACCACTTTGATGTACCGTTTTTGCAAATCTTTCACCTTTCTTAACTCTCAGTTGGACACCCTACAGAGACTTTAGAACAAGCACCCACGGTGTGCCAGACCACTCTGTCAAGGGCATCATCTCTCGGTTTCAATGTTCAATCACTCATCTGTTTTACTCGCGCTGGTTATCACATGCATTTCATACACTGTTTGCTTCAGCATTTACCATACTATGTTGCCACTTGCCACCTTGGCTTCAACACAGATCGGTCTGTTATCAGTCTCCCCATCTTACTGCCTGTGTTGATTTCACTGGTGATACTTTGTTGTAGGAGTCAAGGACACTACCACAGCAGCAATTGATTCTCCCCGCCTTGACTATCGAAAGCGGGAGAGCCCTGGGTACATCTATCACACAATTCAGGACTCTTAAGCCTTGTTTCATGGTCTTACGCTTTCTATTCTCGAGGCTTCATGAAAGTAATGGTTCCTCATCGAAAACACCACATGTATTCCCCTCCTTACAATCCCCTTCTGTTTTGCCGTCTTTCTCCCCGTGTTAAACTGCCATCTTGGAACTGCTGCTTCCTCATGTGCTTTGCCTTGCTCAGAGTATGCTCTTGTGCTCCACCTTTTATCTTTGTGGGGCAGTGTAATGGAAGTCAGGTGTGTGTGATGGTAAGTAATTGCTTGACCCTGCCTGACTGTTGTATTGGGACATATAAGGTATATGGCTCAGGTATTAGTCTGTTTTCTGTCATAACAATCTGTCCACAAGAATGTTATTGTGTTGTAAAAGGGCTGGGGGGTTGTGTTCCTAAATATCTTACCTTGTAGGAAGGGGTAAAGGTGTTATAGGGAAGGGAATACCATGTCTCGCCATTCGGTGTGCCACTTGTTAGGGAGAATTCTCCAGAATGGCTAATTTCCCTTACCTTTTGAGTCCCTCAGCAGCTTTGCTGGATTTCTAGTGTTTAATAGTTTTACCTGGTAAGAGTGTGAGCCTTTTCTCCCCACTCTTATATATGTTTTGCTGTGTGTTGTACATTTTTTTGCTCATGGACTATGGAGTCTCACCAACCTTTCGTGGCAAACTCCTGGAAAAGTTGTCCATCTCTCAGCTTAACCTTCATTCCAATTCTGTTAGCTGTCTCCATGACCACAAGTCTGGCTTCAGAGCTGCCAGAAGCACGGAAAACTGCTCTCCTGAACATCCGTGAAGATCTGCTCTCCAACCTTGACTCTAACATTCCCTCATCCTCCTCGATCTCTCTTCTGCCTTCGACACGGTCAACCATACCATCCTGCTCAATCGTCTCCATGAAAACCTGGGCATCACTGATCAGACTCTGGTCTGGCTGACCTCTTTCCTCTCAGATCAACCCTCCCAGGTCCAACTTGGGTCCTTCCTTTCATCTATCTTCCTCTCTACCTGTGGTGTTCCCCAGGGGTCTAACCTCTTGCCCTGGCTTTTCAACAAATACCTGGCAACTCTCACCCACCGCATTGCCACTTTCTGCTCAAATTTCCAGTGCTATGCTGACGACACTCAACTCATTTTCAGGCTGCCCTCTACGACCTCCTCTCCCTCTCTCATCTCTGATTGCCTAACTGCCATTCAAGATTGGTGTACCGCCAATGATCTTTGTCTGAATGGCAGCAAGACGGAGATCCTCCTCATCGGCACACCTTCACCATCCTTTCCCCTCACTCTCTGGCTGGCCTCCCTTGGCACTCCTCCTACCCCCACCTGCGAGGCTATGAACCTTGGGGTCATCTTTGACTCCACCCTTTCCTTCTCCGCCCACATCTCTGAGGTCTCTAAAAAGTCAAATTTCCGATTGCACCTCCTCAGAGGTACTCTGCCTTTCCTCTCCTTCCCCCAGAAGCTCATGGTATCCCAAGCTCTGGTTCTCTCTAGCTTGAACTATTGTAACAGCCTCTTTCTAAATCTACCTGCCTCTACTCTCCACCCTCTGATACTAATCCAGAACAGGACTGCAAGACTTGTCCTTGGCCTCAAGCCCTGGGATCGTATCTCTCCAGCTCTGAAATCTCTCCATTGGCTCCCAGTGGATGCAAGGGTTCAATTCAAAACCCTCTGCATTGTCCACAAGGCTTTCTGGGGCCTGGGTCCAAAATACCTTCAGCTATACCTCCGCAAATACCTCCCCTCTCAAGCTCTTCGCTCCTCTATCTCCAACTCCCTCAGGGTCAGTCGTTTTTCAAAGAAACGAGCTGGGGGTAGATCTCTGTCTTTGGCTGGAGCCTCCCTCTGGAACAGCCTCCCTGCCACAAACTTGAGGAGAACCATCTCCAGTTCCATAAGCACCTCAAGACCTTCCTCTTTTCTTCTGCCTTCGCTTCCCCCTCTCCCCTGCTGATCTGTTCTCTCTTGGCACCGTGCACCTGGCCACCCTCTGTCCTCCAGGCCCAGGTACCTGCTTACCCTGCCACCCTGGCGCACTTCCTCCAGGCCACCCATTGCACTGGGGTCTGTATCTGTACCCATACAGCCCCCCCTTTTTCTTCCTGCACTTATCAGACCTACCCTGTCTGCTGCCTTAAACCTAGCACTTGCAAATTGCTGGCTGCACTACCACTGTTTGTTGTCTTTATTATTTATGTATTGCTATTTATCGGTTTCTCCCCCCTTCCATGCACTTTTCCCCTCCCCCCTCCCATGCACTTGCGTGTTCTCAATGTCACGACCACTGTTTTGTTCTCCCCTGTTTTATTTATTTATTTATTTTAATTTTTGTATCACGCCAACATGCCCGCAGGCTTCAGGGCGCACAGGTTCCCCTCCCTTGCCTTGTCGCGCTCTGAAACACTTGTGTACGAGCGTGATAGAAATAAAATATCAATATCAATACCCCATAGGCATCATCCTTTTACTGTGTGTCACCCAGCACCTTTAGTGCAGTGACACATGGTTGTCTTTTCAGACTCCCCACTTTAAACTCCATTTTCTAGGACTATATATTGTCTCCCAGAACATGTAACGTTACCATTGACTTAACTAGTCTTGTTAAATGTACAGACCCAGTACACCCTATCTTCCAATAGATTACTGGAGGGGTTAATAGTTATCCCATTTTGTCTGATTGTCATGGAACATTAGTATGTTCCCCTTTCTCTAAGATTTGGCTGGCGGCAGTGGTATCTACCATTTTTATTCTACCGCAGACTATGAAAATAGCCTTTGGTACCATTTGAGGTTATGGTGGTAACCTCAAACTGAAACCCGGTAATCCACTTTTATTTTAACTTGGTTCTGGTCAAGTTCTTTTGCCATATCTGTTAGTAAAGGTCTTTCTGGTGTTTTACTCTGCGCGCCAAACCAGGTTTGGTTCCTTTGTTCGCTGTCCTTTGGCAGACTTCTGCACAGAAGCGCTCCTTAGGCGCCTGAGTGTCTGGGTGGACAGGATGTGAGGGAGGGGTTTGAGGCCCCCTACACAGGGTCTCCTTGGAGACCCAAGTCACACTCTTGTTTGATTGGCTAGGTGGCTGCCCTGCCAGGACAGCACCCTGCTGTGTGATTGACAGCCAGGCTGTGCGAATGGGGGATTTGGTGCATAAAAAGCCAGTCTCTGGGACTGAAAGGCAGAGTCGCCACTGGAATGAAAGAACCAAAGAGAAGCTGAAGGAAGACGACTGCTGCAACTACTGGACACCCGGTGAAGCCCTGCTGCAGGTCCCAATCGCCTGAAACTTCGACGACAGAGGAGATCTGCAAGGAATCTTCTTCCCTTGAGATTGGTGGGAACAACCAGCTCGCCAAACACCAGACACCGGTCCTCATCCTGGTTGAATTTACTGTGCATTGCTGCAGTAGATCAGATAGCCAGTGGGAAGAGACACAGTTTGGGTTTTAAGGAGCGCACCTTTTATTCTTCGTTTTGCTCCGCTGCTGGATTCTTCCCTGGGCAGTGCAGGACCTTTGAGCCGTCCTCCTTCTTGTCACCACGACGGATGCTGCAGGAACCACAAGCCTGCAGGAACTGCCAGAAACAACTGCCTCAGCTACAGCATTCTTCTTCTTTAAAGGTACTGCGTAAATTTGGTTGTTTGTTGCGTCCGACCGCGGTGAAAGCGTGGGAAATCTTTCGCATCTACAAAGGCTTGTCCTTCTCTTCTCCTTTAAGTAACTTTTCCTCCGACCAACTTCATTTTGAACTCTTGGCAAAGACTTGACCGCGACCTACTTTCAACTGTGTGATCCTCTGCAAAGAACCATTAACACTGGCCCAGACCTATTGACTTGAATCCTATTTGTAGGTGCTATTGATTTTGGATAACCTTGTCTTCCCTCCCTTTTAAATTGCTGGAGTGCCATTTTGCTCACAATTTTGAGCTTACCTTGTCCAAAATTGATTGGGTGTTGTTGTAGTATATTAAGACTGTGATTTACTGCTGCTTTATGATAGTGAACTGTTTTATAAATGATGGTGTATATAAATGTATATTCTTTTACTCAGCAACCTTGAATCATTGTTTATTTGAACCATAGTAATTGTCGTCCTTGGTGTAATCTCTTGTACTGCTCAATTTACTCTTGAGAAAAGTCTAGCTGCTCAGCCATCGCTACCACTTTACTGTGTAGTACAAGCTTGTACCAAAGGTGAAATTGTACTTACACTTGTAGTCTTAATTGTGTTTAGTGTTCCCAAAGGGTACTGCACAAGATTCTGCCTAACACCACTCCCAGTCCCCGAAGTTCCCTCACCCAGGTGATCCTCCTGCACTTATCCACCCCCAGGAACTGGATCCAAAAGTAATGGGCATGTCCTGGCCACCTGGATGAGGGATCCTTGGGGACCAGCGGGTGAAACACCTTCAGGTTTCTAACAGGTTGTATTGTTTGATGCAGAAGGAGTTGGGTGTTGTTTCTTTAGCTGTATTGTTGGGAGATATGTTACAGCTTCTGTTTGTAATAATTGTCTTCTTAAAGGTTTCTTTTTTGATGTACTGGGTACATATCTAGATAGGGGGTGTATACTGCCCATAGCCTTTTGTTTTTCACGATGCAAGGAATGTCAGCATTGACTTTGTTTGAATCAAAGTTAACTAAGAATAGACCATTGAGTATACCCAGACGTGAACATGCTACATACATTATATCTTCTTTAAAGAATGTGCTGTCAATGTCAAACAATGCTTGATCTAGGGTTAGACCTTGTGATTTGTGAATAGTGACAGCATATTCAAGAGATAGAGAAAAGTGCTCTCTGTGTACGTACATGACTTTGAAAAGAAGGAAACATGCTATTGACACATTTTTTAACTTCTGCAAGTTTGTGAAAGAGGATGTTGACAAACAAAATGTTGTTGTCATGTGGATATGTTTGAAGCCAACAGCTGCACTAATTGCTCCATTGACTAAACCTTGTTCTACATCAAAGTTATGTTCTAGAATTACTCTGCACTTTAGACACAAAGTCAGTATTTTCTCCAATCCAGCTGTGTTGGATATACATTTTTCTAAGCGATGTAGTCTTTTTGTTGTTTGTTGACACATAGGAAGGGTTATGCCATGCACTTCTAGTTTGTCTGTGGAGCTGACATGCATTATGGGTTTTATTTCATTTTTCAACATTGTCTCATTGAATTGACTATAGCTTGCAAGTGTTGGCATTAAGGATATGCATTTTCGATTTTGTTAAGTTAATTTTTCCATGACATCAGGAGCTGATGTGTTTTGTCCATCTAGCTCATGGATTAGTCTACTATTTAAGATGGATTTTGTAACTTTAATAAGCAGACTGGTTCGAATGTTTTTTGAAATGTTAGCATAGGTGAGGTCTGCAGGATGGAGCATGTTTTGAGTTAGTTCTCTGTAGTGAACATTTTGCCATAGATTTACATTTAAAATGCTGCCGAAGGTACTGCAGCATTGTTTGTGTCCTAATGTTTTTAAAATAGGTTGACCTTTCACTGGTGTTAACTGTAGGATCTCTCCAAAAACAATAGAATGTTTTCCTCCAAACAGTTCTTCGTAGTTGGTTTTTATAACTTCTTGCATTCTGAGATGAATTAAAGCCAACATGTATTTGGAAACCATGCTTACTTCATCTATAAAGAGCCCTTTCATTTGTTTTTGAATTCTGCGTATGTCTGTAGCAGCTTCTGCTAATTTGTAGTATTTTAATTAGTTTTGGTGTTCTATGGGAGGAGCAGTAGTCTGTGTAAAGTTAAACATCCCATTTTGTAGGCAGCTAACCCTGTGGGTCTGTTACTACAGCTGAAAGGTTGTTGTTTTTTTTTAGTTTTGTAGAAACTTGCTGATTATTTTAAATAAGAATGTTTTACCAGAACCAGCTTCACCACTTGCATACATGAGCAGAGGTTTATAATTTGTGCAGCTACAGAATTCTTTTCATTTTTAAAACCATGCTCAATTTCTTGAGTGACTTCTAGATAAATGGTGAGTTGTTCATCATTTATCTATGATTCGAGCACTGACAAGTCTTCTGATTGTTTATATTTATACATGGTATTTTCTACCCCAGTCATGGCTATTTCTGCTTCATTAAGAATGAGTGGTCCTCCAAGTGGTTCTTGGCCTCCTGTAAGGGAAGGTTGACTGCCCTCAGGAGTCTCTTTGTCTAGTTGAGCTTCAAAGTCTTCCTCTTGTTGGCATTCATTGCCCAACATTTGTTTGTATTGTTGGAAATTGTCATTTGTTATACTGCTTTCATTTGCTTTGAATGCGTCATCAAATGAGTCACAGTCACCTAATAATTATTTTTCTTTTCTCCAAGCTTTAAAAAGTTGGAGTACGGTCATGTAATCCAGTTTTCTATGTTGTGGAGATTAAATGATAACTTTATATGATTAATTAGACTGAGTTTGGTGTGTTTCACGAGGCTGCCTTCACAAGATGAGACTGAATATTTGCCAGTTGTCTCATTTGGTGTGACTATTTGTAGGTGTAGTTTTTGACAATGTCGCACAGACACACGTTTTCCAAAGCAGTACTTCTGTTTGGGTAGTATGTGTCAATTACATTGTTTTTTAAAATGTCCTGGCTGTTGGGATCATTTGTGGCTATGCTTTATATCTCGTGGTCTTTTTTGGGATGAAGCTGGTGACAATGTGATCAGATTCACCATATAAGGCTGTACCTGTTAAACGGTCTGCAGCTTCATGGCACCCACATTCTCTATAGGAGAGTATTTGTATACAGAAGCTGTACAATTGGTGTGATAGTGTTTTATCAGATGATATGTCATCCCAGAGGTCTTTTAGCTCTGTTTTCTCAGCTTTGGCTGTGACATATCTTGCAACTGCAGTGCAATTGCCTGCAATGTATTGTATGTCTATGTTTGCATTCTACAAGATGGCAATGATTGCATTGTAATCATTGATGTACTTGGATGCTTTGTTACTTTTAATGTTGTTTGTATTTTTAGGGCATTCACCTTTTATGCTGAGTCTAACAGAAAATATCAAGCTATTTACTTGTCCTTTTGTAAAAACTGGTCTAGGGAAGTCAAAGCGACATTTGGTATATCATATGCCTTTGTTTTTATATGTACATCGGCAGTATTGTCACACTTATGTTTTTGGAAGCGTAATATTTGTGTATGTAGGTTACTATCTGTGGTTTCTGAAGGGATGTTGCAGGTAATATACTTTTCAATAAACTGTAAAACAGTGGTGTCACTATCATGGCCACATTTTAGAGCATCTTTTATCCATAAAAGCATGTGGATGTGTTGTGCTCCTCTGGATTGATAATCTTTTCTCCAAAAGAAGTGCTGCACTTCTCCAAGCTGAAGGGTAGTTTTATTGCACATAAAATGCAGAATGGCAATGAAGCGTTTGTGAAAGTACCTTGATACATTGACAGGTTCAAGAGAACAAAGTTTATCTGGTGTTTTTATATCTGTGCCTTCTTTATTTTGGTTTGCAATGCATAAGAAGTCATGTAAAACATCCCATGCGTACTCTGCACAACTTAAAATAACAAACCATTTGGGTGGGCCTATGTTCCTTACGATGCACCGTACATCAGCATAACGTCGGAACCCGTATTCTTTTATACCAAGCATGTTTACCAAGAGATGTGTGATACTTGACTGCAAAACTTCAGCTTTGTCTTTTATTTTTTTAAGCAGTTGTGTAGCAAATGTGTTAAAAAAGTTAGAGCCTGTTTTTAATGTGTGTGCAACTCCATAACATAGAGTTGCTAGTTCACTTTCGAAGAGGAGGTGGAAAATGTATTTGACATTTTGTTTGAATATGGGGTCTTCAGAATACATTCTTAAAGACCAATATTATGATGCACTAATTTGCGTGGACCTTTCATTATATCTTCCTCCTTTTCCTGTAGGAAAGAGTACAAGAATTATTAAATGTTTCTAATGCATCGTCAATTGTGTCTTTGGAGTGTAGCAGGTGAATTGTATACTGGTCTAAAATGTTGTCTGCAGTAACATGATCTATACATTCAAATTGGCCAGTTGCTGGTGAGTCTTGAATTATGTGGGTTGTTTCTCTTAGGTTTTCCTCTTTGTTTATATCTTTGTAGTATTCATTGTTTTCTTTGAGATATTGTAGGGCTTGTCTAATTTTGTTTAAGTCAGCTAGTTGTTGGCAATTTGTTTTGTCTTGTTTTGGCACACCATTAACTAGTAAAATCAAAGACAAAGATTGATCTATTGTTCATTGTACTGCTAGAGTTTCAACATTCTCTTTCAGATCTAATGGCAAATATACTACTTTGCCACGATTCCGTTGAAGGCATATTATAGCTTGAAATGAGTGCACTGTTTGGAAGATAATGCTTTCATACTACACGTGATGGAATTTGGTTATTGTCAAGCTGTGTGTTGCAGTACATGCAAACTGTCAGATATTTTCTATTTAGTTTCTACTGTTAGATATAAAGCTAATTGGAACCATTGGGATTCTTCATCGTCTTCTATTTTGTAGGGTATATCCACTATTTTTGTGCTCTTTTTATAAAACGTTCTGCGACAACAGACAAATATTTGGTCTGGTATTTCAGCAGATGCGTTCTGAAACTTAGCTATTTCTTTTTTGTATGTCTTTATTAGGACGTTGGTGTTCATGAGGTTTTCTGTAATGTTTTACGAAGGTAAAGAATTTTCTATGTCAACTTCAGTTCCAAAGTATTTTTGTTGGATGTGTGCCATTTCTTGAAGCAGTTCTTTGACTGTTCCATGTCTCTTCCATGAAGGAGAATGTTATTTAAATGTTTAAGCTCTAGAGAAGCACTTTTTGCATAGTATAGTCGATGCACAAGATTCTGTATAGTAGAATTGTGTATTGCTAACATTTTGATGTTATGGAAAGTGCTTTTGCAAGCAGTTCCTAAAATGCAGGCTAATGAATGTCCTCTTATTCTAGTGTGGCTGTGCACTGCACAGGAGTCCATGTTCTGTAAAGTTTTCATTCTACTTTTGTCTTTTAGTTTCACATAGTGATTGAGGAATTGTTATAAAGATTTAAAGGATTGTTGGCGTACATTACTCATTGAGCTGCATGTCCATTTGTACACTAGTCTGTTTGTTGGGTTAAAGGAGCATTTGGTTCAAAGTGTGTTGGGGATTTTTTTTTCCATAAGGGTTTCTTTTGCCATAATGGTGTCTTCCACCATTTCATACCCTCAACCATTATTCTCTATGACAATTGTTTTTTGTTGTTTGTAAGCTTCTTCATTGAAAAATGGTTCTGTGCTGCTTGTGTGAATCCATTCACCATCACAGAAGTTTGAAAAGGTCTGTATATTGACACTGCACATGTTTAGAAATACTTTTGTAATGTATTGATTAATTTAGTTTGTCGTTTCATTCTGTGTAAAATCAATATGAACTATGTTCTCTTTAGTAGAAAAGTGCTGTCAATTAGAGCTTTGAGGATTAGTCTCCTGCAGTATTTTTTAAGGGTATATCGTTGCTTTTAAGTTGTTTTTATAAGATTGTGAAGAACTCTACGGTGGAACATTTTCTGTAACATAAGTATTTTGGATTGCTTTACCGTGACTACGATAACACTGGTAGAGACAGTGTTAGGTTTGTTAGTAGGTCTGCAAGAGGGGCCTTACAATTTTTTAGTCATGGCTGGTTTCATTTTGTTGTGTGCAGTTACTAGCTCTTTTGTTTTAATGTTTCCTCTAAATTGTTTTAGAGGTGGATGACTATATAGTGTTGTTTTATTCTTATCTGCTCTATTTTGTATTTCTTTTCTACAGAGTTGCTTTTTAGTAGGCATTTTGTTGCATCTGTTTGGAAAAGAGAAAGTTTGGGTTGGAAAGTTGTGCAATGTATGTGCATGTATGGTGCATGAGTTTGTGGGTGTGATTGTAAAGATGAATAGAGTGCTGTTTGATTGTGAGGTGGTTTATTAGGTATGGTTGTGAAGGTTGTGAGTTTAAGAGTCTGCAGAGTTGTGATGGTGCTAGGTTAGTGAGTAAGAGAGTGGTGGTGTGATGGAGTCTGTACGGACATTGTGCTGTTTTGAGGAACAGAGTGGGTGTTGCAATGTTGGTGTTTAGATGGGAATAGGAAGAGGGTGAATGGTGTAATATAATGGCTTAGAGTGAAATAAATGTTGGCTTGAAAAGAGCAGTCTGGGGTAATATGTAGTAGAACTGCTCTGCTGTAATAACATACATATACATGGTACATTAATGTACTTACTTTGTTTATGTAAAGGGTATTCATTGTTCAGTTCTTGTCTTCAGTAATTTGTTTCTTTCCTGCAATTGTAAAATATAGTTAGTGGGGATATGTGGTAATGGAGTACTTTTAGTAAGCAAGGCTGTTATTTATGAAGGAAGGAGGAGTGGTGGGGACAAACAGTAAATAAAATTGGTGGATGGTTAAAAATGTTTGCTTTTAGGAACATTTTCATGAAAGTTAAGAAATGTGTTTGTGCATTTATAGAAGCTTTGTAATGTTTTGTAAAGGAGAAGAAAAGTTGATGGAAAAGATGTGTAGTGCACTTTTCAATGGCAGTTAGTGTGTGAAAGTTTAATTGGTTAGGAGTATATGCATACTTCCCAACATGATGCATTCTAATCAGTAGGTTTTTATGTAGTCCTACATTTTTTATTTGCGTACAGGGCCTTGTAGTTTCACTTTTCCCATTATAAAAGTTGGAGTACAAGTCCCAGATTGTAGAGAAAAAATGAGGACTGCATAAGCAGCTGAAGATTGGAATGGGTTATGTTAGGAAGTATACATGTACTGTCAATATATTAAACTGGCACACATTGAATTCCAATTAAAAATGGCATGCAAATCTATTTTATCTGCTTTTTCTTTATTTTATGAAAAAGTGACACAGTGCTGCGATAAATGCAGATATGAATTTTTTAACCTTCTTCAAAATGTTTCCCCAAAAATTCTTTTGAAAAGCACAGCATTGTATATGTTTCTTTGATATACATGTCACATATTCAAATCTTGAAGTTCAGTTGTGTTTTTTTCTTTGCATTCTGGTAGTTTGAGTTTTATAAAGGGCAAAGTTGCATAGTAGTGTTTGATGCAGCTGCCTTTCATTAACATGAGACATGTACTCTGAGAGTTTAAGTGGACATCTGAAGTGTTGAAGTGAGATTTCGGATGTGATTGGTGGGTGGATGTGTGTTTCTTTGAAAGCAGCCAATGAGGGAGTGTTGAGAACATGTAAGTGGAAATGGTAGAAGGGCTGCCCCTCTGCTACGGTGTCTGCTGACACCACAGTAGTCCGCGGACAGCACTTGTCACATCCAGGTCTTTTATGAATGCCTGGCATGGAAGGAGCACTGTGAGGATTAACCAATCAGGTTTTCTAGGTGTGGCATACAGGAAGAGAGGGCAGCGGGAGTTATGTTTGCAGGAGTTCTGAGAGCACTGAAAATGGTTATGGCTGTCTGTTTGAGAAGCAAGACCGTGTGGATGTTGGGGACTCTTCAGTTCAGTCATTGAAGGTGTATTCTGAAAATCATGGCATCGTTAGGGGTATTGGATTGGCAGAAGTTGACATTTTGTGGCTTGCAGTTTGTGGCTGAAACTTTGTAATTGTGGAGGGGAAACTTTGGGGTTTGTGACTCCAGTGTATCTGCAGGTTGCCCGGAAGGAATTCTTTAAAAGCCTAATGGAACTGTTTCCTGCTATCAAGATTATTTTTTCTGAAATAAATCAGAGACGACGGAGATGTCCAACAAACCTTTTCAGTCCACAAATGGAAGAATCAAGGCAGCTTGTCAATAAAGCTGTATCCGCTTTTGTATATGCTGCAGGAATGTCATCTTTTGAGAATGACAATATAAGGTCTGATGGTGTGAATTTGTGTTTTTCAAGATGGAGTTCATTTCACAGATGTCGGAAATGCAATTATCCTTTAAAATGTTAGGAATGCATTGAAAAATCGATGTAAGAAAATTGTAGAGTGTACAGTAATACTGTACATAAAAGCAAAGCAAAGGTAAAAAAGGTGTTTGTTGACAACCCCCCCAAAAATAAGATTTTTATCAGAGCCATCACTAAAGATTACACAACTTAAATTGTGTTTAATTCCCCCCACCCCTTTGAGTGGCCATAACATCTGTGGATACTGCAGTAATCTGCAGATGGCACGGGCCACATCCGGGAGGTCTTTTAAGGTTACCTGGCATGGAAAGGGGACTACGGAGACCACAGACAGTTATGGGTGTCCACAGACATCAGAGGATCAGCAAATCAGGTTTGCTGGGTGTGGTGTAGAGAAAGAGAGGGTAGCAGGAGTTTTGATAGTAGGAATTGTAAGAGGACTGAAAATGGACATGGCAATGTCTTTCAGAAGCAGAGTGGGTGGATTTTGGAGGATTCTTGTGTCCATTGGTTCAAGGTGTATGCTTAGCATTGTGGAATAGCCACAAATCTTGTATTCCCTGAATTGGAAGTGTTCTGCTATGCAGTGAGAGGCATGAAGTGGGTGGACATGATCCCATTGTGTGCAAATATGGGTGAATTAAATAACCAGACATTATTATTGTTCCTTGTGGAGGGAACAGTTTGGTGTACGTGACTGTTTGCAATGAAGGAGACATTGGGAAAGTTAAAAGAAATGTTCCCTAATTCAAAGAAAACAAAGTCACGCTTTGCCCAGCGACAGATGTGGATGTGCTTCATTTTATTTGGTCCGCAAATGGAAAAAGAGAGGTGCAACGTCAATAAAGCTGTGTGTCCTTTTCTTTGAAATATTGACATGACATTGTTCCATAATGAGAACATTACATTTGATAGGGCCAACATTTTTCAGAGAGATGGAGTCCATCTAATTGATGTGGGTAATCAGATTATTGTGGAAAACATTCAAAATGCTTAAATAATTAAATTCAGTAAAATGTTTGTTAGTTCAGTTTGTCAAACCAAAAATGTAAATAAATATATAAAATCCCAAAACACAAAATATTTTCTTTGAAGAGTCACAAGTTTTTTATGCAAAACAATAAAAATGATTTCAATTCTTCCACCCTGTGCTTGGAAGTTTTCAGATCTTCGTGGACTAACGCGCTGTTCGCGGACTATGCAAGATACACAGAGGCCTGTGACACTTTTTTCATTTCTATTTTTTAACTGTGAAAGGTGGCTCCTAAAAGAACCTTTTTCATGTGATTTTTGGTTTTATAGTTTTTGGGGATTTTTTCAGGAGATGCAAGGTAAGGTGGGAAAGGGAAAAGAAGGAAGGGAAGGAAGGGGCACCAACCACAGAGACAGAGGGGCAGGTGGACAGGGGAAGATGTTGGGCATGCCTTAAACTTGGGGTAGGGGCATAGTTTCTCGTGCTCCTTGACAACTGCCTCAAAAGCAGAGCGGTGTGTCACAGTACATGCCGAACACTGTGACCCTCGAAAGGTAAGGATCTACAGCTTCCAGTATGGCCTGCGAGGTGGTGGGTGGGATCCTCTGCCCCAAAGGATTACCCTGTTTGCCGGCAGGAATGATTGAGGAAGATGGTGCAGTGGAAGATAGCCTGCTCCTCCCTTAGAAAGCAGCAGCCTTTCTCAGTGCAACCGGGTGGTTAGAATGGACGTGGCAGTGCATTTATGTGGTCCCAAAGGAGTACTGTGCCTGTTATCCACAATTGAGTTTCACCCCACACTCAATGCATTCAACATGGGCAGCCTTCACCTTCAGCACCACACCCACGGTCTTAAAGGAACGTCACACCCATGTCTCACTCCGGGTGCCAGAGGTAGGCACTTTCACTTCCTCATCTTCTTCTTCCTCTTGAACCTCCTCTACATCCTCGTGCCGGTTCACCTGTCCAGGCCCTCCATATTGTGATGGTGTTGGTGGGGGTGGTTGGGGAGCAGAAGTGGCCATAGCAGATACCATGACGCTGTCCACAAAGCAAGTTCTGAAAACTTCTGCAAAGCAGGTGCTGAAGATGCTCTCCCCTGGATAGCCAGATTGAGAATGAGGAAAAGTAATGGGTGGGTCCCACCAGAGGAACCGTTGTGGGATGTTTTTACCCATGCATCCAAGCCCTACCATAAAACTGTGCAGTACTGGCATGGAAAACATCATGATGGCCAGAACTCCCCAGAGAGTGCACAGGGAAAACATGAAGAATAGGCTGCCACCCATTTTTGCCTATGTTGTGAGCACAGGAGGGCACTGCCTAAAACCACCATTGTGCTACACACACAGTAACCTGAAACCATTGGGAATGGCAATGCTGATTGCCAAAAAGCAACTCAGAACTGTGGGGAATTCATTTTCTTAATCCCAAAACTGGTTGCATTACCAGTACTCACCACTATCAGAAAGCCGGCGTTTTAAAACCACCAGACTTTTGTGTAAAACTGAACAAATGAAACAAAACCAGACCAAGGAAAGACTTGCTAAGAGGTGGATACAATGTAAAACTATATTCTGAAATGACTTGAAGGAAGTAATTATTTAATGTATATGTAAAAATTGTAAGTGATTTAAACTGGGAACAAAAAGTGACATTTAGCTGAAACCTGGCTTAATGAAACTGGATTCTGCCTGACAACTACCCCCGACAAGAGTTGAAACCTGCTCAGCCACTCTTCCCCTTGCCAAAAGGAGTTCACCTCTCTGATTAGATTAGGGGTGGAGCACCTGGGAACTGGAAGGGACAGAACAATGCAACTTCCTTGACTCAGGCAAATGTTATATTGGGGGCGTCGTAAAATAGCTTCCTCTTGGGAGAAACTGGGGGGCAGCTGTGCCTCTGTGAACAAGCTGGCTTGGGGGAAGTGGATAAACCAGTTATTCCACCCTGTGATGTGGGAAGCCACACCCCTTTTTGACCAGAGCATAATTTTAAAAAGATGGATTATTCATAGCACGGACTTGTCAGAATTATATAAATAATACCATTATTCTTGTGATTTTTCGGTGCACATTTTAAGATGCGTTAGGACCCTGTGGTGTATTCTGGGGGGTTGCTAGCGGAAAATAGGGTCTTACTCCAAATGTCTGCATGTTAAAAATCTGACACTTCATCAATGAATGTCCATACTCCTTGCGCACATGTGTGTAATTTTGGGTAAATGTCCGATATTGCAAAACCAGTTAAAAAGCGCAAAATGTTGTCATTTTTTAATGCAAGCCCCCAGGAAGATCAGAGGCGGACAAGCATGGACCATAAGGAATAAGATGTATTTGAATCAAATATAGATTTGTGGGCAAACTGACCAGGGGAGGATCCTCTGACCCATAAACAACCTCATCATGATGACAATCCATTTCCTTCCCCCAATCATGGGAGAGGGGAGAATTGGGCCAATGACAAGTAGAGCGGGGCAGGCTTAGCTAGGCCCAGGCACACACCCATTTTCAAAACACATAAAAAGAGACTGCTGGGACAGGTAGAGACATTCAATTCCATTTGCTGCAGAGCATGCTGACCGACGACTTCACATCCAGAGATCCAGACTTCAAATCCATCAATCTCCAGAACCTGTAGCAGAAATGAACTCCAGAATTTGTAGCAGAGAGGCCTGAATCCACCAGCTGAATCCTCTTCAGCAGGCCTCAAAACTAACCAAACTATTCAACAGCCGGGCGAGCTGTTTGAAGTTTTGCTGAGAATTTTAGCAAGAACCTGTAGCTGTACCCAGAAAGCAGTGTTACATCCAGAATCCAGAGAGGCTAGACGAGCATAGCAGAGCTGACCCAGATCGCTGTGAGCAGAACCGGTGCCTGATTGACCGGCCGAGCAGACAGAACCGCAGCCGGACGTGTTGACCAGATCCGTGAAGAGGCCTAGTTCAAATTTATATTGTGAGTACCTAGCAGAACTGTGCAGAACCAATCTCTTAGTTAAAATAATCTAATCCAAACTATTTTAACCTAAGTAGAACTGCCTCCTAGAAATCGTGTCATCTGTCATTTTTAAAGCTGCACAACTGTCACCTGTCAATTCTGCAGCTGCAAGCTGTCACCTGTCATTTTGAGTTTACTTTAAAACTGAAAAACTACCTTTATTTAATCGTCCGTATATCTGGAACCATTTGGGCTAGGAACGAGATTTAACTTTCCTTTGAAAGCTTAGAATCTAAGCTTTCCTACAAGCCTGGTCCTTATACTTTTACCGCAATCGCGATTCACGCACTCGCGAAATTTACCGTGATTTGCGATTTTGGCTCAATTTCTCCACTTGTCAAAATAGCAGCTCCATTCTTTCTTTTGTTAAAATCCGTTTGCAACTTGGTAATAACTCATAGAGCATTGCTAAAGTGAGCGTGAACTAATACCAACACGCATCTCCCACTCACCCTGAATCTCTAGAGGGAATTAAAATCAGTTGGCACATTTTCCCATCCATTGCCATCACATTTAAAAGCATTTTGGGCCTGTGTTTCAAACTCCTACCTGTTTCCTCTAAGCTTGCTGGGGGGAAACTGAATTTCGTATTGTATTTGATTGCATTCCTGAGAACTGTATGCTCCTCTTTCCATCTCCTTCCATTTCTTACATTGCATAGGGGAGGGGGGTGAATTGCCAGAGAAAAAGTGATTATCTTATCTTTTGCTAAAATCATATCAAGTATTTCTGTACTGCATTTTATTCCTCATTGCTTTTCCCTTGAAACCATAAAAGTATTTTTGCTACTTTATCCATCCTATACTAACTCCTCATTGATTGTAAAGAAGTGTGCTAGTGCCAGATTACCCATTGTTGATCAACATCATATGTCTAAGTGTACTATCAGATATTAATTTATTATAAAAGTGTGATATATATATATTGTTTAATTTTTCAAATAAATCTTTTAATTTGCAAAACAAACCTACTTCTTGGCTCAGTGGGGTCAGGGGGATTCTAAGAGGGGGGTGTTATATAAGGGTTGTCATCCACTGAACTGGATATAACAATACATCAATAAGGGTTTTCCTCAGCATCCCAGACTAGGCATTGACTTAGCTATAGTGTTGATTGTATATCGCTTACACCGTCCATCGACAGTTGAGAAATTCCACAGTGGAGAAAGGGTGGGAGGGACCATTTTTCGCAGGACCGTGAGGGATGGAATCAACAGGGCCTGACAGGGTGCCGCACCAGGGTTATATATGCCCGGCTTTGGAGTGCCTCACTTGAGGCTACACTCCCCCCCTATCTCCACTGTGGGATTGGGCGTGAGCGTTTTCTCTGCTGACCAGATGACTACATCTACCAGTAGCCCTTGCAGCAGATTTTTATCACCTGCGGTGAACTGCAAGTCCACCCAGCCTCCCTGATGACGTGTATTGGCACAGAAACCAGTCGGAGGAGTACACCAGTGGCCTGGAAGGTCATGCAGAGAATTGGAGTGCGCACCTTTCCTTGTTTTTCCATTTTTCGCAGGACCTTGAGGGGTGGGATCCTCAGGGCCTGACAGGGTGCCGCACCAGGGTTATATATGCCTGGCTTTGGAGTGCCTCACTTGAGGCTACACTCCCCCCCTTTCTCCACTGTGGGATTGGGCCTGAGCGTTTTCTCTGCTGACCAGATGACTACATATACCAGTAGCCCTTGCAGCAGATTTTTATCACCTGCACCTGCGGTGAGCTGCAAGTCCACCCAGCCTGCTTGATGACGTGTATTGGCACAGAAACCGGTCGGAGGAGTACACCAGTGGCCTGGAAGGTCATGCAGAGAATTGGAGTGCGCACCTTTCCTTGTTTTTCCATTTTTCGCAGGTCCTTGAGGGGTGGAATACTCAGGGCCTGACAGGGTGCCGCACCAGGGTTATATATGCCCGGCTTTGGAGTGCCTCACTTGAGGCTACACTCCCCCCCTTTCTCCACTGTGGGATTGGGCGTAAGCGTTTTCTCTGCTGACCAGATGACTACATCTACCAGTAGCCCTTGCAGCAGATTTTTATCACCTGCACCTGCGGTGAGCTGCAAGTCCACCCAGCCTCCCTGATTACGTGTATTGGCACAGAAACCAGTCGGAGAAGTACACCAGTGGCCTGGAAGGTCATGCAGAGAATTGGAGTGCGCACCTTTCCTTGTTTTTCCATTTTTCGCAGGACCTTGAGGGGTGGAATCCTCAGGGCCTGACAGGGTGCCGCACCAGGGTTATATATGCCCGGCTTTAGAGTGCCTCACTTGAGGCTACACTCCCCCCCTTTCTCCACTGTGGGATTGGGCGTGAGCGTTTTCTCTGCTGACCAGATGACTACATCTACCAGTAGCCCTTGCAGCAGATTTTTATCACCTGCACCTGCGGTGAGCTGCAAGTCCACCCAACCTCCCTGATGACGTATATTGGCACAGAAACCAGTCGGAGGAGTACACCAGTGGCCTGGAAGGTCATGCAGAGAATTGGAGGGCGCACCTTTCCTTGTTTTTCCATTTTTCGCAGGACCTTGAGGGGTGGAATCCTCAGGGCCTGACAGGGTGCCGCACCAGGGTTATATATGCCCGGCTTTGGAGTGCCTCACTTGAGGCTACACTCCCCCCCCTTTCTCCACTGTGGGATTGGGCGTGAGCGTTTTCTCTGCTGACCAGATGACTACATCTACCTGTAGCCCTTGCAGCAGATCTTTATCACCTGCACCTGCGGTGAGCTGCAAGTCCACCCAGCCTCCCTGATGATGTTTATTGGCACAGAAACCGGTCGGAGGAGTACACCAGTGGCCTGGAAGGTCATGCAGAGAATTGGAGTGTGCACCTTTCCTTGTTTTTCCATTTTTCACAGGACCTTGAGGGGTGGAATCCTCAGGGCCTGACAGGGTGGCGCACCAGGGTTATATATGCCCGGCTTTAGAGTGCCTCACTTGAGGCCACACTCCCCCCCTTTCTCCACTGTGGGATTGGGCGTGAGCGTTTTCTATGCTGACCAGATGACTACATCTACCAGTAGCCCTTGCAGCAGATTTTTATCACCTGCACCTGCGGTGAGCTGCAAGTCCACCCAGCCTCCCTGATGACGTGTATTGGCACAGAAACCGGTCGGAGGAGTACACCAGTGGCCTGGAAGGTCATGCAGAGAATTGGAGTGCGCACCTTTCCTTGTTTTTCCATATATATATATATATATATATATATATATATATATATATATATATATACTGTTTGTTTTGGCTTGTCACTGTTATATGCCCCCTACTTTTTAGTTTGGGCTATTAGGTTGCAACACCTATTAGCTAAAACTATTGCATTAGAGTAAAGATAGGGAGGAATGGCATATGAGGAGGGACACACAACCTGTAGGTGTCTTTTGGTTATGTGCCCAACCATTGACTGCCCATGGCGATACCAATCCCTATGGCCATTCCAACCACATTTCTACACCTCCCTGCTCAAAACAGCCCCTCATGGGAACTCTTTGAAGTCACTTTAATCAAGTCTTACCATCACACTTTGCACTCAAATTGCCAGCCAGAGTTTTTTCAAGCAGTCTTCTGAGATTTAATGACTTAATAGGAGTTGTAAACCTGCTACTGGTGCAATAAAAATGTCTACACCAGGTCTGCCTTCAGTCACTTGATTTATAAATACTTTGGTGTACTTCACTGAAGTCCTGTTAAAAACAAGCATTGGCAAACCCAACAGCTTTGGCTTGTGTATAAGTGTTAGGCATTTGCCAGGCACTGCTATTAGATGCCAGTTACTCACCCCATTGTGCACCTGCTACCATCAATGGCCAGTTAATACAATTATGTCTGTGCCTGGTAAGTGCCTTTCCCATGGCTAAACAAAATCCCAAACTGTTGTCACCTGCAATGCTTGTTTTTACATTCTCGTAAACTGGCTTACCACTTGTTCTCATCTTTGTGCTATTGTACCAGCACCTTCTGAGGGAATGCTTCCACCATCAAAAATGTGTTATTGTAAGACATTTCTGATTAAAATTGTTCTTTAAATAAATACAATCAAACTTTTTTTTAAATTAAATACAATACACATCCCAAATAAGTCCCTTCCTATTCTCCACCTGCAGCCTGCTCCATCAAAACAATGAAGGTTCTGCATCCTGAAATGACCACATTGTACTCGTTACACCGAAAGCACTCTGATGCAAGTAAAAAGTAGTGTTTAAAAAAATGAAATATATAAAAGTAAACACACACAATAAAAGTTAGGCTGAAGCACCAAAAATGGAATTTTTGTGTCTGTAAAAATGTTGCTTGTTTTTCTTCCATAATCATCTTTTGATATGATTGTTTTTTCCAGAGATTACTTTGATTTTTAGCCTATTTATTAAGATACACTCCATATATATTTTTGTGATTTTTTTGGACAGTGCTTTACATCATATCAAACAGATTGTTCTGGCCTTTATCCTTTTTGTGTTTATGTGTCAAGGCTTCAGAAGCTGGCTACAGATCGTAGACTCTCTGTGATTTAGGCAATCGGTCACTCCCCTTTAATTATGCTTTTGTGAAAATCTATTTTAGGACAAAAAAAACTCTTACTGGCTGTCATCCGCTGCAGTCCCTAAAAACTGGTATTATTCACAGCAGCCACTGGAAGACTGTTTCTTTAAGAAGCGAAAAGCAAGCCCTTAAACTGCAACAAGTGACTTTCAAAAATTATAATTGAGCTTGGGCAAAACACAAAGTCATACATTTGCCTTCATCGCAAGCCCTGGAGCCATCCATGAAGTGCAGGGAAATAGGCCTACCAGTGCGATTTACCAGAACAATGAGCTGCCTGAAGGTGTTATAGAAGAGGGAGCTTCAAAGACCCGTTCCAGGTTTGTAGCCTTGCTCTGGCATGAGTGATGTGATACCCAGCATAGAGGAAGAAGTCATTCCTGTATTTTCTGTTACGTGCCCAGTCCCTAATACCCATATGAAGGTCTGTGAGAATGTGACCCTAATACCCAGAGTCATAGACATTGACAACAGCCATGAATAATTCAATATGGGCATTCATCTAATGTTAGAAAATTTAAGTTCTGGGAGCTCATTAGTAGATTTTTATCGGGTGTGTTCTGTTTCTGGTAGCAACGCTCACACAAGCGATCTAGCTTCTGGTTCAATGATGAACTTATCGCCCTCAGAAGAACCAAACGCGTGTGCGAACATGCCTACAGAAAGCATCCTACTGCAGAGGCAGAAAAAGCCTACCAAGAAATAAACAAAACCTATAAAACAGCTACTATCACCTACAAATCTAATGCGTATAATAGTAGGATCAGCAATGCGACCACAGATACCGAGGAACTATTTGCCATTCTAAAAGAATTGGAAAACCCTACCCCAGCCATAAACCCAACCATCCCTAGCAAGGAATGGTGGACCACTATTCAAGACGCACTAACAGCCAAAATTGAACTACTCCAAATAAAAATCACATCCAAAAAACAATCACTAGCCAACAAACCTGCCCTCCTTAATCTAAATCGACCACATCAGGAATTCACCAGCTCCCCATTCCACTTCACACCAGTATCCCAAAATGTAGTGTTTGACACCATCGCCAAACTTAAAGCCTCCAACTGCAAAGGAGATTCTGTCCCCGCATCAGTAGTCAAATCCTGCGCCCACACCCTCACCCCCATTATCACCAACTTCGTGAACGCATCCTTCAATACTAACCTAGTACCAGCTAGCATTAAAGAAGCCTGGGTCACCCCTCTCCTGAAAAAACCTACCCTAGACCCTACTGTGCCCACTAATTACAGGCCAATAACAACTGTCCCATTTCTCCTCAAAATATTGGATAAATTAGCATACAACCAAGTCCAAACTCACCTTGAACAAAACAACCTCCTTGGCACGAGGCAATCAGGCTTCCGCCCCAACCATAGCACAGAAACTGCACTCCTTGACTTAAAAATCCAGATGGATACCATCAGAGACTCAGGAAAACTCTGCATCCTCCTCCTACTCGATCTCTCCGCAGCGTTTGATTTAGTAGACCATAATAAACTGTGCGCCACACTAGCGAAAGACTTCAACTTCTCCACCGAAGCTACTACCTGGATCAAATCTTTTCTTGCTGACCGCACCTCCAGGGTCGCCATAGGTAAAGAAGCCGCCGACCCCATCATAGTACCCATTGGTGTCCCCCAAGGTTCCTGTCTCGCACCAACATTATACAATGCATACACTAAACTCCTCTTCTCAGCGCTAGACGACATGGGTGTCATCTACACCAACTTTGCAGACGACACCCAGATCCTCATCCCTTTATCGGGAGACTACACTCAAGACACCGACACTATCAACAAAATATATGCCATAATCCAAAATTGGATGGCACTAAATAGCCTCTGCCTCAATGATGAGAAGACTGAGGTTCTCATTGTGGGCTCCCAATCCAAAATAGAAGCATTACATGCTGATTACTCATCCATCAACATCGATGGCACAAACATATCAGTACTCAAACAAGTAAAAACACTAGGTGTCTACCTAGATGCCAATCTCACCATGACCAAGCACATTAACGCCCTCTCTTCCTCTACCTCCTACACCTCAAAACTTATTGCTCTCAGTCGCCAATTCTTGACACCCACCAACTGTATCACGCTGGCAAGAGCTTTAATCTTATCCAGGCTCGACTACTGCAACGTACTCTACCTGGGTACCTCTAAAGCCAATCTAAACAAACTACAGCTTATTCAAAATAAAGCCCTTCGGGCGGCCCTTGGATTAAGGAAGTCAGATCACATCTCAAATATTAGAAGAAACCATCACTGGCTCCCCATCAAAGCCAGGGTCACATTCAAAGCCCTGTGCGTCACATTCAAATGCATCCACTCTTGTGTCCCCATATACCTCAACCACGCCATCACCAAAAAAGTATCAAAGAGGCCCCTCAGATCTAACAGTCAACTACTCCTAGCCATCCCCCGTTACAAGACAACCAAGGCAGGAGGCAGTAGTTTCCAATACCTCGCACCCACATATTGGAACACTCTTCCCCACCCCATCAAAAATAAGCAAACGTTCTCAGGCTTCAAGAAATCCCTGAAGACGTGGCTATTTAACCAAGACTAATATCCCCTTCCATGCTTCAAGAAATATCACTGTACTGAAGCCCTGCATTAAATGTCTTCGTGTATGATTATTTTGTATTCACATGCACTGCGCCCGATTGGCAATCTCTAAGAAATGTTTTAACCAAGCTGTCTGTAACATCGCCGTGGTACCCAAGGGTTTGGGCGAGTAATAAATGCAATAAATAAATAAATAAAATAAAATAAAATCCCTGTGAAAACCTGCTTGAAGAACAGGAAACCTTTGCACCCAAGACAAAATGTGACCAGCTGCCAAAGGGTAATGATAATTGCTTTAGTCGATAAAAATGTGGGGCAGAAATCACTTTTAAAATGGACTTGCCATGGGGGGCTGAAGCAGAAAGCTTCAAAGTTCCAATTCAGAAGTAAAAGGGGCGGGGCTTCTACTTGTAGTAAAGAGGTTTATCAAGATATCAAATCACTAATGGAAATAATGGATCGGTAGGGGAAGCCATTTACAAAGCAAAATGATCAATGCCTTTATGTCACACATCACTGCTTCAATCCCTTTCCACTAAACAACTTCTGATTATTTAACCAAAATATGATTTTATTCATATAACAACAAATTATTAACAGCTATTCTTATATGCACATTTTACAAACCACATTTAAATGTAACAAACACTGACTTTTCATTTGATTTTCAGACACAAAACAACTCAATCATTCCAATTTAGGACCTATATTTAGCATAGATGCAGCATCTATATGCAATTTTTTAACCAGCACCCTGACAGCCACTGGGGAATTTTACACCCTTTAATGCTCATAAAACATGCTTTCTAGTGGAACATTATGCCATGCTATGAAGGAATATTCTGATAGTGTTAGTGCTCATTTGCTCATTCATTGGGGATTTATCATGGTAAATTCGTACTTATTTTGTGGACACCAGGTTTCCATAAGTAGTATTGGTCCTACTGTATTTGTATTTGTATTTATTGATTTTATATAGCGCTTTTAGCCAAAGCGCTTTACATAGAACAACAGGTAGCACAATACAAAGCAAAATGAATTATTTCATGAACCAGAGAACAATATACAGAACGATTTACAGTGAAACAGACAGTAATATAGAATTGTGCATATCTGAACAGTGATTAAAATCAGCCATTGATTGTCAGGCAGGTGACTGGAGTAGTTAGGATTTTAAGGAAGTACGGAAGGAAGAGTAAGAGGTGATGGAGCGTAGAGGGAGAGGGTGAAGGTTCCAGTGAAGTGGGGTGAGAAGTTGGAAGGAACGGAAACGGGATTGATCACAAGGAGCGGGCGAGACAGTAAGTAGGAAGTGATCACCAGAGCAGAGAGAACAAGAGGAGAATAGAAGGAGAGGAGGGAAGTAAGGTAGGGGGGAGCACGTCCGTAGAGAGATTTGAAGACAAGACAGAGGAAGATTTACTTTAGTTGAGAGTGGAAGGAGAGCCAACCCAGTGAGGTAAGGGATGAAGAGACAGAGTCCCTGGAGGAGAAAAGACAGAGAGAACGGATGGCGGAATGGTAGACAGATTTGAGAGTGGCTAGATGTGAGGAAGGGAGACCAAAGAGGAGAACAGAGCATTAGAAAAGTCAAGAGAACATAAAAGAAGATATTAGAAGTTTAGTGGCATGAACAGTTAGGAAGGGATGAATTTTGTGTATGTTATATAGGTGGAAGCGACAGGCCCAGGAGGTAAGAGAGATGTGGTGATTGAAGAAGAGGTTAGAGTCAAGGTGGAGACCCAGATTGGGGGCAGAGGGGGAGATAGGGAGATGGGAGGGTGGAAAGAGAATGGAAGGAGGAGGTGAGGAAGGAGGGAAGATAAATTAGCAGGAAAGAATAGAACTTCAGTTTTCTCTGTGTTCCGGGTGAGAAAGTGAGAGGACATCCAGGATTTGATGGCAGTGAGGCAGGATGAGAGCTTATGATGGATGTCAGGGGTGAAAGATGAGAAAGAGCGAAAAAGCTGAGTGTCGTCAGCATAGAAGTAGTGAGATACACCAAAGGCAGAGATGATAGGAGCGAGAAGGGACGTGTACAGAGAAAATAGAAAAGGGCCAAGTACAGAGCGTTGGGGGATGCCATAGTCAAGAGAGAAGGATGGGGAGGTGCAGCCACCCAAGACACAGCATAGGTGCGGTTGGATAGAAAGGAAGTGAACCAGTCAAGGACGGAGCCACTGAGGCCAAAGGAGGAGAGAGATTTAAGAAATAAAAAGTGATCTACTGTGTCAAAGGTGGCTGGTAGGTCAAGGAGAATCACGACAGAAGAGTGTTTGGAGTAGCATGCTGTGAGGAGGGAATTAAGGATGGAGGTGAGAGCAGTTTCAGTAGAGTGGCGGGGCGAAACCCTGATTGAGTAGGAGGTAGGAGAGAGAAGTTAGAGATGTAAGCAAACAGTTGTGAGTAAACAAGGTGTTTAAGGAGCTTGGATAGGGTAATAGGGAGATGGGGCGAGAGTTTGAGACCAGGAGAGGGTTGGCAGAGGGCTTTTTCAGAATGGGAATGATGATTGCGTGCTTAAAGACAGATGGAAAGGTAGAAGTAGCAAGACAGATGTTGAAAAAGGAGGTGAGGTAAGGTACCAGGAGCGAGTAGACTTTGGGAATGAGCGAGGTGGGAAGAGGTCACCGGGAGCAGCGGTTGAGTGTGTTTTGGACAGTTGAAGGGAGATTTCAGAGTCAGTGTCCGCGGTGAAGTTAGAAATGGTGATAGAGGGGGTTGTGTGAGATGGAGTGGGGGGAGTAAATGTGGGGGATAGCGGAACGTTTTGTAGAGTGTGTACTTTCGAGGAGAAAAAGGTAGTGAAATCAGTAGCTGAGAGAGGTGAGGTGATAGAAGGTTCAGGAGTGGGGGGAGAGAGAATGCGAGTCAGGGTTTAGAAGATCCAGCGGGGCAGAGAAGATTGAGTATGTAGAATGTCTGAAAAGTACGTTTGTTTGGCAGATTTGATGCAGTTGTCATAGAGAGAGTGGTAGGAGAAGTAAGTAGCCTGGTTAGCTGGAGAGCAATGTTTGTGCCAGCGTCTTTCAAGGTGGCGGAGGAGGCGGCGCATAGAGGAGAGGTGTGGAGAGAGAGAGGGTTCGGCAGGTTTGCGGGAGGTCAGAATGAGGTGAGAGGGTAGATGTGGTCAAGACTGGTGGAGAGGGAAGAGGAAAGAGTGGATGTGGCCTCTTTGCAGAGAGAGAGGAAAAATGAGTGAGAGGGAGGTGGGAGTTGGTGCAGGTGTCGTAGAAAAGTGAAGAATTAAAGTTACGCAGATTGTGTCGGGAGAAGGAGGTGGGAGGGGTGGATAGTGAGAGGGAGATGGGGGAAAGGGAGACAGTGAATAAAGAATGTTCAGACAAATAGCTAGGGAGGTCTGAGACAGAGGAAGCGTGAAAAAAGTTGTGTCCTTCCTAGCAGCTACCCTTGCCTTTTGGCTGTGGAATCTGGGCATAGGAATAGGGTGTGGGCCCCCAGGATGATTGGGATTGGGGGCAGACACCTTCATTTGCAAGAATCCTACTTTGAAAATATACACATTGGTTCACTGGCTGAAGCACAACATACTGTGTTAAGCCTAATATTTCCTAAAAGAGAACTTTGAAAACCATTTAAACTCCCCATAAGTAGCCAAAACCTTGAACAGTCTGGAATAATTGTTGTTAATGTAGGGGTTGGGCTCAATACGTTTACTTAGTATGGACTGGTACTACAGTATAAATTATAAGATCAGCCATATTATTTGTAACATCTTTTCCCCCACTTTAGGGAAAATTGTAACCGTACTTAATTGATGACTGTGTAAATTCTGAATTGTGGGGTGTACCCGACTTAGAATATCTAACTATGAATGTATGTGTAAATATTGTTTTGCTTACCGTTTGGTATTTTCACTTAATGTATGTGTTGATAAATATGTGTCGTTTATTTAGCTGTGTGGACAATCTATTTCTTGATAACCATTTGGGTATGCTCATTGTATTACACACCAAACCCATCATCACCATATCTCCATATTCTAAGCCTTACCATTCAGCCTTGTTACTATGTAAGAGTTTGGTTAGACATTTGTGGTTCTGAGAAACCACCTAACATCAGGCTGCTTGACTCATTGTGTTAACTCTCTTACCAGTGGCAGCTCATTTGATTGGCTCTGTAGCCATTGTATTATCACTGAACAATTGCTTGTTTCTTGCAGGTCTCCATTAAAAAAGCAACCTGAGTTTAGAAGTCCCCTGAAACTCCACAACAAGGCTGTGTTTATCCAGGTAACGCATTTGCACCTGCCATTGGCATGGCCTTCAGGACACTCGTGGTTGGGAGCTTAAGACAATCATGACCAGATATGATGGAAAGCATAAATGGGTGTTTGGAATTCACTTCGGAATTAACATTCTGTGTGTGCCTGGGAACCAGCCTGGAAAGGTCTAAATGCATTGCACCCTGTGCCTGATTAGAGGTTGGTTATGCATCCAGCACCCAAGTACTTTGTCAGAATACACCATACCTTTGTGAAGTGCCTAGATTGATCTTGAAGGAGGAATTGTGTAAGGAAGGCTCTACTCCTGCACACTACAATCAGATGGTGAAGTACTGCTGCAATGCTTGAAGTCCCTTATGTATTTATTTATTTTGTTATTTATATAGTGCTTAAAGCCAGAAGGTATCTAGGCGCATTTTTTGAAAACTACCCTGCGAAGCAGGTTGCAAATGTTACAACATTGTGATTGACATAGTTGTGGAAACTGAAGTACAGTACAATACCATGCAATGCATCACGTGGTTACATCGATGCCGGTGGCAGATATTGCATTGTTAAAATTATATAGAAAGATTAAGGTAATAGCATGTTTTCATGTGGCTAGGTTACATGGTTGCCAGGTACAACAGCGATGCAAGGTGGGAGAGTCAGGTTGGGCTAAAGTAGGGCAAGGTGGTGGTATTATCTATCAGGTTCCTGGCTGAATAGCCAGGTTTTGAGGTGTTTGCGGAGTGCTCGATAGAAGCTTACAGATCTGAGTGATGCTGGTAGGTTATTCCACTTTTGGCTGCTATCACCGAGATGCTGCAGACGCCGGCCTTCTGACGCTTGAACCTGGGTATGGCGAGGCAGTGCGTTTATGCGGCATGTGTAGGTCTTAAGGATTGGTTAGGAGAGAATTTGTCTGAGAGGTATTTTGGAGCTATCTTGTGTAAGCATTTGTGAGTCAGGGCCAGTGTTTTGAATTGGATACGCTCTGAGATGGGGGTCCAGTGATGGTTTCTTCTGGTTTCAGAAATGTGTGATTTCTTAGAAATGTTTAGTGCCACTCGTAGAGCATTATTTTGTAGCACTTGCAGCTTGTTCGTGTTTTGGGTTGTGGTGCCTGATTAGAGGGCATCACATTTGTTCAGACTACTTTCAAGCTTACCTTGTGTATGGGATGTCGACTCTCTTGCATCCGTCTGATAGGTATTGTTGAGGAGTTGCAGGTGCTAAAGCATTCTTACGACTGGGACTCTGGCTGCCTGCTTTTTAAGGCACTTTAGGTACCCCTCTTTTTTGAGAGTGCTGAAAAAACTTACCCTAATAGGAGGCTAGCAACCCCGAGAAGGCAGAGCTCCCAGAACCCCTAAAGAGTAGTTAATGTAGTCACAGCATCAAGTCTTAACTCTCAGGTAGGGGTAGTGGGTTGACAAAAATGTACAATTAGTCCACACTGATATGTTGGAAATGTATATTTTACTTAACTCTATCAGGTCACATAAGTACTTAGAAATAATACAGAGTAGTAAAAGGATAGCAATACAATTATAACAGTAATGTCTATAAAAAGACTGTCCTAACCCTAATGTTGATATGTGAGCCCACTACCAGAGTTAGGCACCCAACATAAAATAACAGGTGAGTGGGGAGACAAAGGAACCATGAACCTAACAAGCAAGTACGCCCACTATGGTTATTCACAATGTTTTACAGTGACCTAAAGATACAACCCAACCTGTGAATGTGTGGAAGGGCCAGGACCTGATGATCAGTGCCTCTAACACACAGAAGTAGGGGATGTGAGAAAAAGGGAAGACGGCACCTTTCAACTACCAGAAGAATTGTCAAACAAACCCTAAGGTCTACTAAACTCCACATTAATTTCGACCACCAGGACATTTTATTGCAATATGCATGTCTGATAATATATCAAAACCTTAGATGGTAGGAAACAATGTTAAAACAAAGTGAAATAATTTAAAGAATTGTAATTACCTTGTCATTCATTTCAATGAAAAATAGTTACAGAGATACCAATATTAGTCACAATGTTAAACATACAATCCCATTGAAGAAATTAAGAGGATGATTTATGTTGGGGTGCCGTGGGTACCCAAAGATGATGACTATAGAAGGTAAAAGGCAGCAAGATTAGTTAATTGGGTATTAATTAAAGGGGGAAATGTTGAGATGCACTTACAGCATCACAGCCAGGCAAAATGGTTCAGGCTGATAAAAACCTATTAGCATATACCACAATATGAGCAAGGTGAGTTTTGTGCTGCAAAAAGAACACGTATCACATGTAGTTAATATTGATACATATTAGATACCCACATATAGCAACACACAAGGAACAACAAATATACACATGTGGTTGCAGAGGTTATAGATAGGGTAGTGTTATTTGCCTTGTGTTCAGGAGTGCCACCAAACTGTATTTTACACATGATGAACAGAATAGAATGCGGGCCTTGATGTAGAACTGCGGTTCCGCTTAGCTCAGCCCAAAGATAAATCCCTTTTCCGTCCCCCAGGCGAGAAGCTGTGGTAAAAGGCAACCACGGTATACAGCTGCAGGGTCTGAATGTGTTGGGAATGGAATGCTAACTGTAGGAATGATAGGTAGGGTGTCCCCTTGAAGGACAAATGCATGAGAATAGGGCATGAGGTTTTGTGATGTGTCCAATGTTTTCCTTGCCACTTTTCTGTATTCACTGTGTCCCACAGTCTAGGCTATGCATCAGAAGACCTTATACCCCACTAGGCACACATCAGGCTTTCACACAGTATACTGTAAATTGAATAGGCCACATAATACCAAACTACCACACAGACTCACAAGTCCATCTCTTTATATGCATTTTTTTTAAATCTGCCAACACAATGATAGACATTTATATACACAATATATTTAAAAGTCCATCATCAAAACATAAATTCATCACCCGTGCATTTTGTTATAGAATAAACAGCAGAACATGCAATATTACACTGACAGTTTTCTATGGGTTCTAAAAAAATGAATTAGCATTCATTGATAATGTGTGTAACATGGATGGATATCCTTTGCTATTTCCCCTTTGTTTACAATTAGTAGTTTGGGGATGAAGTTAGGACACACCTTGGCAGGCACTTTAGTTGGTTATGAAAGCAAATGTATTTCAAATACAGCTTTAAACCTCATTTACCCTTTGCCCCTCTAGCTAAATGTCAGGTTAGTCTGAGGTTAGAGATAATGGACTCTGTTGCATAGCAGACTTATTCACATAGTCAGTTTTGACTCAGGCAGCCCCCCAATTCTCCGGGTAACATGGAGAAAGAGGAAATTGCCTTTTAGGTCAGTTTGACCTGGCCAAATCACCCCTTGCAAGAAATTCCAATTCCCTTGATCCCTATTAATACTCACCTGCGACCCTTGTACAACCAGCCCTCCCGGCCTGCTTGCAGTTTCAGCACCCACTCAACAGCAATTCAAAAAAGCCCAGCTTCCCAGTTCATAGTTCCTTATAAGCCTTTCTCAGAACCTATCTCACAAAGGAAAAATGTTTTCCAGCCCGCAGGTAGATGGAAGGAGTACCGCTGATACTGGCCCCCAGCCCACTGCATAGCCCTTCCCAACCGCTGTCACCTTAAAAGCTCCTTCATACCCCATGAGGGCAAAGCCCATGGGGAAAAGGGCATAGGTGTTTTGCGTTTGCAGCCCTGCAGGACATAAATAGCCCTAGGACCACAGCTGTTACTGATCCTTATCATCTTGGCTCAGCTCAGAGTATTTTGCTGCTGGATTTTCATCATAGTCCTGTCAGGAATGAGAGCGGTGGTCAACTAAGCTCCACAGAGGTACTCCTTATATTAAGCTGCCAAGCTGTTTGTCCTTCCTCAAGCAATAAAGAGCATGAGGGGAAGGGGAGCTCACTGGATAGATAGATGCCCAAGAGCTTGTTGATTTTGCTGAGAGTGCCTGATCTCCATAATTAGCTTCACCATTTCACCTCCAATACCAACACAATGGTTGGATGTGCCACTCTCCACTGCTGAAAGTAACAGCTGCCTAGTGGAGTGGCCCATCATTGTATGCTGTGGGATGTGGACTCTCTGTGGATTCACTCTGGGTGCTGACCTATTGGTAATATATTTGGTGTATAACCTGCGAGATTGTGACATTTCCCTAGCCCTTGTCCATACCCACTTTAAGTTATACTCAACTGCTTCAACTCCACTTGGAGCAGGAAAGGTGTGTACAGCACCTAGTGACTGTTTGCCAAATCCTGGAACTGATTCAAGTGACCAGTGGACTTAACTTAAGGTGCCACAGGGTGAGGGGCTGACAGCCTATGGCATCCCCTTAAGAAGTCGGGCATACCTCACCCGACGCAGGTCAGTTATTGGGTTGTATTGGACTCTGTTATACCTTGTAGCCCCTTCTTCGGAAGTGTTGTTGTCCCCTTGGCCTCTAAGAGGTGTACCTTGTTGTTTATTTGTGCTTCTTTTTTTAGTTTGATCATATATTTATTTTTTAAGTTTGGATTACCCCAACACAAAGACAATACTGCCTAGTCGATTCTGGGATCCCAGTAAAGTTTGCCTCAAGCAAGTGTTATGGACACCTGCACTTTGGTATTTGTATAGACTGTATCAGATAGGTGGTTTTGTATAACTATGGATTTTGCACAAAGTAGCATAAGCACTTTACTCAAACCATTGGAGGGCTCTCATTCCTCTAGGACTGTGGGCATGTGAGCACTGCAACCACAATTTATATTACTCTGTATGTTACACTTTGGATTCATCATCTAGCACAAAGCACTTTACTTAATTCACACCTTATATTTAGCTATGTAGTTATAGCAAACCATATGGAGCTCATAGCTATCAGGAGGAAATAGCATCTTATTTAGCATGCACTGTACAGAGAGTCTGATCGCAGTTATCTTGAGGAATAGCAGGCACGTGTGTGTTTCAGCCTTCCTTCTGCAGACTTCTTTCTGTGCCTTGATCAATTCCTGATCGGGCGTATCAAAGATCCACTGCAACACTGCTTGATAATTTGAGATTTGGAACATGTTACCGTTTTCACTTGAATCTCAGAGACCAAATGTTCAATAGGAAACTACTCCACCATTACTGCACCAATTTTGTCCAACTGATCAGCCTCATCTTTCCACTCCTTACCTTTCACTGGCGTTCTGGAATGGCCTCGTTTCTTTGTCCAGAGTATTTTCATCTCATTCTTTGAAACAGGATTATCGATGGTCTGAATATTTTTTCCATGTTTGATTGTTTTTTTGTTACAAGTGACCATCCCTCTCAGTGTCCAACCAATTTAGTAGTCTAAAAAACTATTCTAGGCATAATCAGAGTTGGTAACCAAAACTATTTGTGTTCTACTGCTGTGGATATTGCTTTGTAAATTGCAGCTAATTCTGCCACCTGACTACATTTGGGCCCTATTCTCATGCTCATTTGTGGGATACCTTCACATTTGACCCACACATTCCCAATTCCTGCCGCCCATTTTTTTCAGCATCATCCCCCCCCCCACATGGAATGCAGATCCCTCCACATATACAGTTGGGAGATGTCTACACCCTTCTTCATCGAAGGCCTTGTGTGGTGATTGTTCAAATTAAATCAAGGTTCTTTCTAATCCTGCACCATGGGTAGGATCTGTAGCTGTACAGTCATGTAAGTCTGCCAGCCCAGAGCTAGTGGACTCTTTCTATTTTGGCCATATTTCACTTCGACAGGGAATCGCTGTAATGCCATGACGTAATTCTTGACTGGACTAAGTTCCCTAACCTGATTCATTTACTCTACAATGAATGAAAGCACTGAAAGGATACCATTTTTGGATTTCGAACTTTATGTACAGAATAACAACATTCAAAAAAGTCTCTTTACAAAACCTACGGCAAGAAACAGTATCTTACACGTGAACAGTAATCATCCAAAATTTACTATCAGCAACATCCCATTTGGTGAGATACTGAGAATAAAAAGAAAATGCAGCGTTCATGAAGACTATGTGACCCATGTGGAGAAATCTCTGAACATATATAGCCAACGTGGATACAAATCAGAATATCTCCAAAAAGCATTATCCAAATACAATTTGATGGATATGGATTACTTACTAACAGATAACGTTCAAGTTTGAACCAAAAATAAAATGGAGATAGTTAAATGTATCACTACTTACAGTTCGGATGCTAAGATAACTCAGGGTATTTCCAAAAGACATTGAAATATTCTACAACTGGATCAAGCCCCGAGTAAGCATTTAGATTATGTACCATCATTTATATACAGGAAGTCGCCAACAATCAAAAATGTTTCCTTAAACCAATAGCGGGAGCTAAAAATGTATGTATGTTGTGTAATTTGAGACCATTTAAGAACAACCACAAGTGTGGCAATTGCAACGATTTCCCTCAAATGATGAATGGAAAAAGCAATATTGTGCTGCCGAATGGGAATAAGAAACAAATACTACACTTCATCAACTGCAATTCAAAATGTGTTATATATGGCTAATCCGATTAAATCAAGTAATAAAAAAAAAGAAATATATGACATACAATGTACCTGCAACAAGTTCTATATTTGAAACACTATTCGTGCATTAAAATTAAGGATAATGAAACACTTTAGAGCAATAAAGAATCAGGACCTGGAAACCCTATGGCTATTCCTTTCTGTACTGAACATCCTGAAACATCACCAGAAGAAATCAGATTTTGAGGGTTAAAACAAGAAGAGGATCCACCTAAAGGTGGAAAAAGAGAACTTGTATTGAGACAAAAGGAGGCAAGGTGGATTACCATAATGGACACATGTGCCACAGGCCTCAATCAAGACAATGAGATGTATAACTACCTATGATCTTCTTTCTGTTTGAGCATTAATTCCTATTTTGTGTATGGTACATCGGAAAATGGTTGACCACCAGACTTATATCGAAGGATGCGTTAGAAGGAGAAAAAAGGGATAACAAAGAATTGTCTATTCCTTCATCTCATAAGTATGAGGAAAAATACTTAAACCAATGCTCTCCTAATGATCTACTGTAAACATGGTGGTGGAATACTTGTTGAGAGACTTTGCAATTACATGAAACGGAAACAGAATTATTTCCAAATCAGAGGTTATGAAACTGAGAGACTATTTCATTAAAGGATTGTTATTCAGCACCCTGCTCACTTGAATTTGAGTGATTTGCATGAAGGAAGCTGGCACAACTTGAATGTTGTTATTGTAATACCGAATTGCAGGGGCTGAGGATTAGTTTCAACAATCACCCGCTCTCCTTAAATAATGGGGAGGAAATGTTGTAATACCCACACAGTAGTCAACAGTGCTTTTTCTACATTCATTAACATTTTCTTCTACCTGTGACATTGCTTTGCTAGCATATGCAATGGTTTTGATATTTGAATCATGCTCTTGATACAGGACCGTTGAAATGCACTGATCTGTGAGCCCAATCTCCAGAAGGAATCTTGATTCTTCCTTGGTTAGGCCAAACAGGGGAGCTTTATTAGAAAATCTTTCAATTTGGCTACCACTTCACATTGTTCTTGTCCCCATTTCCAGGGCACTCCCTGCTTCTGTAATTTAGTCAATGTTTGTGTGATTTCTTCATACTCTTCAATGAATTTCCTATTGTTACTTGTCATCCCTAACAAGCTTGTTAAGCCTTTCAGATTTATGGGATCTTTTAAGCTTTGGATGGTTTCTACCTTTTTCTATTGCGGGTTTACCGTAGCTCGTTAATTTAATGTCCCAAGAAATGCACCTTTTTCCAACACCACTGTGCGTTCTACAAGACACATTTGCTCCAGCCTTTTGCAACTAGCTAATTCAACTGTAATGGCTTTCCATATCCTCATTTTTTATCAGAACTTCATCCAAATAGACCACAGTCCATCCGGGAGTGCTTTGTTCAGAAAGATCACAAACTCACTTCCACTATTGATAAAGCCATAAGGTGTATGATTTCATGCATATTGGGTCCCTTGGAACAAAAAGGCAAATATGTTTTGTATATATTTTGCTAGGGGCACACACCAATATCCTGCTGTTTTAATCTCAGGCAGTAAAAACCTTCAACCTATGGATTTCTGCAAGGCGTTGGTCAATGAACGGAAGAGGCCACATTGACAGAGGCACCCTTTATTCAGTTCTCTCAAGTATGCACACAACTGCCATTGACCATTGGTCTTCAGCACACCCAATATGGGTGTGTCTGAGGTACTGTGAATGGGTCTAATTATTCCTCTAGACTTCAGATCGTTATTTATTTCTGCCAAGGACTTTAAACAGGCCAGGGTTAGCCTATATTGTTGCACAAATACAGGTTCCCTATCATAGTCTCCTGGCAGTGTAGCAACATGCAGATCAGTACTCCCACAATCATAGGCTTCCTTAGCAAATACCTCCTTGAATTCTATGAATATTATTCTCAATTGGTCTTTCTCTTCTTTATTGGTGCAAGCATCTGCAGCCTGGATTTCCTCCGCTACCATTTTAGAAAATTCTGGAAAATCCTCCAAAGGAGGAATTTCTGTGCTTTCTTCTAACTGTGTGGCAGTATCACTTTGGACATGCCACCCTCAAGTACATTGACACTTCAGACTCCACCTCCATTTGCTGTTTTTCCTCTGTCTCATTTTCATCCACCTCAAATAAGATGCAATCGTCCTGATGACAACAAATCATATCCTTTGGTTCACAAGGATACACTGACTGAATTCTCAAAATTCTCTCTTGCTTTAGAATCTAAACACTTTGGTAATTCACCTTGTGATGTGACATAGTTTTCAGGAATATTCCCAATGAATGGGTTGTTTTAAATCTACAGTGTAGTATGAGTTTTGCATTTGCCATCCCTACTGGTGTACCTTCTTCCAAGTAAGTTCCATTTACCTTCTTCCAAGTAAATATCCATACATCCTTTTTTATCCACAACTATTCGAATGGGACAAACCCCAACTTCCACTACTAAAGGTGTGTATTTACATTTACATTCTAGCCCCTGCTGTCTCATGGATCATTGAGACACAGAAATGTGTCTGGCTCATTCAATTTTGTCCCCTCCTGTACTTCAATGCTATTGCAATCCTTCTTTACTCAACTGCATATGGTATTATTTGCATACACTGGTGTGCTTGCCTCATATCCTCAAATTCCGGTGCTGCTCCCTCAGCCAGGACAAAACTTTTTGATTCAAGAATTCTAACACCATACTCATTCTCTGAATCTGTGTACAATGTAATTTTCCCAAATAGAATGTAGCTTTAGTTCCACTCACAATCCATATGTTGTGATCAATGCTTTTGGACCCTATTGTTATTTTCAAAATGCATCTCACACCAATCCTTTGTCCCAAATCAGGACCATCTAATCTGAAAATGTATCGATTTTCTATTATAAAACCTGGCATTACTTCACTGTCAAGCATTTGTTTGAACACTTTCTCATGAATTAAACTTCTTTCCTGTTCCAGGGCAACGCTACCTCAATTATTTCCAGATGCCCATTCACATGCACAGGTATCCAGGCCTGACCTTCCTTCAAGTGTATTTCTGCAATGGTTGAAATATACTTTTCCTGATCTGACTCCGAAACTGTTCTTTGTTCACAATCTTCTTCACTTAGATAGAAACGCAATGTGTTTTCATCTATCTGTGTTTGCCAGTTCTTCTTGGAATCCAAGTAGATTTCTAATTAATACTTTTCTTTGGGCCTCATCACGAGTTGGGCGGTAACGCCGGCGCTAATAGCGCTGGCGCTATCTGCCCTACCGCCAAACCCACTGGTGCTATTAGCGCCGGATCACGGGTTTGGCAGATTTGGAAATCCCCATTCCCCATTGAGCCCATTCGGGAATGCCCCATTCCCCATTGGGCTCAATGGGGAAATTTCACGCTCATACTGCCGGCGAATTTCCCGCTGGCGGTATGAGCACGAATTTTCAGCGGAATTCCCCCCAGCTAAGAGCTGGGGAGAAATCCGCCAAAGCCCTGATTTGGCAGACCCTTAAATCTGGCAGTAACAGCGCTACCGCTGGATTTAAGGGTTACCGCCAAACTCGTGATGAGTCCCTTTGTCTCTTTGCATTTCACCTTGGCACATGAGAATGCCAGTGACACTAGGTACACAGCCATTCTGATGATACACATCCACTGCTCGCACGGACCTAGCAAGGGTGGGACATTATTTTCCATTGCTAACCTGGCTCACCACTTTTTGAGGCTTCAGTGGCTTTTTGGTCACGGACCACAGTACCCCATTTGCCCCATCAATCAGCAATGACAGACTATTCAGACAATTTGTTCCTAATAGGAATGGGGTCTCCTCAATGGACGGGACCAACACTTCTTGAGTCAGTCTAGGTTTTTCTACCTTGATGTCAACTTCAGTGACACCATCCACCTGTATTTCCTCTGCATTGAAATGATGCACAGGAACTTCAATCTGTTTCAATTTCAACATGTCTTGTTGGAGTCTCCCTTCATTTATGCTATCCAACAATTTCCTTGGCATCACAGTCACCTGTACTCCTGTATCCACCATTGCAAACACATTTCATTGATCTTCAAATGTAATAGGGGCATAATCTCTATATTTACATTCTACAGGTATACATAGGAAATGTGAATTGTTGCTAATCTGTGGGTTTATTTTCTTTATGCCTGCCTGGCTTCTTGCTAAAGAAAGGGCATGTGAAATTACATCTTACTCCCCTTTCGGTCCATCTCTCTTTCAATATCTCTGTTTATGTTTCTGACCTGAGAATCCTTTTAGCGTTTTGCCACTGATTGGCCCCCATGTACAGCGGGACCTCCTGAGTTCTCATCCCAATCCTTTTCTGCTTTCTCCACATCATTTTGATTTCCTTCACTTACCTTCACTTACCTTCACTTTTGCGCACAACTGTTTTGTGTTTTCATTAGCATCATGTGGCAGAATGTCAGCTCGTTGTGTTTGGAACTCACCTGGCTCTTGTAACATACCTGTCAATTTCGCCTCTTGTAACATCTGCGGCTTGAAATGGTCCTCTGGGAGCTCACCTGCAAGTGTATTTTGGGAAGCTTCCATTTCTGTGGAGATAGGAGCACTATTAGAGTTGTCAGGCAATGAATGCCTATCACCTGTCTTTGAACTTTTCCTGCTTTCATCTGTTTCAACTCTTGTTTCATTTATTTCTGATGCATTCAGTGCACCTTTAATCTAGCACTGGTCCACTGGCTCACTGGCTATCAATTGTGCAAAGGTATGTACCTCAACTTTTTCATGTGCCATGTTCTTTTTAAATTGTCTTTTGACAATTTGCTCTTTGGGTTCCTCCTGTGCATTTCTCCTTTCTTTTTCCTCAACATCACACACCTGAATAGTTTGGTTTAACTCACGATTAAACCACACTCCTTTCTTGTGTGTGTTTATTTTCCCTATGTTATCATTTGTTTGTTTTCTTAATTTTAAATCACTCGGCACTTCAGATTGTTCAATCAATTGCGTACCATTTGTGCCTTCAGTGTGATAAGTCTGGCTGATTAGTCATTTGTTAATTCCCTGTGCAATTTAACTTTTATGTTCTGCGTTCTTACTCAGCTGCTGCTTTAACCCTGCTCACAACCTTACTATCTGCTCAGATAACATTTTCACTGTTGCCTCTAAGCACTGGAATCTACACAGAGCCTTAAATCATCCCTCTGAGATCTACGCCATTGTTTGTTCGATTCATATTGGTCTGCCCTATTTTTGTTACTTTCGGGAGATTGATTCCTGTTAGTGTTTCCCCATAGCTCCTGTCACAGAGGAGATGGGGAGCATGGGATGGCTGTCCTCTGTCCATGATCTCCTTGTGAGGCGGCCGGGACATAGGAGCGAGGGGTTTATGTCATATTATGACTCTCATTTGATTGATACAGCTCCCTTTGCTGATTTTCATTTGTAATGCACCCATACACATATCTTGGCTCTGTTTGATTGCTGTATACCATTGTAACAGGGTAAAATCTACTCTGAGCCCCAATGCCTGGTAAGGTCTGTTATGCAGTTGACTTTGGGTGTTATTAGACCCTACCATGTCCTACCAAAAACCAACCCGTGGCAAATTGGAAAGAACCTTGGACTAATGTAAGTATTCCTCTGACTGGCATGTGTGGATTGAAATACAGTTGCCTGGGGTGCTGCCTTTCCCTGCATGGCTACACCCATCTGGCTCTGTGATGTGCCATTCTTTGTTTGAGCAGTCTCTAACAACATTTTCCCTGATCTAATTTCTAACACTGCAGGGCAGCCCCTTTCAACTTCTGCTTTGATTCCTTGTTTCCATTCTCACTGTGTGACATTATTTCAATAGTCTTTGTCACTTGATCTAGTATCCATTACAAAGTCTTATCTCCAGTAAATTCACAGGCTAGCTGAGATACCACTTCCTTCTGCAAACCCTAATAGAAGGTGGTCTTGAACTCTACCAAGTGTATATCACAGCTCTCATCAAATCTTGAAAACGCATGTTTCAAATTTTGCAAGAATTGTGTTGAGGCTTGATCAGGCTGCACTGACAAAGTATATCTGGCTCTTTTCGTGTCTTGAATAGACTTAAATGGAGAGAAGTGTTTTCTGATCTCTCTCTATCTCAAATTAGTCCATGGCAGATTCTCCTGTTCATTAATGCTACACATAAAACTTACATAGACAATTGAACATGCTGTGTTTTTGGAATGCCCAAAGTGCAATTCAATTCGAGAACCCCCTCCAGATGCTCTTCAATAGTCACACCCAAATCTTTTCTACAATGCTTAATTAGACTATTAAGGTTTTTCATGATTTTAGGTGGATTGCCATGCGCTTCGTCATGACCCATGTACCTCTACTCCACAGAAAAAGGCCTAGCATCCAGCATTGGAGACTGGCCAGCCCTTGGTAAGCGTGCATCAACTGGCAATAATAATGTTATCACCCTGGTCCCCTCGCGGGCCCTGCAAAGGACGTCTGGTCTGACCAGATGTCCAGAACGGGTCCCGCAAGGCAGAATGGGGCAGAATGGGTTTAACGCCTCTGGCAGCTTTACCGGCGCCGTTAAACCCATTCCGCCAGGGTCCTAATGAGGCCCTATGCAGGGAGCGACGTGGAAAGGGGCATCAGGACTTCAGGATAAGTACCTGTTGCCACCACAAAGAAGACAAGGATTCAAACCAAAAAACACTAGTCAAAAAAGCAACATGTTGAGGGGCCCCAAATATGGGCCCATAAAGTCCCCAAAATAGGAATTCTGACTTAACAACAGTTTTTACCACCTGGCCGCGAAATTAGCTATGGGAGTTCCAACATGTGGTTCATCTCTTGGATCCGGTAACAAAGGTATTTGTCTAGTGTGGGCGCTACCTGCACATCCTGAACCTTCACAGCTTGACCATGACTTTGACAGCTATGTTCATCTCTGGATGCCTGCATCTGATCCTTGTCATATAAACAATGGACCTGTACAAAAGTGCTGGTCGACATTTGAACACAACTATGACTTGTGCCAACTGTTTCTACAATTTCACAGCTCAATTTATCTATCAATGCAAGCTGTCTTTTTGGATTTATCTCAATTAATAACCTTGACTTTTGACTCTCTTAAAAAAACTCTGAAGAATACTGTTAAATTAACCCTAAAGTGCTTTCCTGAATTTTTAGTATCTGCTGTGGAAGTCACTACCATTTAAGGCCCTTAAAAAACGACTCCACTGTAAAATATAGCAACATCATTTTTGCTAAAGCTGAATAGGCAATATACGTATGTGGACATTACATTATTTTGTGCTGTATATATTTATATATATATATACATTACATGGGCGCTACCGAAAAATCTGACGCGCTTCACGCTCCACGCCGTCCAATCAGCGAACACGTTGCATGTCCGCGAACATCACGCAAGACGATTGGCCAATCAGGACACTGTCCGCGGAGCGAACAGGGAAGTGTGTCCGCGAACCAAACACAGATATCACTAATTTTTTTTTACCTACTTTTTGGTCATTTAAAAAAAAACTACTGGACGGATTTTCACCAAATTTGCAAAAGCATGCTTTCGGGACCAAGCCGCTGCTCCTGGTCCAAATTTGGTGGAAATCCGTCCAGCGGTTTGGGCTGTATTTTTTTTCCCATTCAGTCTATGGGAAAAAAAAAAGTTTTGGGACCCCCCCTATAACTTTGCCCCCCCTGGACGAATCCTCACCAAACTTTGCAAATAAATTCAGAGTGACCCAAATACTTCTTTTTGCAGAGTTTGGTGAGGATCCGTCCAGGGAGAGCGAAGTTATAAGCCGCCCAAAAAGTGCTCTTGCTATGGAAACAGCAACTTAACCATAACTACATGGCCACTATCGTGGCCATGTAATATATATATATATATATATAGATCCTGAAAGCTATTCTATCTTTGTGCAATAATTTATATAGTGACCAACAAATGCTGAAAGCAGGTGCAAGCAGGGCTTACGAAGTTAGTGGATGTGGTACTGGAAGCACAAAAATGTGAATCCAGTCAAAGATCAAGGACATAAGACCATTGGATGAAAGTAAGTCCATTGGTTGCGTGGGTCCCAGGAATTGGAAGAAACAATTTCATCAGAAGCTGATACACACTTTGTTGTGATAGACTCAAAAGGTAAAGCAACTGTTGTTGAAAACACTAATGTCCAAACTGAAATTAAGCACAGCCAGGCCAATGACAGCATTGAGCAGAATCTACCAAGAAAATTTGGCCCGTCGAGAAGGCAATATAAAAGGCAGCAAAGAGCCAAACTCAGACGGCAACAAGAAATTAAGAACAAATCAGGAGTGGCGATGAGTGAACCAACTATTAACCCCCCCCCTGACAAAACTGCAATTAGCAAAGGAACCTCAGGATTCTGCCCAATTAGAACTGACAAATCAATTTGGTTCTTTGCCACAGACTCACATAATACTAACTTTAAACAGCCAATGGTCAAAGGCCAGAATGAAACCCAAGACAACTGGCTGTCAAACCAGGGAACCAAACTTCCATCAGAACTAGAGAATGCAAATTGCCATAATTTCACCACAACTGCCAGGGATTCCACTAAAGTTGAAATTCTGTCACAAAGCGAGACATACAGAATTAAAGTCCACAAAATGTGAGCTTTTGTGAACAGTGCCTTTTTAAATTGATCTCGAATTCTAGAACTTGTTCACAGTATACCACAGCTATAACTAATTTCATCTAAAGACATTACTCAGGTTGAACTTCCCTTAAGCCATAAAGAAGCAAACTCGGCCTTGGTCCACCTGGTTTCGCCAATATTAGTTTAACTTATTATGGGTAATGCTCAAGTCTTCCGCAGTGGTGGCTATGACTTTCAGCGGCTCACAGAGATTAATCCTAAACCTATATTGTCTTGTATAGCGATGATGAAAGGAAACCAAGATAGACCACAAAGTAAAGATCTGGAAGACGTCATAGGCAAATTATCTTTAGCTCTAGAGGGCATAAAAGGTTTTATAGAAAAGACCCTTAAGAGCAATGAAAGGGTGGCAAGATGCTGAGTATGACCAGAAAGCCTTCCCCATGAATCCCTCGAAATCTTAAATTGGAATACTCATAGTTCTAATTAATTTGTATCTAACCCAATTGGTCACATTTTCTTAAAAGAATATGATGTTTATGTTTTACAAGAAACATGGTTGCTACATGAATTCAGCCTAGATGGATGCCTAGTAATACAGAGATCACCACTAGCCCAATTAGGAAGTAAGCCCCCTGGAGCCCTTACTATTGGAGCAGAAAAAGGCCTAGCGATGGAACATTTTAAATCTAACTGCTCAATGTGTGCTTGCTGGAACTATATCCTTCAATTGGAATGCCTTTGTGGGCAGTACACTGCTGATTAATATCTATGACCCCCGGGTAATTACATGACAGAAAATATAATTTCTCAAGTTGAGCATATCTTAAATGAATGGTCAATAATTAATCTGAGAGGCTCTTTTAAAGTCATAGGTAACCTCAATTTTCAAAGGTATCCCTCTAGGCCAACCAACCTCACTAAGGATGCCGGGGTCTGTCTTAATAGAAAAGTATATGAGGTTATATCTCTTGACATAGTCATGGAGCATGAGTACTCTAATTGTGGCACTAGTTGATGGAAGAATTTGATTTTTACTTGATATTTGTTCCAAATGTACATAGCTACTACCTCACTAAATTTAGATAATATACATGGACCAATGGCAAATACTACACTTGGATTGAGCATCTTCTCATTCAGGGTGATTTATTTAAACAAATAAAACACTTTGAACTTATGTAAAACACCCCTAGTGACTGCTCTACTAACAAACTGAGCATCTCTGCCTTTGAGGCTAAGAAGCTGGAGTGTATGTCTGGCACATTAGTAACACTGTGAATCATATCATTTGATCAAATAAAAATGTTGACACATTTTTAAAAAAAACTAAATAAATATCTTAATTTTCTCAAATAGAAAATTGAGATCTTGGTGAATACTATGATCACATTGAAACTATAGTTGAAGGGATCTGTGAAAGCTCTGAAAAAAAGTAACTATGCCACAGTTAGACTTGGCCAAATCCATGTTATTGCAGTCGCGTTAAAAAGGAAAGAACTCAGAAGGAATGTATTTATTAATAAGAAAAAAACCTCCCCCTCACAGTGTCATTTATTATTTATTTTATTTTATATTTGCATTTATTTCAGCGCACAAAACCCAGAGGCATCTAGGTGCTAGAAAGTGCATAGTACATTGGAGAAGTGAAAGAATACACATAATGGTTATATAATGGTTACAGACAGAATAGGTGAGTGTGTACAGACTAGCAGAGCCTCTCATAATGGTGCAGTGGGCTACATGAAGAGTGCAGTGCGGGGGTCGGGGGCTTGATTAAGTGTGCAGGACCAAATAGCTAATATGCATCATAATAATGGTACCCAGATTGGGAAAGCCTTTCTTCATGGTGCGGGGGGCATCATCAAGTGTGCAGGAACAAATAGGTAGGATGCAACATAATAATGGTACACAGATCAGAAAAGCCTCTGTTCATGGTGCGGGTTGGGGCTACATCAAGTGTGTAGAAATCATAGTTGGTGGTCGCACAGGCAAGGAGATTGCCGGCAAAGTTTTGTATACATTACATGGGTTAATTTCGTTTGTGCAGGTCATTTTGTTCGGATTTACAGACTTTGTGGCAATGCAGGGAAACGTGTCATTTAGGAAGTCAACTGTTGTTGTCATGCATGCCATGCATTAAAAGGACCCCAATTAATCTTAAAACAGACTACAGAAATTGTATTAAACAACACAAGCAATCCATGGCCGCAGTAGAGTGGCACTTGATATATAATACATTGAGACACTCTGACTCCCGCATATTTTGGACTTGTTACAACCATCATACAATGGCCCACCAAAGCAAGAATAAAATCTACCCAATCCCTAAAATGACTTTGAAATAATATGTTGCAGAACTATATTTTCGTAATACACCTACTAAAGAAATGTCAATAAAACTGAACCAAGTAAATTCAGGTGATGGTTTCATAATTCTTACTGATGGTATTAAACATTGTATAAAGATACTAAAAGGTTCCAGAGCCCCACGGCCAGACAAAGTGGTTAAACATAGTTTACAAAACGAACCATAGTGGATGGTTAACAGTAATAGAAAAAGAAATTCTCTGTAATAATTAGCACTGGCCATACTCCTAGTTCTTGGAAAACATCCATTCTCGTTCCAATTCATAAGAAGGGGCCGAGGTCACTACCTGAAAAGGATCGTCTTTTGGCAGGGTTGACTCTCTGTCAAAAAACGGTTTGCCAATTATTTTAAAAAGAGTCAATAACGGGATACAAACTAATAAAATCCTGAAAAGACAGACTGGCTTTAGAGATGGGATGGATACACTTTCTAACCTATGGAGCCTATCCTTCCTGTTTCAATCCACATGATGTAAAAAAGAAGAAGCCTTATACATCTGCTTCATTGACTATAAGAAGGCTTTCGAAATGGTGAATAAATATAGATTATGGCTAACGATATCTCGTTAGGGACTTGATCCTACTATTCTCCATTTTATAATAGCTCTGTATTCAGATACCATGGTGCAGATAAGAATTCAACAGGAAGAGGAATTGGAAGATTCTATCCCAACAAACTATGGCTTAAAACAGGGGTGCACTTTAGCCCCAGTGCTATTTTAATTGCATTTATTAGATCTTGATTACTCACTTACAGCTTGCCATAGCCCCCCCCCCTGAAACTTGGAAGCCAAGCAATTAGCTGGATGTCCTTTGCAGATGATACGGTCACTCTAGTCCGAATCCCCAATGTACTCCAGTGAAGACCCTTTGATATTACTCCAAGTTGAATGGATTAGGTATTAACTTGGGGAAAACTAAAATCATGGTTATTAGTGTCAAGAAAGACGTTAGAGCTAGAACATTTGCGTGGAAAATTGAAAATGTAACACGCTACATATATCTTGGTATGCCTATCGATGATACCTTTAACTGTACGTTGATGTCCACTGATATTATGAACAAAGGTACAAAATATTTCTATGCAACCAAGTCAATCATATCCCATAATGTGGTATTCTACAGAAGGCCTTCTCAAAATGTGCATCCCTAGCACTCTTCATGGATTCGACATACTGAATGATAAAGAACTCGATTAGCTAGAGGTGCTTGAAGGCCAAATTTGGCTTATATTCCAGAAGAACGATAACATTTACATCCTATTAAAACATATGTTAGATCTAGACACCCCACTATGGATTATGGAAAAATGGCTTGATGACATAAGAACGTTTATTGTAACTATAGAGTTTTCATCTTAGTTCCCCTATAATATCGGCCTTGACATTAAACAGATAAAGAAAAAGGCTGAAGAAAGGGATAAGATTAAAAGATTGATCATTTGTCCACCAAGTCTACCTATCAAAAGTATATTACCCAAGACTTTCTGAAGGGCATTCCTTTTCATTATGTTTACAATATACAAAATAGTAAAGTTCGACGATTTATTACGGGGATTCGGTTCAATCAGTTGCCTACTATGGAGAGGCGAAGTGGGGGTGCTGGATGAATATTTTCTATGACAACAGACCGTGCTGCAACTGTGATGAATATATCGAATCTACACGTCATTTGTTGACTGCATGCCCGGCCTTACAAAAATTATATATTAAAGGCTACGGCAATGTGGTTATGGACATAACAAGTGTATATAAGGATCAATTTTGGACTCACCTTTTCTCTGGAAGCACTATAAAGTGACACTATGCTGCATACTATATTTGGGAATTGATTAAGAAAGATTATTTTAAAATTATAGAATGATCTGAGTGGATAAATGTTGTAATATCTCCAGATTGTATATGATTGTTTTTATGCTTTTTACCCTGTATTTATGTTGATATGTATATGTATTATGTAATGTGTTATGTTTCATCTGTATGTTCTTTTTGTTAAATGGTATGTTTACCAACATAAGCTATTTAAAAAACAAAAAGAAAATATTTACATCTTGAGCCCACTTTTTATTCAGCAATACTGCAGGCTTTAGACCTTATTTGTATTTGTATTTTGTTTATTTGTATAGCGCGCCTGGTACAAGGGCATCTGGGCGCATTTCTTAAATGTTACAGTTACAAAAACGTACAGTGAAACATATACAAAGCATTTTACATATCCATTTGCATACAGTAGGTATTTAGAAGTGTGTTCCACAGGAAAGCAAGCATACCTCAGAAAAAAAGCGTGGGTTGTTGTGATCAAGGTGTCTGGTATTGACTCTAATGGTCCTGCGCTAGAAGTCAAGTTTTAGCTTTGCTTCTGAAGGAGTGGAATGAGGATTCTGATTTGAGTGCGTTAGGCAGTGAGTTCCACAGCCTTGCAGCGAGACCGCAACCCCCTGCTACTTTCTGAATCCTGAACCTTGGTAATTGATGGCAATGTACTTGGTCTGCTCTATGAGGGAGATCAGAGGTGTTGCGTGCGAATCGATTAGACAGATATTTGGGTGCCTGATTGGCAAGGCATTTATGCGTAAGTGACAGTGATTTGAGGGTGATTCTTTGAGTGACCAATAGCCAATGTAGTCTACGGCTGGTGTCAGAAATATGATGATTTCTTGGGATATTTAATGCTTCCTGGATGGCGTTGTTTTGTGTTACTTGTAGTTTGTTTAAGTTCCGTTGGCTGGTCACTAGATAGAGCGCGGTGTAATAGTCGAGTTTCGACATGATAAGGGTTCTGGCGAGGGTGGTACAGTTGGCAGTGGTGAGGAATGGTTGACAGGCAGTGCTGAGTTTACACGTGTCGGCTGTTGAGGAGGTTATGGCATTGGTTTGTCTTGTTAAGGATAGTGTAGTCTAGATATATGCCAAGGGTTTTTGTGTCATTTGATACCTTGATGGTATTGCCATCGCTGATGAAAGAGTTAAAGTCTGGATCTAGTTTATTAAGTCTGGGACAGGATCAAAGGAGGAGCAGCTCTGCCTTATCATCGCTAAGGCATGCACGAGCTCCATGTGTGCTGTAGACATACACAAGTTCAGTACAGCATTGTTGGGGACAACAAAGTCATGGCCATCGCTATGCAACTGTCTATTTATTTCAAACTCTCCTTAGATTCTTTTTTCCCCTGCCCAGTCCATTCTTGAGCAGGGGAGTTATGGTGGTTTGTTCTTTCCTTTTCTTTTTCTGACCATTCCATGGGGCCTCATGGTGGGCTGGATAGATTTTCCCACAATAAAACAAACACGCATACGTATATTGTAGTCAACCCTGGTGTCTTACTTTCTAGGTTTGTCCTTGTGTGACAAATATGTAGCCCTTACTAGCATGTCCTGCAACAGCTGTTTTCTTTCCTGCAGGGCAGATGGTAATCCTCAACTAAGCTGGTGTGACCACCATCTTGTGCCAAGACTTCTCCATTAATGCATGATAATGTCATTACAGCTCCTCAGTTTTCGGCATCTCCAAGTGAGTAGGAGCTACCTATAGGAAATGGGGAGCTGATATATAGCTTGTTGCAAATGTAAAAGTTGACCAGTGAAGTCAAAAGTACCTGATAGCTGTTTGTGTCAAGTCAACAAGGGTTTCCTAGGTTATAACCAGAAGATAAAAAAAACTCCATAATGTCGAACCCTGATTACAACATATTGAGCCCTGTCCATGGTGTCTGATCCTCAGTCCTTGGCTCAAGATCTGTTGCTACCTCTGCCACCTCCAACACAGTCTACGCATTTTTCAACTATGCTTTAATCGAATGGGCTAGTTTCCCACAAACAGAGACCATGTATGGTTGTATCTGTTCTCTGATGTTGCTTCTGAATCTTTTGACTGAGTTAAAGCTTGACGCTTGCCATCACTCTGTTAGAAGATACAAAACTAGGGGCCAATTCGTATCCCTTAATGGCTAAATATGTCTCCATCACTAGAACTGCATTCATGTTCATAAACATTGATTATGTGCATCTGTGGGAAGGCTCCCAAAGCACTTTAATAGAGAGAAATATAGTTACATTTTTAGCCAAATATGCATTTTTAGGAAGCAAATATGGCTTATGTTCAACTTCTTCCAATCATAACTTACAGTTATCCTCCAGAAATCAAAATGAAGTGGCTGAAAAAAGCGAGCTCCCTTTATCCAAAACTGAAAGGAAAATACATTGGTAGATGTGCTGCTATGTAGGAATGAATGTTGCACACTGCTCCTTTAAGGCAGGCTGCACCACAGTAGATTGAAGCACAGACCATTTGTCAGACTGAAGTCACAAGCACTGAGCAATTCCCGCTTTTTGGCTGTAATTTTCCTCAGAAATTTCGTATTTCTTGGAGTTTCCACTCTCACCCCTTTACCCATTTCTTGCTTTCCAAAGTAAAATGTGTGGAGGTAAGGAGTTTTTCGGATCTTGTTTTCCTCTCCACAAGTGTATACCTGATCTGTTTCTGAGGAATTGTTGGGTCTCTTTGACAAGTGCGGCTCCTGTGGTGCTAAAAAGTCTTGGAAAAAATTACCATGTTGGTTAAATGGTATCAGGTAATATAATCACGGCAAAAATGTTGCAGTAAAAAAATATCGTGGCAAAGGTGCTGCCGTTTGACCCGGTAAAAGTGTGCCCCATTATACCAATTAAGGGGAGCGGGGGTTGCGGGGGTGTCCCCCGCTCCCCTTAAATGGTATAATGGGTCCAGGGGTTGCGGGGGTGTCCCCCGCATGTTTTACATGGACTGCGGTGCAAAAACGGTGGCATTTTTGCCGCAATATTTTGTTACGACAGCAATTTTTGCCGCGATTATATCACATGGAACCAGTTAAATTGCTTGTCTTTCAGTCTGCATTTTTTTTTTTTATTTACGAGATTATAATCATCAAGGTGATTTTTACAAGTGTCTAACAGTAGAGTCTAAAGGAAAAAGAAGAGTAAAAGAAGTCAAAGGTTTTGAAGAAAAAAACAATATATATATTTTTTTTAAATAAGCTATGATCACGTCGTTCTCGCTAGGTTCTTTAGCCTCAAGTGAGATCTTTGTTAGTTTCCAGTAAAGATCTGGTCCAAAATGTTTGCCGTGGCTATTGCCCATGACGATCTAACTCCAGCGATTAACCGGGCCCACCAAAGTTCTTTGTCCGCTATATGACACTCGGCCAGATGATGAGTCAAGTAAGGTGTTCTGCAGTGCCTTGTTCCTGGGCAGGATAGTAGGAGATGAATTGTTTCATGAGTCGTCTGTATTTCACAAAAGCGACAACTGTTGGTCGCTGATATTCCTCTTATGTTTAATATCTCATTTGATGGCAATAGGTTGAGCCAAGCCCGAAGGAGGGTTGATCGCAGTTTTCTATTAGGATGCTTCTTTAAGAATGGTTGAAGTTCATTTACATTTCTAACCACTGGTGGCAGGTGCAATGTCAATTTGTAATTCAAAGCTTTTTCAAGAGTTGCAATCCAAACGGTCTCGTCTAGACATTTTTTCGTTCTTGTAGGGTTCTGAAGAAGTTCTTCAATTGAGCTGCCACATTCCGCCAAGTTTGCTTTACATACATTTTCCCATACGGACAGCATTTTGCAGTGGCTGGAGATCATCTCTGCTTTTTCCAGTGTGAAGATCTGTGGGCTGGATGAATCCATGATTTTTCTGTATAACATGTACTGTTTCGAGCCACGATTGCCTCAAGTGACGTTAAAGACAGTTCACGTCTGATCAGAACCATTGGTGTAGATTTTGGTAAGTTGAGAATTGATCTCCAAAACAGGCTTTCCAAACAGATCCAAAGTGATTTCAGAAGAAATGGCATAGCGTCTGCGCCGTATGTGATTGCGGGAATCACTTTTGCCCAGTAAAACTTTATTTATGGGAGTAATGTAAAGCGGCCGTACTTTTTGTCCAAAATTTTAGCTTGGTAGATGAGATTTTGCATCTTAGCATGCAGATGTAGTTGCATAGCATTTTCTTTTTTGGAGGAGTCAATCAAGACCCCTAGATATTTGAAGTCCAAGACCTGTTCCACTCTGACTCCTTCTAAGTTCCAGGTTGATTTTTCTCGTTTCTGACTCTTTTATTTCCAATATCAGAATCTTTGTTTTGAGTTTGTTTATTTCAAGGTTGTTAACCACAGTGTCGTTGCAGGCCTATCAGTGTTTGCTTCAGTTGGATTAGATCGTCTGCGTATAAAATCCAGGGAATTTTGACTTGGCCAATTGCGGGTGGAAAGGTTCTGATCGCAACGTTTGCCTCCTTTTAGTCACCAAAGTATGCCAAGAAAAGGGCCGGGGAGAGAGGGCAGCCCTGTTTGAACCCTCTGGCTGTTGGAATCGCAGAAGAGAGCAAACCTTTGGTGCTCAACCGGACTTGTACACTGGTGTCTTTGTGTAGTGCTTGCAAACGGCCTAAGATCTCCAGTGGACACTTCCAGCCTGATAATTTCTGCCAGAGTTTTGATCCATTGACGAGATCAAAGGCCTGAGTGAGGTCTATCAAAGCTAGGTAGATTTTCGGGCTGCCTTCTAAAACCTTTGCTTTCAAAATACTGAGAAGCATGATGTTGATGCTTGTACCTGTCCCCTTCTTAAACCCAGACTGCAGAGGGTCGTCACGAGGGGCATGTTTTGCCCAGGATTGAACGTTTTACAAAAGCAAGTTTCTGTATACTTTGCTTATAACGTCCAGCAGTGCCACAGGGCGCAATTTCTTAGGATCATCTTTACAGCCTTTTTTGAAGATGGGCACAATGACCGACGTTGTCCATGATGGCAGAATTGTTCTTAGGTTTTTACATCTTTCGAAGATTAGACTCAACAGTTCAGCCCATTCCACTGGAGAAGATTTTAAATTCTCGTTGGTTAAGCCATCCGGCCACGGAGCCCTTACATTTTTCAGCTTTGTTAGGGTTAGCGTTATATATCATTGATGTCATGTAGCCCAACCCAAGGGGCATTTTCCTGTGCTGGTAAGGGTATTAAGTTGGGCTCTGAGGATTTAAAAAGGGTAGAGTAAAGTTTTGTCCAAGTTGATTCCAAAATGCTGTTGGTTAAGATTGTGTCGTTGGATTTTCCCAATGGTCTTATCAACTTCCATAAGTCTCGGGAGTTTCTGTTGTTAACTTGTTTTAACATGGCCTCCGAGTCCTGTTGGTATAGGGCCTGGTGGTAAGGTTTTAGCCAAGACTTGTAGCTCTTTGAAGCCTCTTTCACTCGAACTCTGTTTGGTTTGGTGTTGTATCATAAGGCTTTCCTTTTAGCTTTGCGGACCATGTTGCATTTAGACACCAGAAGAGCATCAAAGGTGTGAGTGTGGTGGATCTCCTCTTTGCCCATGTTCTTGGAAGTTAGTTCGGTGTTTCTGAGTGGTTCCAAAAGCGGTCTATAATCTACTTTGGTGCAGTCTTTCAAGTTCTTGTAAGATTTTGTTATGACTTTGATGTTGTTCTGAGACAAGCGTAAGTGATTTCCATTGCCTGCTGGTTCCACCACCGCCAAGTAGTGAAGGTTATGTAGATTTGTAGATGACCATTTTATGTACAGCAAGTTGTGGTCACTTTGGGCTGTTTGTACGACATTTGTTTCCATCAAGTTGGGAAGAAATGGTTGTGAGGCAAAAATATAGTCGATGGTAGAATTTGACAAGCATCTCTTCCATGTTGGAGTCTTACGGTTTTCAGCCAAGAAAGTAGCCGTGTTAAATAGGTTTCTTGCTGACATTAGCCTGCATGGCTTTAGCTTCTTTTGGCTCAATCATATTCAGAGAACAGTTGATTTTGTGGTCCCCACAGATCAGTAGGTCTGCGCCCTTCAAATCGGTGTATGAGAAGTCCATTATAGATGTCACCAAATCGAATAGAACTTCTGTTCGAATTCCTTTGGATTCCAATAAATGTTGGTAATCAGTAGCGGCATGGTGTAAGGAGTTCCTGTACAAAGGTCTATTCAGGACCATGAGATTAGGACCGCTAGGACAAACAATGTTTCCAGAAGTTTTTTTTTTCGAGCTGTAAGCCACTTCCCAGGCGGACAGCAATTATCAGACTGGAAGTAGGACAACCTTTTTCTCCTGACAGCGCTGGTGAAAAGGCTATTTCATAGCTGGCCAAAGTTGTTTTTTCTTTAAGCCACAGCTCCTGAAGACACAATATGTCATACACCCCCAAATTGATCTTGCGCGGGGCCGTTAAATGGAGAAATCCCCTGGTGTTCCAGCAGGCTAAATAAAACGTGGAAGAGGGGGGAATATTATGTCCGCGAGTTGATGGCTATTTATGCAGTCTTGTTAATAATGCTTTTGGAAGCCACGATCACGACGGTTGTTGTAGATCTGGTCTGTGAGAGTCAGCTTTTCCCGGAACTGTTCCTTCACACACTGATACCACTGCATCTTTGGAGCTTTTTTGAGGGCCTTTTAGCTGACGGGATCGGTCACCCCTTGTTAGCGAGAGGCAAACTTTGTCCGATCTATGACGTGGAGGCGAGCTTGTGCGAGGTCCATCCAGGGTTGAAATTGTGTCTGTTGTTTGTGAGTCACTTTGTTGACGGACCACAGCGCTTGCTTGAAACAAAGCGCGGGTCGCATCCCCAGAGTTATGTCATTCTCTTCGGTCTTGCGGTAGGCACGGATGTTGATCCCGAAGTGATGACGCGTAGTCATTCTTTTTTAAGTGTTTCAACTCAAAACCTTGTTTGTATAGAGTGTTAGAAGCCTTTCTTAACAAGTTGTCCACCCCTTTTGACGTTGTAAAGAGAAGGCAAGAGGCTTTTTTTCCTTCATGGGATGGTTCGACTGTCTTGAAGTCTTAAGACTTGATGGATCTGAGCAATGAAAGGCTATGCAACAGGTTTAATACCATACTGTATCTGTTCAACACGATGTATTTTAGATTTCCAGTTCGTTGTCGGAGGATGAAGGTAGGACGCACATTACTTTTAGAACGGTCGTTGTAATGTGGCTGGCCTTTTTTTTATTTTGTAGCAGACTCCTTTGCTCTGGGCTAGAGTGTTAGTTTCGACCTTGAATTTAGTAAGGGTTTAGAGAGCGGTGGACATGGCCCTCCCTAGTTCTGGTTGCATGAACCGTCGTAGTATACTTTGAAGATGTATAGTTGGTTGTTGTTTTGGGGCCCAGGAACCTTTGGTTATTTTCTCATCGGTGCAACCTGGAAACTGTCGTAGGAGAAACCGGCAGGTTTTTAAATCGGTCACTCAATGATAGAAAACTGCAGGGGTCGACTTTAACAGTTTGAAGCATCGACGGAACAAGACTTGGTGCTTGTACATCGGCCCTTGTTTGACTAACGTTTAGGATTTCAAGATGTTGGCTGAGTTCCATCGATTCCGCATGATCCAGGAAGTCTTGCACTGTGTGAGGGGAAAGTTGTTTGCAAGGAGCTACTTCCTGGGGGTTTGAACCCTCATTTGAATTTGCACCTTCAGCTCCACTTGTTCAAAATTCTATTTGGCTGCTCACTGGTGGAATTGCCTGGGACTTCTTTTGCCCTGAAACTGCTAGTTTAGATGAGTTAACAATTTTTAAACAGACTTGGGGAACGTTGGTTTGAGCTATATCTGAGGGTGTTGTGCTTACATGCCATTTGCAGACGTTGATTTTCTCGAGGTGACCTGTCTTTCTGACTTTTTTGGAGACAAAAAAGGAGGGTCATCTAAGCACGTCACCTCGTTGTCCAGAGGTGTAAGTAGGGTTTGTTTTGTTTCTCAAGGAATGTTCCGAATCAGAGGGGTGAGTCAAGGATTCTTTGGCCTGCAATCCACTCAGGTTGAAAAGATTTGGTTTTGGAGCCTAGGACTCTGTTTGAGTGTTTAGGTCTGTGGTTGTCCGAGGACCTAAGTTAGTTGCTTTCAAAGGGTCTCCACCGATGACGTTGGGCTGGCTCGTGTGAGGCAAAGTACACTGATCGTTTTTTCGACATTCCAAGGCGTTTATATAGCCTTCCAAGTAGATGAGCTTGGAGTGCATCATTGCAAAGATTGAAGTATGGTCCTTGAGAGTGTTGTTAATGGATTCATATAGCTTGCAAAATGGTGCTAAGGCTATAGTAACTGATGACATGATTGCAAGAATATCAGGCTTCTTTGTTGGAGTATCTCATCCTTCTGGGTTTGGAGATGTGGGGAGACGAAGGTAGCGGGACGAGCCGTGACGTTTGTGGGAAGTTGTGCCGTGATTGACTTGGTGTGGGCTCCGAGTCCAAGGGCTCTTTAAGAACCGGGTCTCATTTTTAAGAGGGCCGTACAGCAGGATCAGGAGAAGTAAGGCCGACAATGAGAGCGTTGGGGTCCTCCCGACACACCAGTCTTGGTTTGGTAAGCCTGAGAGGTCCAGGGTCAGGGGCTGGCATACCAGAGACTACTCCTTGCCCAAAGAGGAGCTTTCCTTAAAAGATTCAAGATGGATTTTTGCTCCTGACGTTACAGGTGGAGGTCTTAAAGTGGGTGTTGGTGTGGTTGAAGGATTGTCTCCTGTGGACAAGTTGATGGAAGGCACCTGCTTTACTGGTTCCAACATGTGGTTTTGTATCCGTGTCGGATCCAAAAGCCCTGATTCCACTGTCTGTGGAACAAGAGAAATTGTCTGGCGGGCAGGAGCACAACCAAAGTGCCATCTTGGACTCCTTGATGGCCGAGCACTCGCACTTTCCTCTTGACCCACACTGAGGCGCTGTGGGGAGACTCCAACAAGAGCCTCCTGCTCTGTCTCCCTGGTTTTTTCTCCGTGGCCGGGTGAGAGAACCGGGTCCAAACTTTGGGACTTGACGGGGGACTCAGCAAGCATATGCTACGCTCCTCGTTTGCTTTGTGGCGCAGCCTCGGATGTATCGTGAGAGACTGTGCCGGTCGCTCCGCTTGTCTGCATTTGTCAAAATGTTTATTAACAGCTAAAGGACAGGGAGGGTGTAAGACTTAATGGGCAGGTTTTGATCATTTTCCGAGTCACATTCATTACCAACTTTGAGGGCAGAGCCTTCAAAAAGACATGGTATAGGTGGGTCCCTTTCCTTGGAAGGTTCCTGCTGGATCCAATAAGCAAGGGGTCCCTCAGAATGACAGCTACCTTAGCACTCCCAGAGAGCACCACCCTACTTCAAGAGCCTCACCAGAGAGCTTCACAACAGCATAACATTGAGGTCCACCTTTTCAGCGCCTCAACCCAAAGATTACAAAGCACACTGCTTTGTTGTTTTACCATAACTCTCTTCATAACTAGCACCTGGGTGGGTTTTTATATTATAGCTCCCCGCTTAGCTAGCGCATAGATTGGCTGTTTTACTAAAGCTTTCTGAATAACTGACATATAGATGGGCTACTCCTATTATACCTGCCTGCCTACCTAGCTCACATGAATACTGTCTGCTACCATACTTGATGGCATACCTGGCGCACAGCTGCACATTACCATAAACTGTCTGAATACCTAGCTTTTAGCTGGGCGATTTTGTGCGTGATGGATGACCATCTGGAAAGGGTGTGAAAGCCATGGCTTTTTTGCTTTGTGTTAAATAATAAGATTATGTGGGTAATTCCATCTCTGAAAGTGTAGTCTGCAGATCAAATTCCCCTTTCATAAGCTCCATGCCCACAGCATAGTGTGTACCAAAAGGCAAGGGAGGTGTTTCTCTTAAGTGGGCTTTTATGATTGTGTTGGCTCTGGGTTTGTAGAAGTGTGAGGGCTAAGTAGGTGCTTTAGCCTCTCCTTATCCTTGTATTCCTGAAGGGCAGAAGTAGGTTTGTCACACTGGTGGCAGCGTTGGGATTAGAGAAAAACTAGGCCATGGTTGAGAAGAGTCCAGACCTTAGACATTGTTATATATCTCTACAGAGAGTTAGAATTGGCATGCTGCCTGAGTCTTGACCTCAACATGCTAGTGCAGATGGTATTCATTTATTTTCTCACCTTAAGGATGAGCCTGACCCTTAGAAGGTGGTCCTCAACATTTAATGGCTGAGGGGCATGTGATGAATTGCCATCTGGAAAGGGTGTGAAAGCCCTTTCTTGATTTGTATTAGATCAAATGATGCAGGTAATTCCATCTCTGGAAGCTCCAGGCCCAAATAATAGTTCGTACCTGTGACCTGTTGCACAGCATCCTGATTTGCAGCACATGCTCTGCCAGTGGCACAGAGCAGGTTCATATGTCACAGGTGCCCATTTGACATCTGCATTGACAACCAACTCTCTGCAGTGCACGGCTGCATTTACCAAAACAATTATGATCATAAGTATCCCAAGCTGTTGGCAGGGTAAACTCCAAAGATAGGTTATGTCAGAGTTAAGGCATGGTGCACAGCAGATCATTGCAGCCACATCTAATTTGATATCACACATGTGCCAGCTCCTGTGAGCCAAGCTAAGCTGTAGAAGGTGATGTGAATTCAGGCCAGACAGGCTGAGCCTGCCAAATGAAAGAAACCTGAGTGCTCTCACCTCTTCTTTGATCTCCATGTGAGAGAGATAACACCGCCTGCCATAGACAGTCGCACATAAGGCAGCTGGCCCGGGCCCAGGCATCAAAGGAGCACACCCATTAAAAGGGAGTAGCATCACACATGCTACATTTCTAAAGGCCTTTTTTACTAGGGTGAAGGAAAACGGGTAAGGTTAGAGTAGAAAGAAGGGCTCTGTACAGTGGAGAAAGACTTCAAGCAGCTTGTGTATCTCTGCCTCTCTCTCTCCTTCCTGTCCCCTCCACATACTCTGGAGCAAAGCACTTTGGGTATAATGTCAGGAGGGCAAATTCCAATTCTTTCAAGAGCAGGGATCAGACCACTAAAGCAGGCTAGCTTTAGTCTGAACACTTTTAAAATAAGGGATCTCACACCACTTCTTTGAATCATCTTGGAATCATCTTTTGGAGTCCAACCATTAAAGGAGATTTTGCCTGTACCCTGCTGGGAGAGCAGTTCTTTCCGGAGTCCTACATATGTGAGGTGAAAGCAGATGGTCCAAGGAAGGGGTGAGCTATGTCCCCTAACCATACTCACAGACAGTTGGTGGTGAACCTGCTGCTGGAACAAGGCCTGCCTCACTGCTAGCTACAGCAGCCAGAGGACTTCACTGTGCTGAAGGACCCTGGCAGTTGTGTGCTAGCCTCCCCCATTTTTGGGAGTACAAGAACAAGGGCCAATCTTGCCCCAGAGTCCCTAGATTGGGACTCACAGCACCCTGAGTGACAAGACAACCAGGATCCTCCTGTTTCTGCTGCTGAACTGTTTGGTGCTGTTTTCATGAACCACTTGACGCATTTGAACCACCAGGACTCTCCGGTGCTGCCTTTTGCAATCTCCCAATCTTCAAAATTGATCGCACAGCACCAATAAGTCTGATTTGGCGCTGCCGGACCACCAAGATGCTCAATAAAGTACTATTGACTGCTAGCAGCACCCCTTGGTCCATTTACAGGCCCTAGGGACTGGTTACGTCCATTTTATCCCTTTTTGCAAACATAGAACATATTCTTTTGAACATTACGGCTTTTATTACCTTTTCCCCTGTCTCATTACCAAGAGTGCTGCATCTATTCAATCTTTGCATATTCTGTGTTCCTGCCACATAAGTGGGTTTTTACAGTGTATTATAATGAGTTATTATCGAACATGGAGTGTTTCATTGAAGTACATGTACTTTTATAGAACCTTGATTGGACATTCCTTTATTTCATATGTTGTTTGGGTCAGTACTGAACCACATTCACGCCCCTCTTGAGAGGATAGCATTTCCTCAGCCCACAATACCACAAAAGAGGCAGGAGGTATATCACTTAATTGTGCCTATTTTACCTTTATCATTTTGTTGGCTCTTGGTTTGTAGACGTGTGATGCCTGGGTAGGTGCTATAGCCTCTACTCATACTTGTACTCCTGCAAGGCAGAAGTCAATTTGTTACAGTGTGCACTCTGGCTTTTCATCTGTATATGATCCCTAGTGTACAAAAAGGGTTATCTCACCCAGCTTCCCGACCCAAAAGACATTGCACACATTTTTGTCAACCGGGCAACAGTCAATATTTTCAAACTGTTCATACACAATCATAAAAATGGTGCATCTGACTTCAGCGTTCTATGCAAAGCTGCATTTGGGAGCGCACCCAGAAAATCAAATCTTCGCATCTGACGTTACAGCTCCATACTAAGGCTGTACTTAGCCACGAACACAATGCAAATCAAAACTGAACATCTGCGCTCAATGGGTTTTCACGTTTTGAAAAATGTAATAAGTTATACAGTCCCATGCATTTCCATCGTTTCTAGCAAGGTGTGAACAACCAGTTTATGTCCATCATTCTGTGAAGTGCTCTTCATTTTATATTAGAGGGTAATGACACCTGTCCTAGTGCCTTTTCTCTACATCATCCGCCTTACATACTTTTTATAACTGTTTCATTTATTTGACCTCATAAGCAAAACACATACTTGGGACATTTGTCCTCAGCCTTGGGCAGCCCATTTATCTAGACCTTTTAAGAAGACACAGCCCATCCGTTGGGAGGATCCTGGTAAACCGTGCCCACAAGGTACTTAGGATAGCCTGTGCATATCTCGATCCCCTCGCACACACATATTTAACATTTACAAATATATTTAGGACCAGATTCATGGAAATGTGTACAGAAATCCCACAAGAGAAGGACACTGCACAAGCCAGCTTGCAGAATAAAAAATGTGCAGCTTGCGTATTCATGGAATTGTTCAAGCAAAGAAACTGTATTCGCAAGTCGCCTCCGGTACATCCTCGACACGCCCACACGCAAAGCATAAACTGCCAGATCAGCTACCTTTGTGCTCTCCCCCAGGCGGGAATATGCGCACCCTTCAAGCAGTTTGTTGGGTCTCCCGCAAGCAGACTTGCATCTCGGGACCCTGCACAGGGTCCCCTGTAACTGTTCCCAGCACCCCGACATCCTGCGTATGAAAAAAACGTAACTGGGTCCAATCTCGGAAAATCTGCGTGCGAATCTCTCTAAACCGTTCCTGCACCCCGCTACACTACTTAGGCGCACCCCTAAGTTACATCAGAACCCTGGTTCAGTACATGCACCCCAAAATCCGACAAGCAACCCCTACGTGCAAGTGTACTTACGCCTGCCTTCGGGTGGCAGATCGTCTGGATGACTTCCATGGCCATTTCTCGGCCGAAAGGTTGTCTGAATGAAATCCATGAATAAGTCTCGTTCCATGCAATAGTGGGCATGCGAGGGACTGCCTGCAGGCCGTCCCTCGGCACGCCCACTTTTTCTCAAGTTCTTCCCCATTTTTGGTGTTCAGCCCCCTTCCCAGCTCTCTGCGCAAGCCATGCCCACGCTCTGCATGGAGTCATGCGTAAGGCCCTCAACAGCTTGTACAAATGTGCTGAGCCAGCACAAACTCCATGCAAGTCCATGAAAAGTACTGCACATTCCATTGCATGAATCGACAAAGGCAGATTTGCATGTAGTTGCGCGGCAAGTACTCTATCTTCTGCACAAATAATTCCATGAATCGGGCCATTAAAATATAGTAATTCCCACCTATCTATCACCTGCTAACAATCCTTCTGATGCACTGCATCATTTTTGTTTACTTCTACCCATCCCTCTGATTGTACTACACCATTTGTCGGTCCATGCATCCTAAGCAGAATAAGGTCCTGTTGTCTCTGTGCGGGACTTAATGCACCTTAGCTCGGAGGTTAACACAATTGTTTGACATCTACAGTGGTGAGCTGGGCCAGTACAAATAAACCTAATAATAATAAATGGACCTTCCCCTTGGTTTGTGGTCCTTGCCTTCAACTCAGGACCTTTGGCATGGGTGGTTGGCATTCACTTATCTCACTATGAAGCACAACAGAACATGAATTTATATCACAGTAATTGTTCTTACAGCTGACGTCAGCAGAGGTATGCCCGAAAATATTCTGGAACGAGAAAGAACTGCCTGACCAGCTCTCTCCTGATCCTTTCTTTGATGCCTTTCACTTGAAGAAGAGAAGACACATGAACAGGAGGAGCAAAGCCTCGCCCCATAGAGGCCTACCATCTGTCCACAGTGATGTGAGCTGATGGCACAATGAAATAACTCGGTTTTGCAGCTGCCGCTTTATAATTCAACAATAACTACATACGTGATGAAGAGGGCAGGTACCCTGGTCACAGAGGTCAATGTGAGAGGTGTCCTCTTGTTTGAAAAGTTCCATTCGTGATTTTATTTATCACACCACTGATGCCAGGAATGATTATTTATATGAGACATGGATGGGGAGCAATATAAAAGAAGCATTGTCCCATGCATGACACGAAATCCTCACCGTACACATGTGCAAAGCCATACATGTTGGCGTGCAAAAGCTTCTGATTGGAAGCGTATACTTCATAATGACTGCTAGTCTGCAGCCCTATAGTGTTGTACTTTCTATAAACAGCACATACCATGCATGCTCCAAAAATCAGTCAGTTCTCATTTGCATACCAGGCTTGCAATAGATACGGCTGTTTTTTGCTTCCTGTAAAACATAATATATTTTCAAACAGGATAGATTACTAAGTGTTAGTGGAGAGTGGAGGGACTTGAGTGGATGGACAGTGGTGTGAGCACGAACATGGACACCCTGGGGGTAATTCATGGATTATTTGTGCCGAAAAAAACAGGATTTGTGCGCCATTCTGCCCGCAAATCCCCATTTGTTGAACAGGGATTTGTGGGCAGAATGGCGCACAAATCCCGTTTTTTTTGGCGCAAATAATCCATGAATTACCCCAGCCCCTATCTTTACACTATTTTCACACATAAGTGCAATGCTCCTACCAATTAATTCTGCTTTTCTAAACGCTGTTTGGACAATTAATTTAAGAAATACCATGAGCTCATTAAGAGAGTAATGCATGACACAGCCCAAAAAACCCTCCACTCACAAGGTGTGTACAATTTATGGGAAACAATTACATTATATTTCAATAAAAATTGATCTGTAAGTAAACATGTCCTCCTATATTGTAAAGCAGAGATTCATTCTCTACAAGGTGTTGTTACATTACATATGAAGATGAACATTGTAAACAGAAAAATGATCTGTTAGGTCTTATTTTTTGTATTTATTGGTCACTTGTTAGGCGCTCATACAATTAGCAAAACTGTTTCAAAGCGCCCACAGGACAAACAGCGTGGGGACAGGGAAAGGTAGACAATGAATTACAGCAAGTATGAGTAATTGAATTAATAGTACAAACAAATAATGAGAGTATAGGGAAGGGGAGACGAACACACAATGCCTTGCGAGTATTCGGAATGTGCAAGTGCAGAGGGGGAGGGGGAGGGGTGAGGGATAGGTGCTTTGGTGCTCATTGAGAAGTGCTCAGGGTAAGTGCTAAGAGGAGAAGAACGTAGGTGCAAACCACATGTGGGTAGGATGAGCCAAGTAAGTGCAGCAGAAAGACAGCGGCTGCAATGGGAGATGTGGTGGGGGGTGGGGGTCAAGGCCCTGAGGACACATAAGGGAAGAGACGAGGAGAAGGAAGAGGTAAATAGAAAGGCTGTGAGGCTTTTCCCAGAATTTACGGAGGTCATGCTCAAGACGCAAAGGGAGAGGGAGGCTGTTCCGCAGGAGGGAGCCAGCCGAGGAAAGTGATCGCCCACCAGCTCTCTGTTTAGCAAAGCGCTGAGCACGCAGGGAGTTGGTGCGAAAGGAACGAAGGAGTCTAGAAGTGGAATATTTGGTCAGGAAGCATTGAAGATAGAGTAGTCCCTGGTCCCAGAAAGCCTTGTGGATGATACAGAGGGATTTGAATTTAACCTGTGCCGAGACCGGGAGCCAGTGAATGCGTTGTAGGGCAGGAGAGATGCGGTCCCTGGGCTTGAGGCCAAGGATAAGTCTCCCTGCCCTATTCTGGGTTAGCTGGAAGGTTTGCAGGGTGGAGGAAGGACGATTGCCTTCATTCCTTCACTATAATGTATCCTTACATGCCATAGCTCAAAGTTGTCACACACAAAGCAAAATCACACTCTATCTTGAAACATTATCATGGTGCAGACACACAGAAGTAAATCATAATGTTGTCAGGTGAGTCCTGCCATTCCGAAGTACTCTCTCAATTACAGTGCAGCTAATTGCTATGGATTGGAAGCATTGTTTTTATATTATTTTATCACACTGTAATGCAACACAAAAGGGGAAAAACATCCATGTACCAAGCAGTTTGGGAGAATTAGGCCTTTAAAAGCATTGTTTGATCACTTCCTTGTAAATTACACAGTTGTAATACCTTCTAGAAAATGGTCAACGCTGCAACAGAGCTTTTACCATGATAGACCCCGCAAGACCTGCAGCTCTCTGATACCATGGCTACTCTATAGACTTCTTCTAGAACCCGGTCAGAGAGCTAAAGCTCTCTCCAGAAAACCAAAACCAGCTATTCCAGGAAGTGGGAAGGACTGGAGCGTAATAAAAGGGATTGAATTTGTTTTTGTAGACATAGTACTTATTGCAAAACAGAAGAGGTGATGGCTGGGAGGTTTAGAATTAGTGATAACCTCTGGCATTTCTCTGAGCAATCCTCCAGACCATCAGTCTTCGCCTTCCAAGTCATTACAGAAGGGAAAAGACCATATGCAAATCAGGCCTGGTCCCACCCCAAAAGGGCCCATCCAGCCCAAACTGCTAGGTCACCAGCAACTCCCTCCTCAAATGTTTGTTGCCTCCACTACCACCCCCCACTCCAGCCCCCGCACTACCCGACCATGTACGTAAGAAGGGTACTTCGTACTTCAGGCTGAGAGTCCTGTGACCTTACCAATGGCGGCCGTGTTGCGGCCTCAGTGTCTCTATTCACAGAACTCCTCGGGAAAATTCAATATTCTTATAGCGTACACTTGGGAGTGCTCCATCCCATATATAACGTTCAGCATTAACACACTGTTCTGGATATAAAAGCTGAGATTAAAAGCCAAATGAAAGCATTGTTTAGGGCACAACAATTAGATGAACAAATCTACAGTTTGATTAATAGAGGGTGAATTGCAGTGGCATCAGCAATTTAGAGTTGGTGCTGCAAATTCGGCATGCAGAAACTTTTAAAGAGGCTAATATAAAAGGCTTTGAACCGGTTAATTGCCTGGTTTTTGCCACGTCATGAATTCCTTGAGTTGAAACAGAGAGCGAACCTTCACAACTGTGTTCCTGTTCTACGGCTTAACGTAGAAAATAAATGTACAGAGTTCGGAGTTCGTGGTGAAATTATTTAGTTTATGAATGGTTGAGACATCATCAGAACCTTACATTTCCTACTCAACGCCGTGCACTTACCCAATAAACTAAAATAGTCACTGGTTTGCTAAAGTGTACTAATGAACGTGAAGGACAAGGTCATCCTTGCCAAGCACGGGATACATTCATAGGTGCAACACGTTGTTTCATGCACGTTTGACATGAATCGTGTTAAAGATGTATTCAAAGCAACGTCCTAATATTCTCCCCATAAATGTCGCCGTCTTAATGTAGCCAGACAAACATTGTATGTCCCAATGCATTTCGGACTGTTAGTCCAGTCCCAGGACAATATGACAGGCAGGGAACTCTTACCATATTAAGTACAGAAGGCCATCTGTTCAGCACGTGGGTTTATGCATTGTACTACGGGCCATTCCACAGCCATGGCATTGTGAAGGCCTGATGCACACATCCCAGTTGGTGTGGGATGTAACTTAAATCAAGCGCTGAGTTTTGAGATGAAGATGAATTGCAAATAGATCATAAAAAACATGTGTGCATACTGCTTCATGTGCAACAACAGAAGTTAAAAATGGTCAATGTAAGCCCTGGCGAGACTGTCACCTGTGTCCTGCAGAACGAGCACAGCTGACGGCGGTGAACGATTAACTTGTTGAGATATCTCAATGGATATACATGATAACACAATATTATCTGTGGCACACACACGACTGGGCAAAGAAGGAAAAAGCAGAAAATGTTCCCAGTCAAACCTCAGCTACCTGTAAGCCTGGCTGGGCACTCTGCAGGGCAGCCATGGCAAAACACCAGGGCTGCAACAAAACCTACATTTGGGGTGGCGGGGGTAAGTGGTGATGGGAGGGGCCACTACAGAAAATAGAGAGGTGATGGAAGTCTTTCTTGAAAGTAGCAGCTTTAAAGCTTTACTGTGTTTGGCCAAGTACATTTTTCTGAACAAACACAGTAAAACCTTAACATCGCCAGTTTCGGGGAAAGGATTCCCTCACTTCTCTGCCTAACAAAATGCAAGTGTGCACAGACAGTGGCGCACCTAGGCTAAAATGTAGGCGAGGGCTAACCCTTCAAATGTTGGGAGAGGCTCTAACTTCAGAGACGGTGGAGGAGCGGCAAACTTACTTATGTAGTGGCATTTAACTTCATTACTCATTGTAATGAGACTATTCTAGTGCAGTTTAAATGTTATAATCCGTTAACTCTCTCCTTTATGTCTGAAAGACCCACGTCTTGCAGATCCTGAAAGTAGTAGAACGTGTGAAAATGGCAGCTGGTGTGCAATGAAAGATTCAATAGCATAGCATAACAGGACATATCAGAGTTTGGGACAGTACTCTGGACGGCCCAAGCAACTTCAGTGGCTGGGAGCAACAGGGGAGAACATGTAATGTTGGTTCTGCCACAGTTAATCCACTATGCTAGAATCTCTGGTGCACTGACTAGCTGGTGAGACTATGTCTGCCTGTCAAATCAAGTGTTACGAGAGTGGGGGGGCAGGGGGGTAGGTCAGTGCAGCACCAATGCAATTCTACGTGGCAGTATTTGAGCCACTAGCAGAGGAGCACCAAGGTACACCAATTTGTCCCTACACGTATTAAAACTGTCTTATTGTAAGGGTGTAAACTTAATCACTTATAAGCACTCCAATGTCTACAGTTGAAGGCAGGGTGAGATTACATTATTTGCCCAGGATCATACACTTACACTAAACAGCAAAGCAGGGATTTTAACCCACACTTTCAGATTGGGCACAGCCACCTTCTTCCATGGTTTATTTGGAACAAATAATTAAATTTTGAGTGTCAAGACCTACAATAATACTGTCCTATAGATTTTACTTGCAAAATACACAAATTGCATAGTAAAGCATCATGACAACATGCAAATGCTTATAGCAGCATGTTGGGCCAAATTAATATCAGTGTAACTTTATTTTCCACATCCAGAATGGAAAACTATAAGATGAAAAAGCCAAAATATCTATTTACCCACTTTATTTTCAGAGCTTTAAGACGCACAATAAAATAAGTTGTGTCATAAACTCACTTAGGTTTGGAGATTTGTCACAAACCTCCAGCATGTTGTTATGTATAGTTTAAGTACATTCAACTAAGGACATCAAAGCAAACTTTACTTTTTAGCATATCAAGTTATTAAACGTTATGGGTAGGAACACATTTTCAAAGGGTGCTTTATTCTGTTGCTCGCTTTAACTGTCACAGATTTGCAAGGTGGCTCGTGGTCTTGCAGTGGAAATTCACCATCATGCATAAGAAAGGCTATGCTTCTTATGACAAAAGAAACGTGTTATCGAGATCATCAGGGACACAGCCTGTATGTCTCAGGGGGGCTGTGACTCTGGGAAACGGGCATTGCTTTATCATCCGACCCGAGCAGATAGTAGATTTGATGGTAGATTTGGCCTAAAAGAAACAAAATGCGCCCACAAGCATGTTCCTGATCCTTTGAACTGTTAAAGGGCTGAGATGCCGCGCCCCTCAGATAACAGGCCTAAAGACTCCCATGTGGGGTCCCTGCAGGAGCAGACTACAAAGCGTATTGCATAAGAGTCAATGGAAACACAGACTAAAAGCACCAGGCATTCACAGAAAAATGCAAGCCTAGTGATGCGTGTCCGGCACACCTGAAGGATCATTTGGCTCATGCTAGTGTCAGGACTCAGGGAGATGGCTAAGTACAACATTTCCCTGCTTCCTGTTCCTCTGCCACAGTAGCTTATTTCCTGGACCATCATGAAAGAAGTACGTTTTACTGCAACCTGAAAGGTAGGTTTTGAAACAGAAATGTGTTAGTGTGCGCGTGTATGTGAGAGAGAGAAAGAATATAGGCATCAGACTTGGAATATGGCAGCTCAGGCAAGACAGGGTCTCAAGAGAGTAACATGGTGTGACAAAATGACTACTGCTCTGCAGGACTACAGGGATGCGAGGTGGCTTATGTGCCTACTAACCAAGCAGTGATCCCAATCATAAAGGTGAAAGAGGCACAGCCCAACGAAGTATACCTCTTTTGCCAATTTTAGTAAAGTGGACCGATGTGTCTATACTTTACAGGAGGGGTGTAAGCGGGCACATGTGCAACACATACAACAATAGTATGGGGGTACATAATAAAGTATGTCCACCCAAAGTTCTACAAAAATAGGATCTTTCATTAAACTAACAAAAAGGCACACAACGAATAACAACACGACTAGCCGGCCCTTGTAATGAAAAACGCAGAGAAAGCAGACTTTAAACTAAATGGACACTTTGAGTTTGTAGTGTAGACAGAGGTGTTCAGGCAAAGATTTCAGCAGCAAAATATGTAGGTTTATGGAGATGTCTTCAACAAGGTAGAGAAGGGGAGTTTAAATGTCACTGGGTTTTTTAAGGCAGGCCAGGGAGACAGGTCCTCTTCAAATACCTGGTGCAGAAAAAGCATTGAACCGAGCTTCTGGGCACTTTGCTGCAGTTGAACCAGTGCCTAGACAGTGGAGTCATGTTTTCACACTGGCGAAACAGTGTGGAGATATTTTGAGGCCTAGGTTCCTGGTGGACCGAGTCAGCATTCGAGATGGGTCGATTTAATGTTTTCCGGTGTGTTAAGTCAGTGGCCGAGTCAGTGGTGAGACGATGCTCCTGCTGGACCACGTCGGGTTTGAGATGGACAAGTCGATGGCTTCCAGCAGGTCAAATCAGCATTGGAGTCAGGTTGAAAAGATGCTTTCTTTAGATGGAGTCACTGTTGAGACATGGTGAGTCGGTTGCTTCCACATAGTTGAGCCAGCAATAGGGTTGAGTCGAGGCAGTCTGCTTCAATAGGTTGAGTCAGTGTCTGTATGGCTCAAACACCAAATAAGCAGTTGGAAGCACATGAGGTGCCAAGGGCAGCCATGCAGGTCCTGTAGCAGCTTGAAGCCAGTCACGCATGGTCGAGCAGGCTCAAAAAGCATCTTGAGATGGAAACAGCCTTTGCGCTGCTGCTTGGGCTTCCCAGTCACTGAGAAACCCAGTCCAGGGTCACAGAGAAAAGATGAGTCCTTTCCTCTGCCCTTCTCAGACATAAATATTTGTAGAGATCGCACCTTCAGTGAGCGGTTCCTGGTTACAGTAGTCCTTGTCCAGCAAGCTGGTAATACCCGTAGGTGCTGTGGATGGTTAGGGACAAGAGCTTGCCTCTTGCTTTGACAATTCTGGTATTTTTCCTCCCTGGCAGAGGTCTTTGGAGCAGACTGTACTCAGATCTTGGTTCCAGGTGAATCATTCTTCAAATAGTGTTCCAATGATAAATCACTAAGGATTCCCTTCCCCTTACACAGCCAAAATGTTAAAGCGGATTGGTTCATAGTATGCCTACTGTTGAGGTTCAATCCTGACTGCTGTATCAAGTCTCCTTTGCCAGCTAATATCATACCCAGAAAGCCTTGTCTGCTGTAAGCGGGAAAGGGGATAGGAAGTTAGGTGAGCCCTAGAAAATACAAGATGATGAGGCCCTTCATGGTCTGAACCTCTACTATCTGCTATTCTAACTCTGCCTCCTTCCTCAATTTGCCTACCTCAAAATGACTCCAATATGGATATAGTGTGAGAGGGCCCTGGTAATTACATTGATTATCTTTTTGAAGCACTGGCCCTTAGGGGTCTTACCGGAGAAGGTTCCTCTTCACTGGAGGAAGGTGTCAACCCTCCTCAGGGGCATCAAAGAGAATGTTCCTGGGCTAGGACCCACATACTTGTTTTGTGTACACCCAGGCAGAACGTCCAATGCGCACCCAGTCATGCCATGCACGAGTCACTGATCACGAAGCTGACAATAAAATAACTTCCAATGCTTCTGGCTGCATAATTTCTTATCAATTTATTTTCTTCAAAGACCATACAATAATAAACATCATTTTACATATAATACAGTGTTTATAATCTAAATCATGACACATTAAATAAACAATTGCAAAATTAGAAAACAGATTTACAATCTCATTCATAGTAATCATTCAAATTTATATTGTATGGTCATTGGGTGGTAGTATTTTAATCTTATATACGTTCCTTCTTTTCCTCAATGCATTTTTAGGGTACTGGGAAATCACCTATGAAGAGGAATTGTCAACAGTCGAATAACAGTAAGATAAAGCTAAATTTACAGTATTAATATTATAATTTCTAAAAACAGGTAAAGGCCATCTCTTCTTTTGGACAGAGCATAGAGGACAGAAACAAAGAAAATGTATTATGTCTTCACAAATCATCTTACAGTAAATACTCTTATCACTTGAGGGAGGTTTCCATGATTTAGTTAGAGTTCAAAATGGCAAAACCCCTAGCCTAAATTTCAAATACAACACTTTAGCTTTGTTATCTATGATTGTACATAAATACGTTTCACAGCCCAGTTGGTTCTTCCTTTTAAGGTACCTTGCAGATAATCCATATATATTTTTCTCTGCAAATAGACACATACAGAACCAAACCATTTTTCATATACCTGATTTTTTGCAATTTGGTGTACGGTTATGTCCCTGTGGTCACCAATGTTAGATCACCTAGATCTACCATGTCAAGATTGTGTGCTAAATTTCTGACATACTTGAACCATGGTAAGTTGGCTGCACCCGTTTGAGATGGTACATACTCATAGGGCATTTCGATAAGAAGATCATTCTTTGGTTGGCCATAATCTATGCCAGTTTAACAAAGGGTTTAATTGTGCCTCACAGAAAACTCCATGGATCCCTAGTTCTAATCATAAGGGCACTGAAGATGAGGAAACAGGAAGTGAAAACACAGATTGTATTCATTAGCTTCTTATGCTTATATATTTCATCCTCATACAATCATTCGGTGTGAGTCTTTCAGCAAAAGTTAAAATAATCACAACAATTGCATAGTGAACATGGAGGGTCTGATTCATGGAATTTGTGTGCCGAGAAACGGGTATTGTGCGCCATTTTGCCTGCAAATTCCCATTTGTTAAACAGGATTTGCGGGCAGAATGGCGCACGAATCCCCATTTTTCGGCGCACAAATTCCATGAATCAGCCCTGGAATGTCACAACATTCGAGTTCAATGCACACATAAAATACGTAAAATGAATAAGAGCGATACATGGGGCAGCTAGATAAAAACCTGACGAATGCCATGTGCAGTGCTGGTAGCATAACTGCCCCTTAACTAATTGAATCCCTTTGAACTAAGCTCTGAGACAGCTATAATGACATTATGATTTGCTTTACATTTACAAAAATTCTTTGCGCCTGACAACAGTTCTAATCTCATTGGATGCAGATCTCAGAACTATAGAGGACAGCTGGATAGGCACTTGCTCTAAGTATTTCCAAGGTTTTGGTGACCGCTCAACCAATAAAATGTCTTGCTGAAGTATACATGGCCCCACTCTGTTTAGCTAAAGAGAGCTCACTGGTAGCAATTTGATTTTTCATAAAAGCCCCTCTCATTAGTACATACCCCTACGTAATCATAAAGGTTGACCCTTGGAATCAGGCTCCCATAAAGATAGAAGCCTTGGGGCCATGCCCTTTTACCTGACCAGACAAGATATTTTGTATTTGACATAAACATCTCAAGGCCGATTTGTTTACAACTTTTGTCAAAAGTATTGAGTTCATATTGGAGCCCTTTTGAGGTTTTCCTAATTAAAACCGCATTAGCCACAAAAAGCAAGATGCTGTTTTTTTTACTCCAACAGAGGGGGCATCCATCTTTATGTTCTCCACTATAGTAGCAACCTATTTATATAAAGGCCTGTTGAAACTTAGTGTTCCAGCAGCTGTGTTCAGGAATGCACATGTGACCTTTGGACCTGCCCTGCTGCAATTTGACGAATATGAGACCAGTTTTATTATACCATAACCCTGTGTAAGCCTGGGAGGTGCAAGGTTAGAGTGGTCTACAGTGTCATTGGACCTTTAAAAGAGAGGCACCGAGCATTTGACTCTTGACAATACTGAAATGTGTACCCTGGCATAGCGTAATCTGAGAAAGCATGACAGCCTAACATCATATAATATAGCATAACAAGGCGTACAAGCAAGACAACAAATGTTTTGTATGGACATAAACAAATACATTTAAAATGTTTCCTGTTCCCAAAGATAAAAAGCTGATCTACGGTTGTTAATGCGTGTTCTGCTGATCATGGATTGGCAACTCTAAAGCATCCTACCTCACACCATAACTGACACACATCTCAACACACAATTCCACCACCATAAAGAATGCAGATTAACACAATGAAATATACACAACCCAAAGACACATGTGTCTTCAATAAATGTATCTAGAAATCCCACAAATCCACCACAGAAACACCATCACAACTCTCTGCACTCTGCCAGACACAGCAACCAAACAATTAATATTACACATAGCCCTACATTCCCAGATCTGCATACATAAACATTGCAACAGAGAAAACGTACCCTCTTCTCACTACTCCAAGGGTCTGCTACCGGTGGATCACCAGATCTTTTCGACTATGCCTCCCATGACCTCATCATTGATTATGCTGGATGTGGCTGATGGGAGTTGTAGTACAAACCATTTGCAGAGCCACAGTTGCAGACGCCTATTTTAGCCCTATGTTAGACAATTTCTTCCTTTTGCAGATTCTGAAGTGACAATTGACTATGAAAATGTCAGAGGTTATGCTGTACAGTACCAAGTAATTAATGTACTAGATCCCTGGTGCCCTGACTGGTATGTATATCATCCTGTACCTTCAAGTGATATGGGATTGAGGCTGGGTCAATGCTATAATAAAACCATTCAAGGCAAAAGATTTGGTTGGAAGACCAGCAGAGGAGCACGAGGGGACTCAATTTTTTCCATAAATTCATGAAATCTTGCCAGTATAAGGGAAGCTTTTTTAAATTAACTAATTCAATTTCAAGGACTCACAATTTTTGCAGCTCAAGCACAGTGAGATCAATTGAATAGCGCAGGATCACACACATTGGTTTAGTGGAGCCAGGTTCTTAACTCGTTCTACAAATTAGGCACTTGTCCAGATAGCTTCTGAGGGCTAGTTTGCACAGTGTCCTGTGCAGTGATTACCTCAGGAAAGCCTGGCAGTTAATTGCTCAAAACATTTATTTGTACTCAGCATCGATTTTATTTTAATTAATTGGGTATTTGTATCACGCTTAATTCAAAACTCACGAAAGGGTGTTTTTGTTAAGTTACTCGCGCCCAATCTATCTTATTATTTGCTCAGGTGTTCTGTTTTCTTTCAGGATGGCGGCAACACCCGGAACGCCTCCATCCTGAAAGAAAGCAGGACACCGAGGATCATCCTGTATAGAATGACAGACCAAATGATGCAATGAAACACGCCATATAAAAAGCAGAACGGCAAATGATCTGCTTACCTAATGAAGACTAACGTTGCAAAAAGTAGAAATATACCTGGAACCAATCTCAGAAAATCCAGTGCGTGGTATTTAGAAGACACCAACGGACAATTAGAGAAGACTCTGTAACTAAACGCGATGATTAAATTGATTCACAATACAATCACTGCTAACCAGTATAAGCATAGATGACACGCCTAGGGTTACATTCCTAGAAGAAATAAGCTGAGCTGATCCTCATAGAACCATTAAGCTTCACATGTATTGTATCATTCTATGTGAATAATGCATGCCTAAAAAAATGTGAATGGATGTTACTTAGTGTATGTGAACCATGGATGCTTAAACTACACTAATTGAACCATACCTTGTGTGTAGGCCCTAGGAAGGAGTGTGCTTCTGATATAACACAAGCAATACTGTATATAGAATCATACTTGTGCCTTGAGAAAGCCCTGGTAAGGGCAAAACTACTGCATGTGCCTCCAAATGGAGTATGTTCGCACCTTTTTCCTTATACCATCACTATTGGTACACAACCAATAAACAAATGTGAATAACCGAATTGTTAGATCTCATTTGTGAACTAATAATAAGATAGGCTGGGTGTGAGTAACCTAACAAAAACACCCTTTCTTCTATTTACTCACGGACTGGCCAGTGAATACCAGACTTTGCTAGGTTCTGCTGCCAGACAATAACACTGAAACAATTTCCCACAGGAAAATAATTTACAAACAATAAAAAAGAGAGGCTCTCCCTCTCAACTTGATTTATAAAAGGCAGGCACTCTGGTTAATATTCACAACCGTTATACCTATTTAATTCCAAACTCCTCCATTTTTAAGCGTGACTGGGAATTAAGCCCATGTTGCATGGAATTATCTTTTTCCTAAGGCAAACAAGTTGACCCTTGCTTGTTTAACTTATTTCGTTGTAATGAGTGCAAGCCCTAGCCAAATCGAGTTAGCCTAAATGAACAGAAATATACAGAAAAGGACAGAAACAAACACATACTCACCATGGGTTGCCTTGCGTAAAGTTATTTAGTGTGGGGATGCTTTATGCTGTGCCACTTAACTATTATTGGGACTGGACCAGGATTTTCCTCCTTATGGGGGACACATTTAATCTTGGGAGCAGACAACAATGGGCAGGCCTCCGGTGCCCAAGGACAGTGTACTGAACAGCGTACTGAACAGCTAACTGAATAGAAGCAACCAGAAAAAACTGTTGAGGAAAACACGGTTGAGGAAGGCAACCAAGCAGGAGCACTGAACTCAGGCTCATTGGTGGGCCACAGACTCAAGTGGTCCACTGGGACCTATGAGACTTATCAGGGGCAGCCCAACAAAAGTTGCAGTCCGGGCTATATGCCCAGTGCAGCCCAGTTGAATGAGGTGTTAGAAATGGCAAGTCGACCCACCCTGGGACCAATCGGGGCAAGCCTAGATGTTCATCGTTCCCACCATGGGTTGGGTGCATGCGTCACCTGGGCAGTAGATGGGAGCTGGTCAGAATAGGTCTGTCTGCCCAAGGGCCAGCTGGGTGGGCTGGTAAATATAGGAAAGTCCAACCTGCATGTGCAGGGCATACAGAGCTGAAGCGGTGACCTGGGGGCCTCCACTTGCCCTGGATTAAGACAGTGTGAGAAGTGAAGTGCCATTTCTGTAGTGGCTGAGGAGAGCCTCCAGAGTGTGCCGTGCCCAGCAAAGTCTCCACCAAGGTAATTAGTACTTGAGTAAGAAACCAGAATATATTATCCCACTTGAGTAAGAAACCAGAATATATTATCCCACTGGAGCCCATCTGCAGTGGATGGGGGGAGGGGGCAATCATGAATGCAGGCCCCAGTACACAGCAATGTCACAGTGGACAACATAGTTAAAAAATAGTTCAAGTCCACCGACATGTAGTAAAACACTTATATCCCAACAAGGGACTGATGGAAAGCTGTGCCGCAGCATAGTGGGGGCTGAGGCCACACATCACCGGTTTCCATGATCATTCATTACATTTAAATGCCACTGGACAGATGATACTGTGCTGCAATGGGGGATGTATGTAGACAAGGACATCAACATTAAGGGGCTGATTTAGGAAATGGGACAAATAAAGATCAGGGCAGACTGCAGCTGCCATTGGTATATTAAGATGGGTTCTATGTGATTCAATCAACCACATTTACTTTGTGGTTCTCTTCTTCAGCTTTTCTGTGTTGAGTTTTTTCATTTATTTTCTGTAAATGGAGGGGGGTTCTGCATACCTCCCCTCTTTCCTACCTCTACTCCAAGCCCTACTCCCATACGCGCGCACACACACACACACACACACACACGGAAAGTGTTGTGCAAATGTAAAGGGTCAATTATAGGGTGTGTTTTTCACTTTTTCATCAATTTTCCCACCGCTAAAATGTCAAATGTTTGCGCACACCAATACCCAAACCGCTGGACAGATTTCCACCAAATAAGAAGCGAGTTGGGCACAAAGCACTCAAAGGAAATGCTTTCTTGTTTTGGTACAAATCCGTCCAGTTTTGTTTTTTGTTGTATTTGGCACAGAGTGGGGTGCCCATGAAAACAAAAAGTAAGTTAAATCTACCATGATGCATTGCTGTTGCCATGATTATTCAATTCTGAAAGGCAGGCATTGCGTAATTTGAGAATCAAATTCCGAATTGACATTGAAAAGTGCCACAAAATGATATAAGCGGTGTTAATTAGGGAATTTTGAGGGCAGAGAGCACATAGGTAGAGTGAGAAAGGATGATTGGTGAAGGTTTGGGGCTTGGGCATAGAATTGTTTTTTGTTGTTCTTCCAAGTGTTTTTATGCGATCGAGAAGCTGTACAATCCTAGAAAAGAAAGAGTAAATATTTGTAAACTACAATACCTCGAGATATGGTAATCAGTATAGTTGTTAGGGGAAGATGGGTCTTTAAGGTACATTTAGATTTTTACATATCTTTTTTAAATGCTTTCCAAATTAAATTAAACTTTGTAGGGGTTTGAAGTAAGGCAATTTAACGTCTTGCATTTGTTTATTGAGATCAAGCACTGCTTTATTTGTTTTGTGAATATAAAGTGCACCACTGAGATGCGTTCAAAGCAGAGCCATGTTACATTGTGTTTTGTTTTTATTGGGCGAGGTTTTCATGTGATCAAAGTGAGCATTTCTCCATTCAGTGTTCTCTTCAGTGTGGTTCTCAAAGTCTGGATTTGTATAGAAGTTATACAAGTTGATTTTAAGTTTGCTTGATGTTTGATTGGTTTCAGGGGTGGATGTGGGGGTATAAAGGAGGTAGGTTAGTGTTGTCAGTTTTGGGAACCAGACAGTAGACATAGAGATAAATATACACTATTTTGCATGATTTCTCGATCCATTAGACATAACTATCAGAGAATATACAATATAAAAAAGGTGGTTCTCAATCCATTGCTTGGTACAGAAGGTTGAAAAGTTGCTTTTAGGATTGTTTAATATTTAATTTGTTTGAAGGGTGGATGCGAGGAATGTAACTGAGGTAGAATAGTGTTGTTAGTTTTGGGAAAGAGGCAGTGGCCACAGAGATAAATTTGCACTGTTTTGCATGATTTCTCGATTCATGTGACGTGTCTAATGTAAAGTATACAATGTGAAAAAGGTGAAGTTTACTTTTTATTTTCCAAAAGTAAAAGATGTTTGCGTATTGGTTCGAGAATTGTGAGTCGTGATACAGATTGTACATTTGTACACTAGGAGTTGATCGTATTGAGGTAACTTTGTTATGTTTATATTTGTATGAAAACGAGTTCAGAAGGATTGGGCAGTGGTGTAGCCGCTATGTTTAAGACAAGACCAACCCAAAGTATACAATATAAAAAAGGTGAAGTTTATTTTCCAAAAGTAAAATATGTTTGGGTATTGGTTTGAGAATTGTGGTTCATGATACAGATCGTACATTTGTGTATTAGAAGTTGATGGTGTTGAGTTAACTTTGTTATGTTTATATTTATATGAAAAAGAGTTCAGAAGGATTGGGCATTGGTGTAGCCATTACGTTTCATTATGTACGTGGAAGGGGACGCTAGCCAATCATGATGCTTGGAACATGGGCTGTACTTTCTCCATAATGCAATGGGTGTTTAATAAAAAAAGACCTTGCTTGTGGAACTCTTGTTGAGAGGAGAATTGCTTAGCATTTTGGTGCTGGACTGCCCTAACTAACTAAAACTAAATCACCTCTTGCGACTCACAATTCTGGCCGGTAACACACAATGATATTACTTTTCTTGCCCAATGTGACACCCTTTGCTTGAGTTGTGAAACTGGACTTGGATACTGTCTGCAAGTTTAGTACTTGGCCACCCAGCTTTAGGTAATATGAATATTTGTTAAGGTTAAAATTCCAAGAGCTTAAACAATAGTTTTATAGAGATGCTTTAAAAAGTACACAAATAACAATAAAACTATCCATGCAATAAACAGTTATAGAACCATATCCAGCAGAAAGAGTAATATTATAGCTTTAGTTCCCCTAGCCAGAGTCGAAGATTAGAAAAAGCATGCAGAGTATTGAGCATTAATCAAAGACGTTTGGATTTTAAATCTATATCATCAAGACTTGAAGACACACTGTGAAAGAAAATGCTATGCATTATAAGATCATTTGCTTACACCCACACTTTCACATGGCTTTACACATTATGCACACTTAATGTGATATCACCCATAAACCGCACCTCTTAAGGGACAATACCCACAAATCTGTGTGGGCTCTCACCCCCTAATCACTCCTGTTGTAATGCTCTGCTGACACTAGCAAGATGTCAAGAGGAGCCACTATGCCTCTCTGCACTTGCCACATAGAATAGTGTGAGCTTCTAGTGCTGGAAAGGCTTTGAAGAGATGATCCTGCAGTAAGGAAGCAAAGTCTGGACTTCTTAGGGCCCCAGAGACTTTGATGAGGGAATTGGGACACAGTCCATTAAATTGGCACAGTCCCACAAAATACAGAAAGATGGCAACCCAAAACGTGTGTGACTGTACATATTTCCTTTGTACACTGCCCCTTGACCCGGTCTCTGTCGAATCTCAGTATCACTGGTATTCTTCAGGTTCAACTGACATCACTATTTTGTGCATTAGGTTGGAGTGAACAGTGTTTCCTTGCATGAATTGATGCCAATATCTTTTAGATCCTTGTAACTTCATAAAATGGATGTGTCCAGTATGGACAAGTGATCACTCAGACAGCGTGAATGATGACACAATGGGTGAAGCGTGTACGCCCCTCAGCGAATGCATAGAAGGAGGACTTGTTTGATGGTAGTTGATATCAAAGAAGGACCAAATGTGAATGAAAGGTTGTATTGTGTTTGTTGGAGATGGGTTATTTCGGACGGAAGTGTTGGTAAGGGTTTACAAAATGTTCTTAGGTTTCGAATCTGTTGGCTTAAAGGATAGTTCCGGGACTTTTTTTTTATTGTCCCTACGGTTCGGCCATGTGTTTTTAAGCATAAATCGGTAGATCGTAGAAAACTTTCCTATGGACCTTACCCGACTTTTCGTCCATTAACACACTCGAAATCATCCGCCATTTTGTGATAATCCTATCATTTCCCCCCATCGACCTGGCTCACCTGCTTTTGCGGCACTAAATCAAATCCCCCGCCCCTGAAACAGACTTTATCAAAACATTCATATTCCCCACCTCTCTCCGTGACGTGACTGTGCTGCGTAGGCAAACGCGCCCAGGCGTCTTCTACGCGACTCCACACAGAACCCGGAAACCAACACAGATCAGCTCACAACACAGCGCGCCACAATTCGGAATATGAAACTGTACTTTTAAATCAAACCGCAAGATTGTAAATTTGGTAAAGTACATTTATTGGACATCAAATGTTTAGAGAATATTCAGCGATTTGCATTTTTCTTTGCTCTCGATCCAAAATAGTTTGTCTTGAGGCAAGCGATGTTCGTGTGCAGTACACAGGGTGTTGGTTTACGATAAAATAAGCTCTTCGGTCACACTGATAATCGCATGGCTGTTCAAACAACGAGGCACTATGCCACCACAACGGTCTGTATGTTGCATCTAGCCGTTAGTACCGCGTAAGGGCATACTTGTACTTGGCGATCGTCCCATAAAATGGTCAGGGTGGTAACGTTGTTCACGCGGAGAAGCAACTGGCGGTTGTAGAAGCCATCCGCCGGTGTCTGGTACTCGTGACACATACAATAATGAAGGATGTACCTGTTTTAAAAACATAAAAAATTAAATTAGTCTCACCATCAGATCTTTATTAAAATTATTAATTTTATATATTAGGTCGGGAAATTATTTCATAGCTAGGACAGTGCAACTGGGTATTATACGTCAAGGGGGGGCTGTAGGATACTGAGACAGTCCCCCAGTGCAGGGGTTGACAGGGAGGCAGTGCAGGTGGAGAGTGGAAGGGCCCAGGACCGAGGTCGCAGACAGTGGACAAGTTGTAGCAGGGGAGAGGGAGAGAGAAAGCAGAAGCAAAGAGGAAGGTTTTGAGGTGCTTCCGTAAAAGGAGATGGTTCTCCTCAAGATAGTGCGCGGTACAAAACAATATGCCACATAGAACGAACAAGTACAACTTAACCCGTCTTTAAAGCTACTGTATAGTAATTAAATTGCGGTATAAACTCATCTAAAGAGTTACTTACATTATATTTGCATTTTCCATTGTGTCTGTGCGTAGGGCAGCCCCGAAATACCACTCCTTCTATGGCGATGTTATTTCTTCTAATGAACGAACATTAAATGGCTTTCGTTTCTGAAATTATATTCATTATCGTTTACGTTATTGCACCACACCCCCAAAAAGAAGTCTTTCGGGATGGTCCCGGCCTGTCAAGGTCAAATAACAATAGAACCTTATACTGAGTCGTGGGCCATTCCGGCACCCAGCAAAAAATCAAAGCAGCTGACCTTCACTTTGAACGAGCACACATTCCTAGTTAGCTACATTCAGTGTAAGGCCATCTCACAGGACTTGAAATTTACACTCCATCTTTGCATTTTGTCTGCGTGCATTTGCAGCCCCAGAGAACCATAAATACGGAGACATTCTATATTTTTTGAAAAATGAATTATATTACTGTTTGGTTTAATTTAATGCGCAAATGAACAAGGTTGGATAGACACATTGCATGTACACTGAGCAATCACTTTTATTTACACATTACATAGATACACATATTCAATGGGCCTGCAACATGAGGAGACTCGAGAGAACAGACAATCAAATTACAATCATTTAAACCGTGATGTGTATTTCTGAATGAGCTCTGCTTTAGGTGGACATGGAACAGAGGCAATGTTGGGTGGCAATGCAGTTGTCCCCTGCACAGGTTCGTTCACAACTCCATGTATGTGCCTATCTAGGACACCAACAATAAGTCTCTCAATAAACTCATATTGCATATCCTGAAACACTGGTTTGATCACCCATTGTTTACTTCTTTTAGTGAAGGCCTTATTGTAGCGAAGCGTCCCTAAAGTTCCGGTCGTCCCACTTTGTTGACGGCCAACATTATGGTTATGTGCCAAGACCGCTAGAAGAGTCTGATTTATCATGCCCTCCATGCCAAAATGCAATCGTTTTGGCCTGTACTTTAGGCACTTATTGTGGAACACCTCCAAATCTCCTGTGTGGCAGAATTCTGTGAGTCTCCTCAAATCTCTTGTTATAGTTTTATCAAATACAATCTTTTCAATGGCTTTGTGAGTGGGTGATGAAGGAATCAACCACTTCTTCTTCCGTGCCTCCTCTGTGGACAAATGGCCATGTTCACAATTGTGGAAATGTTGGTTTGTGGTCCAGCGGTGAACGTTGCTAGAGTGTAGCATTGCTGACCGCCATTTTTCCAGTAGAATTTCCAACGACCCTCCACATGTTTTTGAGCTCCACCAAAGATGGTTGCTGATTGACTTGGACCACTGTGAAATACCTTGCATATCTTTTTTTTTACCTGCAGCCGACATTTTTTTATTGATTGTTTTTGCAAGATGCCAAACGTCAAATTGGTGATTTATATTTTTGTACTCTTCCCTCATTGTCTTGGCAATTGAAACGTGTCTGTCCGTGGCTATCAGGTCGATCACCATTCCCCACGATTGTAGTTCTTGCAATGATGCTACAAAGCCAACTTTCTCCATGGCCACTGAGGATGTACTTTGTGACACCTGCACGACCACCGAACTCACAATTTTCTTACTTTCCATGTCCTGAAAGTGGTAGGTGCAGTACTTGGCTGAAAATCCTGGGCTGTCGCACTGTCCATCACCGGCTAGCCTGAACCGTTTGCCCGCGAATGTACTATCAATAGACATTTTTTCCATTCTCCAAGCTTCGCTAATGGCTGGAAATAGATAATCGGTTTGGTATTTGTAGAACTGAGTTTTCGCAATGAAATGGATTCCCACAAACTGAAAGAAAGACTCTAACTTTTTAAAACTTGAACCACTAAAAAGAGCAGCCGCTGCACAAAGTAGATTGCCTGCTGGCAGTTGCCCCAGCATGGGTTGTGCAGACCATGAGAAAAGATGATATTTTGTACAGGTGGCATGTATTTTAAGGTTAGTGCCTCGAATAGCACGAGTCACATTAATCAATGGCTCCCCACATACTTCCCCACCAACCGAATGCCCACATTTCATCCGAATAATAATATCAATCAAACAACTATCGAATACAATGAATTTGGCCTCTTTCCTTATACTGTCACTCTGCATCCCAGCTGGTTCGGCCTGTAACGTTGAGGACATGTCACTCACATGAAAGGTAGAATCTCTGATATCGTCTTCCGCTATGTTCAGTGATATTGATGGTGTTTCATTGTCGTCCACTTCATTCTCTTCCATTGCAACATCTGTTCCTTCTCCGGCGATGGGTGAATAAAACAATTTCTTCAACTTTCTCGCGGTCTTAGTTTTTGCGGGTGTGGATTCTGTGAATTGATCTCCGACTGCATGCAAACTACCAGGAGGACATTCACTATCAATGGCTGGTGGTGGTATAGCTCCGTTGTCAATCACTTCATATTCTTCCCATTGGCACGATGCATCTCCAGTCTCAAGTCCCTGCCAAAAGGTTTGACAAGCAACATCTCTCGTTCGCTTCACTGTCTGTGTAGATCTAGTTCGTACACCCACTCGCAACTAGAGGACAGATTGGAAAAGGGATGTTCAGTTTAAACACAACTTACAGTATTGAACTATTAACAGTGAAAAACAACATAATATAGTGACCAGGACACTAACCTTCTTTTGCTTTCTTTTCTTTGAAACTTTCTTGCCTCGAACTTCAACATCAGGACGCTGTTGCTCCGACTCGTGTGTGCATGTCTCCACTTCCTCTTGCGCTGCAACGACTATATTTTCATGATAAGCACATCCATCACGCACTGACGCTCCATCGACTCCCTGAAACATAGAACTTTCATTAGTATGTATAATAATATTGAAAACACAAAATGTACTTGGGGACCAATACCCACGTACATCTCAATAGCAAAACACGAATGAACGCTTTGTGTAGAACATTCAAACGACAATTATTCACGCATTGTTGATCTAGTTAGATGGAACTGTCAAGATCCATACCTCGGACTCCTCATAGACTTCCATTGATGATATTATTGAAGATGATGCTTCAGTGACTCCCTGAAACACAGTAATTGCATTAGTATGGTTTTCTATTTTGTTAAAAAGAACATAAACTTTGTGCAGGCGTCAACGGCTTATCTAAATAGACCTGCACAAATGATCAGTTGTCTAAAATAAATAATGGATATCTAAATATGATTCGATTTGCTTGATTGTTGGAAGTGTCACCACCCAGAGATCTGCATCAACTACTAGGGGTGATGTTCTTGTAGAAGAAGCTCCGTCATCTCCCTGAAACATAGTACTTGCGTTAATAAAGAAGGAAGTATAGCGGATGTAATCACGTCATATGATTTCGCTTGATCGAACTGTCAGTATCCATACCTCGAAATGCATAAGAACATCAAGGGACGATGTAACTGCGGTGCACACTTCTGCAAGCTGTTGCGCCGACCCGTAACTGCATGCTCCCCCTTCTTCTTGGACTAATGCTCCATCGACTCCCTGAAACATAGGACTTTCATTAGTAATGAACACAATATTGAAAAAAGAAGACACATAGGAGGGCGACGACAGAAGGACATATCAATGGCTAAAAACGAAAGAAACATTGTGTGTAACAATCACGCTACAAGAATGCAAGATCTGATGATCTCCATCGATGGAACTGTCCGGAAACGTACCTCGAGCATCTGAGTGACATCAACAGTTGTCGTCAATGCGTTGGACTCCTCAGCATCTCCCTGAAAGACAGTACTTGCATTATTTTGGATAACAATAATTATAACTGAAAACAAAGACTAGAGGACGAGTACAAGGGTGTACCATTAGGTAAAATAATCACACAATAAATTAAAACTATTGATTTACATGCCTAAAACAAGTCAGTGGCAGAATAGCTAAGTAAGATTACCCGATAGGCGCTTGAAGTGGCTGATGACTGCAATAACGACACGGATGGAGAATCTTCCACCTTCATATTGAGTGGATACATAAATGGGGAAATTATTGTTAGCTAATGCTACACACTACCGCAAGGCCGAGAGATAAATACGTAAACTTGACTCACCAGTGGAGGGATGTGGACGAATAGAGTGGGAATAGCGGTTGAGAGCAATTTTCGCTTCGCTCGCGGTGTGTTCTTCTTTATTAGCAATGATGTGGAGTACATGTCTGAGCTAAAGTGCCTGCTGCAGATGCGGTATCGATCACCCCTCTTGTCCGCAAAGACTTCTAGGACTCTACTTTCAAGCTCAGACGGTGGATATCCGCAATATCGGACCCATTCTCTTATCTGATCTATTGTCTTAGGGAAAACATGCATTATAGTACCTTCAGATTTATTATGGGTCTTCGAAGGGCAACCGCCAATGGAACAGGCAGGCATTGTGGAAAGTTCTGAAAAGTAAAGATCAACAATTCTCTATGAATACCAATGTGTTAAAAAATTAAATGACACATAAAAGGTTCAATGCAAGGTTCGTTTTGGTTCTTGGAACTATACACGTTATTCACATGCGGATAAGTATTTGAATGACTTTAAAAAAATAGAAAAATAATTTGACTAAACTCAGAACATGTGACTAGTTCCTTGCATGTACTGTCTTGAACGAAAAGAAATTGGACGCAAAATGATTATGGTACATGGCCTTACCTTGACGAACAAACAGTTAGATGCAGGGATCAGAGTAGTTTCTTGTCGTAGAACAGGGAGCAGTTCACAGGTTGCAAACTGACGAGTTTCCTCGAAGTGGTCACGGAAGTTCACAGAGACGAAGAGCAGATAACCAGCACCTTCACTGGTTGACTAGCAAAGCGCAAAGAAGTTCTCATTAGAAACATGAAGTGGGTTATAAAGAATTCGAAACATGGGTGTGTTTGTGAATGACGTGTATATGTCGTGGCATTATGCGGTTTGCAGGGGGGCATCCAGCGTGAGGGGGATGCTTGATGCTTGGCAGGAGACACAGGGTCTGGAGGTAGACATGGGAACAACAACCCATGCTCTATAGACCACTTTGAAGTGTACATGGTCTTTGGCACCTCTTGGCCTTTATCGCTCCCTGACAGCTCCACTTGCCAGCGCAAGTACCCCGGTGCGAACTGCCTTTGATAGGGCGGGGGGTGGATTGGGGCGGTGGTCGTGCAGACAAGACACAGGAAGACTCGTGAATGGAGACACACTTATGTGGATTGCAGGGGGGCGTCCAGTGTGAGGGGGGATGCTTGGCAGGAGACACGGGGTCTGGAGGTAGACATGGGAACAACAACCCATGCTCTATAGACCACTTTGAAGTGTACATGGTCTTTGGCACCTCTTGGCCTTTATCGCCCCCTGACAGCTCCACTTGCCAGCGCAAGTACCCCGGTGCGAACTGCCTTTGATAGGGCGGGGGGGGATTGGGGCGGTGGTCGTGCAGACAAGACACAGGAAGACCCGTGAATGGAGACACACTTATGTGGATTGCAGGGGGGCGTCCAGCGTGAGGGGGGATGCTTGGCAGGAGACACAGGGTCTGGAGGTAGACATGGGAACAACAACCCATGCTCTATAGACCACATTGAAGTGTACATGGTCTTTGGCACCTCTTGGCCTTTATCGCTCCCTGACAGCTCCACTTGCCAGCGCAAGTACCCCGGTGCGAACTGCCTTTGATAGGGCGGGGGGGTGGATTGGGGCGGTGGTTGTGCAGACAAGACTCGTTTGCCGCAGGGCCTCACCAAGGAGAGGCCATCTAACTGCATGTAAGAGGCAGGCTGCAGGATCTAGTACATGGAAGGCAGGGTGGTGAGTTTATAAATACCTCAACCTCCCAGGAGAATATATGGGTGCAGTTCACCCTGGAGACCCTGGATGCCTAGGTAGTTAGTCAGCAGCAGCCTGGCCTGTGGTGGCTAGGCGGCACGGGCCAGAGGGGGTCATCTCTGTAACCGGTGCCCAAAAGGATGATTTATTATGATCAACCATATTGATTATTTACCTATAACCATGTTTTGTATCAATAAAATCCAACGGCCTTTTATTGCCAACGCTTGAACAAAGTGGTGTGGTAACAACCATTGTTAAAATATATGTTGGGTTTTATTTTAGATCTTAATTTCAATTGAACATAAATAATAAACATTACACATTGTAAAGTTCCGGTTGCAGCACATCCAGGGAAAATCTGCGGTATTGTCCACTGTCGCTGGGGAAATGTTGTCTAATGGCAAGTACCGCACAGGCAGGTATTACTCTCCGAACGCGGTGTCCGAGCCTCCCGTGAAGCCACCAAGTGAAGCAACGATAGGCCACCAGCCTGTGCCACCTGTGAAAAAGAAAGATGCAAACTGTATTAAAATGACAAAACTTTCTTATCAATGTCGATTCAGGTAAAAAATGTCATTCTGCTTTGAAAAAAATTCTATCTAGAAAATGCACAATATGGAACCAAGTGGCATCACTGACATCACAACCAGAGTATACTTACTCGTTACTCGGATTACGCGGACGAACAGTGCTGCAAAGTTTGTGCATAAGCACCATCATCATCCTCAACACGGTCCGTGAGAGGCAGGCTTCCCTGAACTCTGGCAGCTCGGTGATGCATTGCGGACTTGGCTCGCCTTCCGAAATGTAGGCCAAGCACCCGGAATTTTCACGGCAGCAGCAGTTCTCCTCCTCAGTTGGCAGTAGCTTGCACCGATTGCACGTGCACCAGGTGGAGACGCCGTCCATGCAACATGGTCCAGGCTCTTCATCCGTTGACTGGTCCTCCCAACTGCCGTCCGAATCCCCATCGTTTTCGCGTGCTTGCCTTTCCAGTAGTTCCTCCTCGGTGTACTCGGGCTCGTACATATACGGCATTATTGTAGCCATTGTGTGGTAAAGAAAGTAAAATAATTTACAGAGATGGTACAGGTGTTCACAAGGCCTAGAAGCGGCGAAGGTAGCTGACCAGAGCACAGAAACGAGTCACAGAATACTCAAAGTAACACAGAGAGAGTAATGGAATCGAAAATCTGCTGCTGTGTGTTGTGAAACGGTGTGTTTATACTTATTGAGGAAAGAGGCGTCCTGCCATTTCCATGGCGACACTTCATTAGCTGAGGCGCAGCGATTGTTGACACGAGACGTGCTTTGGCTTTGGGAAATGGGCGGTACGAGTCTGCTGATGACAGGCTCAGGGGCGGGGGATTTGATTTAGTGCCGCAGAAGCAGGCCAGCCAGGGCGATGCGGCAAGTGATAGGATTATCACAAAATGGCGGCTGATTTCTAGTGCGTTAATGGACGAAAAGTCGGGTAAGGTCCATAGGAAAGTTTTCTATGATCTACCGATTTATGCTTAAAAACACATGGCCGAACCGTAGGGACAATAAAAAAAAAGTCCCGGAACTATCCTTTAATAGCTTAGATGTTGCCACAGTGGGTCATATAAGTGCGGTCAGTTCGTGATAGGTGTAGCATTCTGTGTTCTTGTCTTGCAAGCTGTCTCTGTTTTTCATCACCCGAAATGGAAATATGAGCCTGGCTTTAACATGTCATTTTGGAGAATGCACACCCAATCCTCTTTTTTCTTTGCATTTTGGGAACTTTAAGTTGTGCTTTTCCCATTGTAAATCAAGGATTTCAAGTCAAAGAATGTAAAGAAAAACCCAGTACTTGATGTCCACTTCCTCAATGGCTTTTCATACGTTGGCAGGTGCATCTTTATAATTTTAATTTGGCATACTGATCATTTTAGCCTGCCCTACATAACCCCAGTGTAAGGAATGCCAAAGTGAAGAGATCTCCTTAGTGGCAATGTTCTACTCATTAGAGAATAAGAGTTTGTATTAATGATCCTGGTCATAAAAGGGCTCTCGAGGATCTGCGGAGCTAAGAGGGTACCACTAATCTTCCTTGGTTAGCCTTTATTCGGACCATACTGTCTCTTTTAAACTTGGCTCGCATTAGGTCAGAGCCATTGCTTATGCAAGAAAATGGCATCAACACTATCAAGGATGCCTTCATAGAGATTGGGATCTTATTAAAAAGAACACAGATTGTTTATCCCAGTTAGCCGGATGGGATGACCTGGCCAGGTTACGGGTAGTACAGCTCAGTGGCAATGCATTCATCTTCGAAGCAAGATCATGCAGAGCAAAACAGGGCACAGGATCGAATCCCAGGTCTGTGCTTAGAAACCTCTTCAGTATTAAGGGTATTATAAATAACCAATTATACATTATAAACATTGATGGATATAAAATCTCCATTCGCGTGTGCCTTTTTTATGAAAATAAGATTTAATATTCTCCCACTTGCACCATTCACAAATCCTTGTTATAAAACAGAGAACATTTGCTATTCATTCTGCTGGGGCTCTCGATTCTGTTCACCATTTTATATTCATTGGTCTGGAGTACTTCACTATTCGTTTGGGCAACTTGAGATTGTGCCATAAGAATCATGGAGTATGCGCGTTGAACAGTGCTGAGAACTTGGGCAGGAATTCCCTCTACCCAGATGTGGTGTTTGCTGTATCAAACTATTAGTCCGAGACTGGTGAAGGAGAGCATCTAGGTTCAACATTTTATGATCAATGATTTTTGCTAATGTTCATTAATTAATTTTCTTGATGTAATCCTTCCCCAAATTGGATGAATTTGCATGTGTCATATTGTAGCATATGCAAAGGGCTTTTTATGGATGTCAATTAATGTTTTGTTTGCTTTTATGGTGCCAAGCCGAAAAAAGTATCTTTTTGATTGTTTGAGTTCTTATTACTGCCAATGTTCTTCTCATAAGAGAATAAGAGTCTTTACTGATGACTCTGGTCATAAAAGGGCACCTTTAAGTAATGCACCTTTTCAGGAGTGATGCAGACAACTAGAGAAGGTTTTAGCAGAAATGACACAGCATATGAAGGAAATGAATGAGAATTGAAAATAAATATTTCCAATGGAAGTGATGAGGCACTCTGCCTGTCCTGGACACCAACAAGTTGGTGACAGAGGGGGCCGGGTGCTACCCCTAGCGAGTTGATGTTGGGCTGGGGCACATTATTAGGAGGATCCTTTGGTCACCCAATAAGATGGTAGGGACCAATCACAGTGCCACCCCTCAGGTGAATTATGGGAGTTCAGACTTTTCCCCACTTCACTAGCCTAGTCGGGTGTAGGACTCCTGAAAGCTGCCCAAACCACTTCTGACTCCATGCAAGACAATACTGATGTGCCCCCTCCCCAACTGAGGGACCCTAAAGCTCTCACTGAGCAGAACTACAACATTAAAAAAGGATAATTTCTCTTTCCTAGAACTAGTTTCTCTGCACTCTATGATGATAGTATTTGGATACCATTGCAACTTCAACTGGTACACCAAAGGACACTTTTTTGATAATTTGCAGGACCCGCAGTGAACTCCACAACTGTGGGGATACAGTGTTGCCACTCCAGACTTTCAGAGGCATTCATAACATGACAAGAGATTCTTTTGCTGGGGATACAGTGTTAAAAGTTCCCCAAAGGCCCAGTGAAAAAAGTTTCTCAAAGGCTTACACAGTCTTCTCCCAGCCATTAAACAATATCCCGGAAACAGGCTCAGCACAGCAGAGACAGCACCCGGGATGGTCAGAGGATGAAGATTAAAGCCAAAGCTGATTAATTGCTCTCAGGGACAATAGCCATTCACACACATCACAAATCAGAGGTGGATAATGTGACACGGCCAGTACTGTGACCTGTCCACAGGGGATAAGAACCCCTCTCAGCCGTGGGTGGGAGGCCTACCACGGAGAAATCTCAACCCAGTTCTACCCCAAAGGTGGATTGTGGCAGTGGAGAAGGATACAATTCCCCCTCCACCCATTGTGCTAGCCTGTTCTCTGGCAGTCCACCTTAATCTCAGGCCATACTTCCTCAACAAGGTGCTTGCCTGTCTTTTAGTGTTTCTTCTAGTGATCGACTATCAGAACAAGGAACCAATAAGGAACATCAAAGTGAGGGTTTTTGTCAAGTAGCACACGTTGTCCACAAGAAACCTGTGTCCTGACCATCAACCGGCAGCGCACCAACCCTTTGAGACAGTCTGCTGCAAGAAAAGACCAGTGGAGATAAAGGAGCTCACCAACAATAGTTATGCTTGGTGGTCAGAGGACTCAGGCGGTGCTGTCGGATGATAATAGCAGACACTTACAGCTTCCAGAAAACTCACTAGAACACCAGGGATATACTCAAGGGCAACAAACCATTGCAGCATTGGATCTTATTTTAGGGGTGCCAGGGACCAGGGTGCCTAATGCAAACAAGGACAGTCTGTGCATGGGCCACCACTGTTGTTCCATGGCAGGCCCATGCAGAAGTGGGCAGGGTATAGCCCACTACTTATAACATTGCACTACAACATCCCAGGTTGGGAAGATAGGGCCAGATTGGCCAGGCACAGGTAACCAATCCATAGGGGGGAGGGAGATAAAAAAAAGGGACCGCAATAAGCAGGTAGCGGGGGTTATTCCGGTGTGGTTGGATGAGGATGAAGTCCAAGACTAAGAGACCAGCAGGTGAAAAAAAGGAGCAGCAAAGTGTGGAGGCCATTTCTGGAAAATGTGACGTATTGGTTAGTGAGTGAAAGTGGTACTGCTGTGTGAGTGTGCATTATATAGTGATGAGTAGCACCAGGTCAGACAGTGTAAGGAGTGACTGTGAAGTGAAATAAACAAGGCAAAAGGAGTGTGACTGAGTGGCAGGTGGGTTGAATTGGAGTAGTTGTGGTATTGAGGAGTGATCTTTGGTATGGAGGAGGTAATTGTAGTGGATATGATGGAATAGTAGTGTGTAGGATGGAGTTGGAGTGTGGTTGAGGGAGCTGTAGTGTAGAAGAATAGGTTGTAGTGTGGTGGAGTGAGTTGTAGTGTGGAGGAGGGAGTAGAAATGAGTAGGAGGGAGGAGTGAATTTCAAATACTTGAGCTGAGGCCTAGAAGGGCCAGAGAGCTTGGAGGGACAAAGGAGAGGGGAGACGAGAGAGGGGGTGGGTGGAGTCAGAGGAAAGAGAGTTACCAAGGGAGAGTGAGAGGAGAGAACAGCATGAGAGGAAAAGACAGGTACATGCAGGGTATCTGCAGGGCACAAATCCCATATCCTTCTAGACTACTTACAACTGGTTAGAGTAGGGAAAGAGTGGAAGTCCCTGAGTGAGTTTCAGTGAGATATGACCAAGGACCTGGTCAAAATCTCAGTCCATTAAGCAGTTAGCATACTGAGAGTGAAAACAATCGCTATGTACTAACTTGGGGCTACGGAGTAGGTGCTTTGAGACAAGAGAGATGAAAGGCCGTAGGGTCCATTGATATTTCAAAAATCCTATGAACTGCCTCTGAGATTTATGGTGAGTCAAAAGCCATCTGTGATGTGTGGTGTAAAAAATGGGATTTCACGGCCCCCGACATAGAGGTTGGCCAATGCCAAGGGAGCACATAAAAAGACCTCTGAAACAGAAGACTCCTGAGTAACCACCAGTATCAAGCCCTGTGACAGAGCTGTCAGGGGGATAGGAGTGGAAGTGAAATTACTAACCCTCAATCCAATACCAAAAAGATCAGAAGATTTCTCAGAATCGACCGATTCATGGATAGGAGTGGAATTTAAATTACTAACCCTCAATCCAATACCAAAAAGATCAGAAGATTTCTCAGAATCGACCCATTCAGGCAACAAACAATATCAGTCAATCGTCCCAAGGGAAAAATCATTCAACCCAACAGAGCCTCTTGGACATAGAGACTCAGGAGAAGACACATAAGGCCAGCTGACTTCAGTGGAAGCGAGCTGGGAAAAACTGAAAGTAGCCCTGCATTCCAGTAGATGAGAAAATCCTCCTCCTCAGACTAGGAAGAAGGGATTGTGAGTAGCATTAAGGAGCCCCATTATCCATGACGCCAGTTCCTCCTCAACACCAATGGAGCATCTACTAAGGTCCCTAATAGATGGGCAATTCATCATCAGTCGTCAACTCCAAGAAACCTTGGCAGCTGTACAAGGTATGTTTGTCAAGGCATTTGAGCAACCAGCAGTACCCCCGAACATCCTATAAAAGCTCAGCACCGGAGAAGATCCATCCTCTTTTGTCATCAATTTTGAGTTACAAAGACAGCTGGGTGGCACTGGGCTAGCGGGACAAAGTGCATCGCCCCCCTTTTGACGTGAGAAGCCAAACTAGCCTTCTAAGCCTTAAATCCCAATGGAAGATCCCATATGAGGATTTGAAGAGAGGCATCTTTGAGCATTCATAACAGGTTCGAGTGCATTATCAGTTTCGCCTTCGATGGCTATGTCTATGGGAAACTCCTTGACAGCTCTCTTATTGAGTAAGGGAAATGCTAAAAAAAATGGCTATTAGATAAGATCTATGAGGAGGTGAAGGACATGCTGGATTTGGAACAATGTATTGACTCCGGGCCTCCAAATCTGCAGAAAGCCTTCTGGCAGCTAGTTAAACCCACTCAAGAGGGAGCATCCAAATAGCTAACATAGAGCAAAGAGCCAGGCATGGTAGGGAAACTAGTGGAGGACATAAGAAGCCAAATGATAGAAAGACATCAGGGCGGACATGGGAAGAGAGTCCTACCATCAGGAGGCCGGGCCCCAGCACAGTGGCCCACAATGGGACTAAACCCAAGAAACTGACTCCCACAAATTGGTGAAAACATGGATCTCCGCCCCCTCCCAAGATCATAAGATGCTATGCCTCTGGAAAATTGGAATACTTTGCCCAATGTTATCAAGAAAAGCCAAAGGAAGAATGTATGGAAATTGGAATTCTCCATTGAGGTCCAAACCATCTATGCTGGTCCAACAGAATGCACAGGGGAACTGATAGATCCAGGTCCTCTCCCATCAGCCGGCATTGGAGCAGGAGCTCCTTTCGCCCCCCTCGCCCGCGCCGAGCCAAACTGCAGGAGCAGTAGGCACCCAGCACGAAGCCCAGCTGATCCCTGTCTGCTGCAGCCTGAACGCAGTAATCATTGTGCTCGATAGCGAATGCTCCCGAAGCTTTTTTATTATCACTTAATCCTTCTGCTACTTCACGGATGACCCAATATTCCTGCAAACCACCACAGTGTGATTTTATTGTTGTGGACCATCACGCCCGCCATTAAGGTACATGAGGTACCTACGCTTCCAAAGATGGCCGCCCGCCTGATTCCTGAAACCTCCACTGCCTAGTCAGGCACCTGCAGCCTCTACCTATTCCTGATTGGCTGCTGCGACCTTCATCCAGGGATTGGATGCCGACAGGCTTAGCTGGCCCACTCCCAGCAAGGCCCACAAGAACAAGGACATCGCCTGTTCTGTGCCTGTTTTCTGCTGACTCTGCCGTCCGCCAGACCCCCTGGTCTTCTTACACAAGACCGCTAAGGTAACTTTGCGCCCGCAGCCTTACTGTACCATAATGACCACCATAGTGACCTTATCCGATCAGTCTCTGTCACAAACTTACCTGAACTCAGTTGCAACTGACTTCTGCCCCAGCATATCTTCAATGTGTTTAACCTTGTCTGTCTTGCGCATTGATCTTTTATAAATACAAATGCCAATACCTTGTACTCTTTTGCTTATGTCCATTGTGCACTGTTACTACGTCTACACGTTAGCACTGCTATGCCTTGTATCCTTCCAAGACCTACAGTACCTTGATGCTGCGTAATTGTATTTTAAACCTATTTGTGCACTCCTGCTTTTCTGGTGCGACACCTGTGTACTTTAGCCCACCAGTGATGCCTCTAATCTAATCTAGATGCTGCCCTGTGCACTTTAGCTTAACTGTGCTAGCTACCATGTGTATTTTAGCCTACCTGTGATGCCCCAAATCTTGCTGCTGCCCTGTGCATTTTAGCTTAACTGTGCTAGCTACCATGTCACCAATGTTATTGTAATACAATGATGCTCCGGTGCAACTTATTATTCATACTCTAGTTACTAACTAGTAAGTTGGTCCTATACACCTTACTGCAGTGTACTTACTTCCTAGCCCTGATTAGGCCTGCAATATACAGGTGCTTTGCTGCAGCATATATGCCTATCTAACACATGCATTGGATTATCTAATACTAGGTGCTGCTTAACAATATACATGCATCTTTACTCTTGAACAGAAATGCCAAATCTAGGTGTTTTATTACAGTATACATGCACTCTACCTTGTATAGGAATGCCAAATCTTGATGTTTCACTATAGTATACATGTACTTTACTCGTGAATAGGAATTCCAAATCTAGATGTTTTACAATAGTATACAAGTATTCTATTCTTATATAAGCAGCGTCAAATCTAGAAGCCCCACTGAAGTATATAGGCACGCTAGCCCTGATTAAGACTGCCAAACCTAGGTGCTAAAGTATCAGTATAATTGTATGTCAGTCCCAATTGGGTTGGCCCAATATACCTGCCACTGTGCCATTTTCGCCCAACATGCGCACTATCCAGACTTGCCTCCTATATACATCCTGGTCCCTAGACTGGACCATTCTAACCATGACCACAATAATGGCCCTCACCAAACTTTATCCCCTGCAATCTGCAAGAGAGAAAGTTGCGACTTAGAGCTAGGCTGCCATGACTTTATGACATCAAAAACAAAAGAACCAATCCACCAGTCCCTACACTCACTTCTACTGCCACTAATCCTAACCTTCTAGCCTCAGCGATGGTAAATCGTCCTGTACCACAAGGTGACCCATATCACAAAAAGAGGAGACCCAACCACCCTAGTCCCAGACTTGTCAAAGATACCACTACAACTCCTACATTATCAGGAGCCCTTATTAATGCTAGGTCCCTTATAGCACACAATACTGAAATAGCTGATATACTGGCTATGGACAACTTAGATATCCTTGCTGTTTCGGAAACCTGGCTCCATGATGCAGCTGGCCCTGGCCTCATGATTGCCATACCGGACAATTACAATATCCTAAGAGTCGACCGGCCTAACACTAGAGGAGGCGGCCTGGCCATCATAACCAAAACGCAGCTAGCTGCTAGACTTACACCACACCCAGCAATCACATCGTGCAAACTTCTCTCAGCTAAAATACCGATCTCCAACAATAGCACACTAACGATACTTCTAGTATACAGACCGCCAGGCCCACTAGGCAACTTTGAGGAAGACCTATCCAGTCTCCTCACTAATAGCATTAAAGACTCCACCCAGCTCCTTCTACCAGGTGACTTTAACCTGGGTTTTAATGACGTTGAGGACAAACAAGCCCAATCTATCCAATCCATTTTAGTCAATCACGACATCACACAAAAAGTCTTAGCTCCTATATAAAAGGATGCACACTAGACTGGATAGCCAACCATAACTGTGACATCACCATCTCTAGTATTCTACCTCAAACATGGACTGACCACCATCGTATATGCTTTACAGCCATCATAGAGCCTCCCAAACCTAACAAGAATAAAATGGTACCCCCCTATGCCAACGAGAAGTAAAAAAGAAATCACGGGTGAAAAACTACTCCCATTACTCCTACCAGCTCTCACTGCCAGCTCCAGTGAATCTAACCCTAGCGAGCTAGTTGAGTCATTTAACAACTCCTTGCCCAAAGCTTTGGACTTGATTGCCCCTATCAAACTCCATAAAAGTAAACATGAAGCTCACCTTAATTCATGGTTCACTCCCCAACTCAAAGAAATGCGCATCCAAAAACACAAACTCCAAGCCATCTGGAGGCACACTCCTTCAGCTGACAATAAAACCACACTCACCAACTTTGCCAAAAAATACAAGAAGGAAATAATTCAAACTAAAAAAGATACATTCAACGAAAGAATTAGTAAAGCCAACTCTAACTCCAAAGAACTCTTCACTATTCTCCGGGAATTGGAAAACCCAATTGCCCCTACAGATAATGTCCCCAAGGACAAATCACAGTGCACCAGCATCCAAAATGCCCTAGCAAATAAAATCACAACCCTTCAATCTAAAATTGCTAAGAAAAAAGCCTCCTTGAGCCCTAGTGGCACTCATACCATTCCACTGATAGAGATTCCCAGCACAACTACTCAAAGCAACTGCAAACCTTTCAGGTTTACTAACATCTCTATACTGGAAACTGAAAAGGTTATTCTATCCCTTAAACCCTCGAACTGCCAAGGCGAGGCGACAGTTGCCCTGCGCAAGTCATCAAGTATGCAGCCAGAGACTTAGCACCCTTCATCTCGAAACTAATTAACGCCTCTTTCAATACTACTACTGTACCCACAAACCTTAAAAAATCTTGGGTATTTCCCCTACTTAAAAAACAGACACTTAACCCAGCAATCACCACTAACTACAGGCCCATTACTACGGTCCCATTTCTCCTTAAAATCATTGATAGAGTAGCCTACCTCCAGATCCAAAACTATCTGGAGTCACACCAACTATTAGGATCACGGCAATCTGGTTTCAGACCACTTCACGGTACTGAAACGGCCCTAATCGACCTCAAGACACAAATCGACGAGTTGAAGGATAAAGATAGAACAGCTATGCTCCTCCTCCTTGACTTATCGGCGGCCTTTGACCTGGTGGATCATGCAGTATTATGCAACCACCTAGCGTCTGCTGCCCATTTCTCAAGTGAAGCTATAGCATGGGTACAATCCTTCCTAGCTAACCGTACAATGAGAGTGTTCTCCCCTGTAGCTGCAGCAGGCCCAATCCACATCACTTGCGGTGTCCCACAAGGCTCATGTGTCTCCCTGACAATGTACAATATCTTTACTAAGCCACTCTTCGACAAACTTGACAGATTAGGGGTAACCTATACTAATTGGGCAGACGATACGCAGATTCTCATACCTCTATCAGTCAACTTTGTCGAAGACACAGCTCTAGTAAACGAAATGTTCCTCCTCATTCAGGCATGGATGGCCTCCCACGGCCTCTGCCTAAATGACGACAAAACAAAGATACTGATCTTGGGTTCCGACTCCAACCTAAAAAAACGTAGTCCCAACTATCGCAATTTCAACATAGGTGGTAACACAATCAAGGTGGCAACCGAGGTAAAAACACTAGGTTTTTACCTTGATTCCACTCTATCTCTCAAAAAACAAGTTAATACCTTGGCATCCTCTACAGTGTACACATGTAAATTAATCAGGACCTGTAGACCTTACCTCTCCAAAACCAACAGCATCACGCTAGCTAACGCATTAGTAATGTCGAAGCTGGACTATTGTAATGCCCTCTATGCAGGGGCCAATAAAGCTATTATAAATAAAATGCAAATTCTTCAAAAAAACGCTCTTAGAGCAGCCCTGGACATACCCCGCAGAGCACATATTTCCAACATTAGGAAAGACCACCATTGGTTAAAAATCAGCAACAGAGTCCTTCTCAAGACACTATCTCTCACCCACAAAGGGCTCAACAACACAGCACCCCCCTACATCTTGGCCAGACTGACCAGAAAATCGTCCAGCCACCACACTAGGGCTTCCTCCAACTACTTCCTGCTAGAAACCCCCAGATTTAGACGATCCAAAGTGGCCGGAGTAAGCCTCCCTGTTAGAGCTGAACAAGTTTGGAATGCATTGCCCATTGCACTGAGAGCTAACCTACCCTACTCTAGTTTTAGATGTAAGATAAAAAACTGGCTCTGGTCCAACGACAACTAATTTCGCTGCACCTAACTGCCGTCATACTCCTGAAATCCGGATCCAAGACCATTTTGTTAGATCCTTTCTCAACTGCTTGTATTGACATGTACTGCACTGTACTGACATGTTTCTTATCCTCTGTATGCAACTAAGCTTAAGTAACCTTGTACCTGCTGCGCCCGGCTACCCCTGGGTTTTGTGCGCATTATCAAATAATAAACATAAACATAAACCTGACAGATCTGTTCCCAGTGGAAGAAAAAGGGTTAGAACTGGGAGTCTGGGCAGTTTGAACCACAAAATTCAAGGTCTCTGGATGAAAGCCCTCCTGGATGCTGAGAGCCCGAAAACTGCTGGGTGGGCTGATATTAGTGTATCAGAAGATCCACAGCTGGGAAACCTGACAAAAATCATATAAGTCCAAAGGGACATAGATTTGTACCCTTAAGCATCCCTCACCCTCTTCATGTTAAACCAGGAAATCACAATACAGATGACAGTCATGCCTGGCTACCTGAGGAAGTGTTCTGCAAATACTTCCTGCTCTTTGACCAATGTCTTAGAGAGGTTCAGTGGTCAAAAGAGTCTGTTCCAGGATCAGAGGATGAGACAATTAATGGACAGGAAAGAAAAGGAGGACTTAGAGGGAAAGGTGGAGATCATTTTGGCATGGGACATTTTGGAAAGGGTGGTCTAATTAGTTATCAGCATCACTATAATAAAAGCTCATGGTATTTTACCCTCACAGAATGGCATTCAGTCACATTGGAGGTAATCACCTAAAGTGCTGGCGTGGCCTTGGGATTTTAGCAGAAAATGATAAGACCATATCCAAAGTCCAGCCTTCCTATACGATACAAAGAGAGATAATCCAGTGGAAATGGGGGAGTTATGTGATGAAATCTCCTGCCTGATTCTGGGGAAAGAAGATGTGATGACTCAGAGAGGCAGGTTCCACCAAAGCCAGTGAATGTTGTGCCCGGATCCCTCTTTGGTTCTCATCACATGGCATGTAAAATGACAGTGCTGCACCACAGGCAGTCTTGGAAGTTCAAAATGTCCCCACCTCACTATGCAAGTAGGGCAAAATAGTCCTGTAAGCTTTGCCCATGCCCAAACCCATTGTCGAACCCTGCAAAATAATGGTGGTATAGTCCCTCCCCATCTGAGAGAGCTCTAAGCTCTTCCAGAGAACACTCAAAACTACAAAATGGAAAATGAAAGCATTCTTTTTAAGGCAATTGCTTTCTCTGCACTCGACAACGGTAGTAAGTGTTTGTATGCTATTGTTGCTCACCTGCTACATAAAAGGATTCTTCTCAGACAGTTCATAGGAGCCGCTGTGAACTCCATGTTTTTGGGGATATAATGTTGACAGTTCATGACATCCCAGACACCGAGAGCTCTGCATGGGAGGAAGCATTTCAGAGGTTGTGTTCCCCAACAAAAGATTCTCATGTTTGGGTTACAATGTTACACTTTCCCTGCACACTTAGTAAAGTATTCCTTGAGCATGCCCATTGCGTTTCCAGACTTTAAACCGCTCCCTTGAAACATTGAAGAGCTTATCACAGGCCAGGTAGCAATCGGGAGGGTCACGGGAGAAAGAGTTAAACCGAATATGGTGGACTACTAATTATATTGCTGGTCTAGCCCATTGTACCAAAACAGCATAATAGGCACATAGGGAGAATATCCAATCACAGCCCTCACCAAATCACAAATTCCAGGTGCTGTTCCTCACTAAAAAGAAACAGCTAGGGAAGGGGTAAAACACAATAAAACTCCCAAATCCAGTCAGTCAGCCTGGGCTGTAGGAGCAGGAGGCCCATGTTTGGCAAAGGCAGGAGACGGGAGGGCGTTGGTGGATGCATAGGCTGAAGAGACAGCTAAAGTGGACAGGGAGAAGCAGTGGAGAGCAGGAGGAGGTGGTGTCACTCGAGGCTGAGAGGAGAGAGAAGGAGTTGACATCAAAGGGTAAGAGTGATCATGGGGAGGTGCCAACCAGTGAGGAAGTGTTGACATCAGAGGGTGAAAATGGACATTTGGAGGTGGTAACAACAGAGAATATGTAAGCGCAGAAGGCAGTTCGTGTTAAAGGAGTAATGGAGAAGGCGATACCATCAGGAAAATGATGGTTACAAGAGGAGGGGATAAAGAGAGTGGAAGACTAGAGGAGATTTTAGGAGCCAGGATGCAGGAGGAGGTTCTGGCTTGTGGGAGGTTGTGGGATGCACGGCAAAGGAGGATGTGACAACATCAGGCAATGGAAATAGCTCAGATGAGGTCAGCCCTACTTAGGACCAGATGTTGGGAGGAGGAATAATTCAGGTCAAAGGAGACTACTGGGGAATAGAGAGATGGGTAAAGGGAACCCCATAAGAAGCCCAACCATATTGCATGTACCCTTCTCTAGCTTTCTCTTCCAGCCGTGTCCACTGACCCAGCTGCTTTAAATACTTTGCAGCAGTGTGGGTCATGGGGTACAGAATCAGACATCAACTAAAAGCGTTCACTTAGTCCAGCCAAAGCAAAAGGTTTTGGTCATCCAAAACCCCACAACACCAAGAAGGAGTGAGTTAACGTTTTTGAGAACTGTACAAACTGGGACATTTGCTTTAGGGGTTGGACAGACCTTGTTACTGATCCTACAGAAGAAGGGAAAGAGAGGTTTCCTACTAGAAGGGAACCCAATCCCATTGAGGAGAAGAACCACACTGACCTTTGTTGTAGTTGTGAAGATCCCATTTGAAATGTGGGCTATTAGGTGTCACTTTGCGTCACCTTTAAAGCCCAAACGATTGGATTCAAATACTGATTTGTGTATACATAGGGACAGGGGCTTCTGACAAGGGGCACTCACAAATAACATTTGAGAAGGGAGACACTGTTTGGTTATAAGCCTAAGCATTCCTTGTCGATTGCCTTGCTAAACCCTGTGGCTAATTCCACCCCTTCCTCCTTTTCTGTGCCCCCAAGTTCTCTGCACATAAACTCTTTGAGGAATGAGCTCTTCCATGCTGGTGGCCACATTGGAGATGCACTTAATTGTTAGCTCGTGAGTTAAATCCTTGAGTCACTAAAACCAAATCATTTGTTTTGACAGGTAGGTCGTGAAAATAATGTTGTTCATTTTTCATTACGTGCTATGAGAGAATGTTGCTCTTATTTTGAAAACATTTGACTTTTCCAAAGAGAATCCCTATCCATGAAAACATGTATTATTTATAAGAGCTCCAACAGGCCCTGAGGATACACAGTATATAATATGAATCATGAGTGCCTAATGTTAAAGGCAGCCCATGGATTTAAGAATAAATTTGGGTTCCAGCAGCTCTTCTCAGAAATGCATATGTTACTCTGTGGCAGCAATGTTGCCAAACTACTTCACAATTACTGATGTGTCAGCAGACAGAGCCCAGACAAACGTAATACATGTGTAGTATACTTCTCCAACACAGTGCATTGGAGTGTGGGTCCTATTTAACAGGACTCACATTCTGAGAGAGAAAACCAGCATCATTTTGTATTTAGAAAAATCAAAAAAGCTTGGGATTGCACACCGAGCAGATGGATTCTGTCATATATGATGTGCCTGCTCCCTGTCATGTAACTTCTCCTGGGCCCTATTACAGGTTCAGCACAGTCCAGAGTGACATCTGGGCCAAGCTTTAGATTGTGACGGAAGGTGAGTGAGTCGATTGCACAGGCTGAAGTGGCGTTACTTTTTAAATACTCTCCATGACTACGCCAAGGCCCAATTCCTTTGATGCAGTCTTTTGTGGCTTCCACCAGAGACGTCCCCAATGGAATACAAATTTCAGATATGCAGGACAAACACACATTTCAGCAGTATGATCTCCGTACACTGCACTACCCTAAAGGCAAACAGCATTTTGCATGATATCAATCTGCTGCCATTCACAGAAAGCTCTAACACTGTTTTTAAGTGTGGCTTTAAGACTTAAGGAATCCCCGTCTTGTGACTTTTTACAAAATCAACTGTCACTCTCTCTCGTCAAAGGTGAGAGCCCTTACTAATTCAGATTTTCTGGCATAGCCACTTACTTCTGGCCTGCTAACATGGACAAACAAGGATGCCAGAGAACAATGAATAGATGAAAATGGGAACAGCAATTACACTGACAAAGTACCTATAAAAATGGAGACCATGTAGATAATATGACACAACACTTTTTCTTTGTTTTTTCATTGCAAAGGGTGCCACAGCCCTGATGTAGGATTTAACAAATATCGTTTTTCAAATTTTATTTATTAATTTATTTAATGGCAATTACAGGGAAAATATGCATTTGTGGCAGAAAAATGCTTACAAAACATTTTAACATTGATTTACAGAGCAGAGGACCTGTGTCCTTAACAATGGGTGAGAGTATGTAGATATACGACCGGATGATCCAGGGGAGGTAGAAATATGAACCAGGGACAAGGACATTTGAGCATGATATAGGAACGGGATAGTAGAGGAAGTGCTACGCTTTAGGATGGAGGGCCGAGGGATAAGTTCCATGGGGTTGCTGTAGAGAGGTGGGGGAGATGAGATCAGGGAGATGTGGTGGTGTAGAATGCTATGCATGTGGTTCTTCAGAAAGAAGGCGAGGTTGGATTTAAATACAGGTAGAGTGGAAGTAATGGTGAGAAAGAACAATAGCATTCCATAGTAAGGAGTGAGGCTAGGAAGAGAGTGGAAATGAGGGGGAGAGCAAGGAGCACAAAAGGTGGCAAGGAGATGAGCCAAGGATGATCGTGGGGAGCAAGGGGATGAGTAGAGAATGAGATGGGCCAAAAGGTAGTGGGGGGCAATTCCATCTTTAGTTTTGAAGATGATCAGAATGAGTTTCTACTTTGCCATTTGTCTCATAGATAACCAGCCTAACTGACTATGGGCTGGGGATGTGGAGGTGAAGGGGGGGGGAGGTTGAAGAGTCTATTGTGAGGGCTCAGAAATGAGAGGCGGACACAAAGATGTAATGTTTTCAACATTAGACATTTTATTAAATTAAAGGGGTTGAATAAAGGCCTTTCTGTTCGTATCCTAGATATAGTTTCCCTAACTAGGAAACTAAAGCTAAAGATCAGTCTGTGTCTTGTCATTGAAATTATGAAAACAGTCCTTGTGTCAAAAACATATCTGACCCTCACACTTAAAGAAACAATTAATGATGCAAGGTAAATGTTTCTGGTTTTTACTTAATTAAAAGTGTATATAAATCAAGTATGAAAATTCAACAAAACATTCTTCAATCCAGGAGGGGGTTCCCTTACCCTGGATTATTTCATGTAGGAAAAGTGTCCTCCTTAAGGCATGATTCTTTAAGAGTAGTTGAAATGTCTCTTTCCCAAAACACTTTCTTAAGAATAGCAAAACATGTATTTTCAAAACAATGATTCCTAAGAATTAGTAGAAATTCATTTTTCACATAATACTGTTTGGATGATAGCAAAAAGGGGTTTCTTTCTACTTTAAAGGATGGCAACATTTCTATTTTCCACAATTGTTCCAAGGATGGTTTTCTGGTATACTCTCCTGCCAGGAATTCCTCAATTGATTCTTTATATCTCCTGGTCTACTTTCCTGCCAGGTATCTTTCACTATGTCCCTTTCTTACATATGCGTTATGGATTACCTGGTATACTCCCCTACAAGGAACACCTCCCGCTACTGGATCTTGCAGATACCCTGGTGTACTCTTCTGCCATGTATTTTTCTCCAAAAATGGTTCACTGCATCTTTCACCAGGTTGCCCTACAATGTTCACCTTCTTTCTACTTGATGTGCTTCTTTTAAGAGGTCTTTCTACAATGTTCACTTTCATTCCAAGTAGAAAACAGTTGTACTCCTTCACAGTTTATACCTCATTAACTTCAGATACTACTTGTTCCAACTTTCCCCATATTGACATCTCACATATGGATATTTGTTCAAGTTCTGGCTGTCAACCTCTTCATGAATATTTCTCTGCTCTTGGCAATGCTTGTTGCAATTTTACCCAAATTGACATTTCATATAAAGTGATGTGTACACATTTTGTCCTTCAACTTCTTCATTAGTATTTCTTTGCTTGAGGCAATGCTTGTTCTAATTTTCCCCAAATTGACATTTCATATAAGGAGATTTGTACAACTATTACCTTTCAACTCAATTTGGTCGATATTCAGAATAATTATTAAATTGTTCGTAGGTTTGCTGGCACGCCCCGAGATCCCCAACTTTTCTGGGCTGACTCGCCAGTGTAATGTTTAGCTGCACTGAAGTTCTGTCTATGGGAATGCTTCCCATGCCTTGCAGACCCTCCTTCGGTTCCCACATTGGCTTCACAACTACTTGCCAATGGAACTAGGCAGCCCCACAGGACTGTGTCGCCTACAGCCTTGCGGCTTCTGTCTGCCTTCCAGCAGTCCCTTCGAGGTACCCACTGCACATTCACCAGTCTCCCATTCCTCTGGTAAAGTAAGCTTCCAGGCAGTTGCAGCTTGGCTCGTCTCTGTGTGTCTGCTTCTGCTGTTGGTTTCGCTGCCAGCTTTGCCTGCTCTGCAGCTCTCTTCTCCTCTCCTTAATTGTAGGTGTTCCTCAGGTTTAAATGTGCAGCACAGCTTATTATTAGTATTACAAATATTCTGTAGGTTTAATTTGGTATTTATTTCATTTCACAATGACGCCTTCCTCCTCTTCCACATCTCAGTACTTGAGGCTTTATGGGAGTTGGAGTCCATAGGAGTTTTAAACCATTTAAAGTTACATTGCTTCACATCATTCTTTAAATCAAAATCATCAGAGACAGAAGATGTTATGTGTATGTTATTTACATAGAAAGTGAGAATGGTATTGTGTTTAGGATGTCTGACAAGAAGGGGTTTTAGGGTTTTACAACTGGAGGGATTTGAATAGTGACAACATGCCGTCAGCGACTCTGGAATTATAGGGTCTTCCTCACATGAAAGGGAAAAATATCAAATCTCTCCCGATGGAGTCACCACATCTCCCCGACGGCCATCTGCTCCCATATGATCCTTCCTCATAATACCACCGCCAAGGTCCGGAGCGGCTGCCTTCCCCTGGCCACATGACTTTAGGCTGGGTTTCAGTGATGACTCCATAGGATTCATAGTATAGACAGCAAAGTTTAGGACTTGTCCAAAGGTGAAAAAGCATAGGTGGGAAGGGATGGTAGTCAGATAGGGCGAGTACTAAAGAGGAGATTAAGTGCTTAGCAGTGTTGAAGGGAAAAAAAACATTCTTATTTTCCTGATGTTGAGGAGATGAATACTGTCTGCAGTGGCAGATTTGGAGATGAAGTGCGAGAAGTTGTGAGATGGGTCGAAGATAACACCAAGGTTGCGAACAGAAGTATAGTAGGGAAGGTAGTCAGGGGATAAGAACAATAGAGGGGAGAGGAAGAGATAGCCTATTTGGATGGGAAGTAGAGGACATCAATCTTAGTGGAGTGGAGCATGAGCCAGTGAGATGCCATCCAGTATTTGATGGCAGAGAAACAGACATGTGTGACCATAGCTCGTCAGATAAGGAGGGAAGGGAGCGGAAGATCTGAGTGTCATCTGCAAAGAGTTGATAGAAGAAGCCATAGGAGGAGATCAAGGTGCCTGGAGCCAGGGTATAGAGAGTGAAGAGAAGTGGACCCAGACCTGACCATTGGGGAACACCATCATTAAGGGGTGGAGGGGGGAGGTACAGCTTTTCCAGGACAACTGGAAGTGTCTGGGGCGAGATCTGAAGCAAACCAAATGGGGGTCTTGTCACTGATGCCTAGGAAAGATATTATTGAGAGAAGGTCAGAATTGTTGATGGCATTGAAGGCAGTGGAGAGGTCAAGAAGAATAAGAATAGATGAATGGTTAGCATGATGAGCGAAAGAGATGTAGTTCTGACATTCAGGAGAGCTGACTCAGTAGAGTGCAGAGGGTGGAAGCCAGATTGAAGAGGATCCCAGAGGTTGTGTGTGTCAAGGAACTCAGTGAGTCGGTTGAAAACTGCACGCAGTAAGATTATGGAATAGTGAGGTAGAAGAGAGACACTACGAAAGTTGACAGGACAGTCAGGATCAAGACAGGGGTTGAGGGAAGTAAGATATTTAGCAATACTTGGAGTTATGAGTTTTGCAATGTTCTGGGATAGAGGGTCGATGGGGGGGGGCACATTAAATGTTAGCCCCGAGGTGAAAGTCGAGAATCTCATCAGGTTTAGTGAGGGCAATGGAAGACCTTGACGATTGAGGGGAGGGTAGAGGTGGTGGAGAAAGGTAAGCAAGTAAGGGGGTTGAAAGTAATTTGCAAGGGTATTTTGAATGTTGGAAATGTTTCAGCAAAGTGGAGAGCTAGATCAATAGCAGAAAGAGTGCCGGGGATGGAGGAGGGTTTAGGTGGTCTGAGAATTGAGTTCTTGGAGGCACCTAGGTTAAGGTGATTGAGATGAAATGAGAGAGAAAGAAGTCATGTTTGGCACAGGGGAGGGTGGGGGCAGAGGAGTAGTTGTGAAGAGCAATGCCTTGCCAATGCAGATATAAACGGCCAAACCATTGGCTATGCCAAAGCTTGTTTTATCTTTTCAGCAGAGGTCAAACCCAGCAACCCCTACCCCATATCGGTTTAGTAAGCCAACACTTAATTTTAATTTGTATTTCATTATTTTTTTATAACACACCTAACACCATACCGAGTTAGTTTTCTAAGCGTGGATCCGGGATTCAAACCTCTGTCACTATGTGTGGTCTTGATGCCAAGACCAGCGTGTCGCCCCTGTGCTATACTCCATTCTATGTTTAATCCTTGAATAAACATTGACTTAGATGGATGCGAGGATAGGGGACATTCAGGCAGCACCTCCATCTTTATTCAAGTGACTTGTGCCTGCAGTCCCCCTCCCCCTGCGCCCATCTTCACTGTGACTCTATTTCACATGTGGTGCTTAAGAGATGAGTTCTGCGGGCACAGAGATACAAAGGAAAATTGACAATGCATTTCTGCGCCAACAGATCTTTGAAAATGAACTCCCAGATGTCTACCATATTAATTGAAGGAGGTCCTACATTTCAACACATAACACCAATTCTTTGAAGCTGTCCCTGTCTCTTTCTAACTACCAGAATAGTTTATGAGCTTGTGATGCATTTATTAAGGCTTTGGAATTAAAGTCTAAGTAGCCTTAAGCACACTGGTTTTGGAGCTTTATTTCCTACCTGAACAAACATTTCCTGAATCTAGACTTTCCCTGATTTTAAAAGCCTAGAAATTCTATTGAAATGTTCTATTGAAACAGCAACTAATGCATTTCATCCTTTAACAAGGGTGTTCTTCATGCAATTCAAATTCTGTTACTTTTGAGCTTTGGCTATTTGATAGCGCTTACGTGCGACATTTAAGGCAAAACAATTGCATTGCAGTACACATATAAAGGAGATGGGATGTGTGGAATGACACACAGTTTATCCATCTGGCCATTACCATTCACCAGCTTTCCTTCCCCACCCAAAACACATCCTCCATGGATCTCTTTGAGCTAGCTCGCTCAAACAGTGGCATTAATGTTTGTGCTGGATACGGCTGCCAGTGTTATTTGTACTCAAAAGGTTGCAGCAAAGTGTGCCTTCTACCACTTAGTTTTTAAGGAGTGTGTGTCCTCACATCTGTTCCTTGCACTGAAGTCCTGTAAAACAAGCATTGGCAAAGCCAACAATAACAGCTTGAGAATGGGTATAAAATCATCGTTTGCCAGGCACTACTATCATATAGCCAGGTACTTGTACGATTTTACAGCATTTGCAATCTCATGGCCAGGTCATACCATTATGGCAGTACCTGGAAAATGTCTATCATTGCATAAACATTCTTTTTTTAAAACATCGGTGTTGCCAATGCTTGGATTGATGCATGCTGACAATGTACCATATTTTTTATATTGGTTGTTTCTCTATGTCATCAATAATTGAACTATTTGCCATTGACTTGTGTTAAATTCTCATGTCTCTCGCTATTCCTAATTGTTTTTGCATATATACATTTTACCTTACTACTAACACAAGTATATGATTGTTTGGTCTATAAAGGAAATTTTGTATTGATGTTATGCACATTGTTTCAGCTTGCATGGACGAGACCTTAGCTTATGAATACATTTGAAAAAAGTCTTTATCAAATGAAACCTGCATTAACTGTGTTTTTACTTGATACACAGTTTGTGTTTAAGAGCAGGGTGGGGGGGGGGGGTAGTGTTGCTGAATACATTCATGGATTCAGCTCTAATTGGCCCTTAAAATAAGATATTGTTGATTAGAGCCGGCTCAGAATCAACAGCTAGCTCGCACACCGTTCTGTAATCACAGTTTATTAATTTAGTTCAAGTGGCAGAGGTGGAAGCTCATAAACAGGCAAATTGTCATGGTGCTTTACATGTAAATTATGGGTTCTGTATGTTTCTATTTAAAGGGTTTCAATTACATTTTATGTGAATACAAATGCCACCAGTTGTATCTATTTACACTTCAACTCTCCGAATTAGTTACTGCTTTGGAAAATAAAAATATAGGACTATAATTGTACCACCCAAAAACTACCTGTTGTTGACAGAGTCCTTTAATTATAACTGAATCAATGAATGCTCATCTATAGTTTTACTATCCTGTTTATTTTCACCTTCAACACTTTTTTTCCTTCCTCACTTAACTACAGGTATTCACTTTCACGTATTACTCCGTTCTGTTCACATTATATGACAACTGTTTGCTGGATTTAATATTTCTGGGAGGGCCCTGCGGGGACGTTTAGAAGAGGGCCTATTCGGTGTGTATTGGAAATGAACCCATATACCTTGCATTCATGGAGCTGAGCATGGCCTTTGATAAGGTTAATAGGGGCCCATTGTAGCAGGCAGGTGCTCAGAACCCTGGATTTCCCTTTTCGAGTTGCTGACTGTCTCACAGGCAATCCACATGGATAACCAATCCTGTGTTCGTGATGGCGAGCAGAGGCATTGCACTGGTTACCTTGATGTAAACCTGGGAGTAAGACCAGGACGTGTGCTCGCCCCTGCTCTGCTTATCCTCTATATTAATGGTCTGGACCAGGTACTGCTAGACACTAAGGTGAACCATCCCCCATTGGGGAATAGGGCTCTCTGCAGTCTCTCCTGCAGATGACACAGTTCTTATAAATCATACGCCAAGAGCACGTCAAACATGAATTGATGAATAGTCCCAACTTATGAATGACTTGGAGTTGAAGGTAAACTCTGCAAAATCTGCAGGTATAGCTTCTGCTAGGGGTAAGAAAATTATAGAAATGCGTAGGATGACCAGTGGTGGGGTTGAGACTCAAAGGGTTTTTGAGTTTGATAACCATGGTATGCCTTTTTGTCTCAAGAATTGACAGGTAAAGCCCACATCAATAAGCAGATAGTACCGTTGAAGCCATCACTGGGGGGATCACACGTGTTACGTCATCATGCAAAGGCCAGCCACTCGATGTGACTATCAAGGCGTATGGGACGCAGACGAAGGCTGCCATTAACGATGGGGTGTTCCCTCTGGGGATATCTGAATACATCAGACCTGCAAGTACTGGAAAAACACAATTTTTAAAAAGCTTCTGGGACTTCCGGGATCTGCGCCTAACTTTGCAGTTCATGTGAAACTGGGCGTTGGGTTCCTTGAGGATGATTGGCGTATGGCGCCAGTACCTCACTGGCTGTGTAGGTGGTCTAACTCAAAGGCAGCACTGGCGCAGTTTATAATTACAGAGATTCTAGTTCGAGATGGACCGATCGAAATTCCTGCTGGACTACATTAAATCGAGTCTGCTTAGCATGGATACACGTGCACTTTTTGCGCCTCCAGTTTAATTGGATAATGTCTCCCAAAAACGTTTTCGAGTAGTTTCATGGCTTCTGCCAAAGATTCATGGGAATCCAGGGAATTTTGAATTCATGCAAATAGGCAACACCCAATGTTTAGCACGATTCATTCGCTACAGCCATATTTCACTATGAGTCACAAGAAAAACAATAGATGGCGGATAACTAGAGCCCGTTGTCATGTCTTTTGTTGGAAGTTAACATGGTTCAAATGGCAAGGACACTCAGGGGACACGAGTTGCCCACTATGCAGCGAAGCTGTAGAAGTCTTAATGCACTTTGTTATGTTTTGCCCCGCATACCAAGATATTTGAAAAAGTACTATACTTCCTGTTCTAAGAAGTCAGCCCTGCGCTCAACGTCCCCCTGCATTACACGTTGTTCTTAAGGCCAAAACATCATGTGCTGCGTGAGCTTTTTTATCATACATGAGAAAGAATCAAAGTCCGAAATGAATATGTGGGTAACATCTTTTAGGTTTTATGAGAAACTTGAAATTATTTGAGAGAATATTAGACCTATGTTTTATGACATTTTAGCAATGTGTGTTTTTGTGTTTAATTGTAACCACTGCTGGTGTATTTGATATTGTGTATTATATCACACCATGTGCTGTATTTGAATGTTATGAATTGTTGTGATCCCTTTGATAGATTTCTTTCCAAATAAACATAATTATAAGAAGAAGAAGACTTTATGTTCCATATTGTGGTTTTTTTCACTCGTGGAGTAGTTCTGACAAGCCCTGCATGCTGTTTGCCTACAGACCTACGAATAAATGCCCACTGTACAATTAACATTTGGTTTATTAATTATAAACATACATGTAACAATATAAGATTTAGAAGAAACAATAATTCCAAAATGCCTGGAATAAAAGTCACTTGACCTCATCATGCTAAGTCTTCTTAGCTCATTCTCTGAGATTGGCTGGCAGCACAAAACACAGCAGATTATTCTATTTTCTTTTCTGCTCATATATTTAGTTGTGTCAGGCTCTGAAGGTCTCTGACTTTATTCCTTATTAGAGAGCCATACCTATTTGCAGTTTCGCCTCCTAATGTCCCCTTCTCCAAGGTGGCAGCCTGGGGCTCTGTTCATGGTCTCTGTGTCATGAGGATCCACCTGAAGCCTACCTCCAAGAGCAACTCGTGGTATGACTCTGACTTGGACATCCTGAAACGTAAGTGCAGGAAAGCTGAGCGGAAGTGAAGGGCATCGGGCGCTTCCTCTGACAAACTGGCCTGCTGCCTACTCCAAAGGCAATACAGACTCTCTGTCTTCTCCAAGAAGAGGGTACACAATCAAGCGTCTGTCTCTGCGGTCTCTAACAACATGGCTGAACTCTGTAAAATCTGCAAGGAACTTGCCAAGTCTACCGCAGTCTCCACCTCTCCTGTTCCCTCCCACGCCATCTGCCCAGCTCTGGCCTCTTAGTTCACCACTAAAACTCAGGACATCCTGTCCTCACTTACCTCTTCCTCGGTCTCTCCCTCTAGCTCTCTCAGGCCCCCTTTGGCCACCTCTCCCCCTCCTCTCCTTCTTTCCTCCCTCTGCCCAATAACACCTGATGATGTTTCTAGACAAGTCCGAGCTACGAAAGTGTCTTCCAAACAGGTGCTCCCCTGCTCCTCCAGAACTATCAAGGTCCACTTTGCTTCCCTCCCTCCAGCCTTGGCCAATTTTTGTAATCACTACTTCACCACTGGATCTTTTCCCTCTCTCCTCAAGCGCTCCCTTGTCTACCCCCTTCAAAAAAAGCCTTCTGCCATTCCTTCCGGTCCAGCAAACTATCGCTCGATATCCATCATTCCTTTCCTGGGCAAGCAGCTGGAAAAGCTGGCCATCTCGCAGTTAACCTTCCACACTGAATCTGTTAGTTGTTTATATGACCATCAGTCTGGCTTCAGAGCAGCCAGAGGCACAGAAACTGCTCTTGTGAACACCAGTGAAGATCTGCTCTCTAACCTTGACTCCAGCTCTCCTGCTGTCCTCAACCTCCTTGACCTCTCCTCTGCCTTTGATACAGTCAATCACACCATCCTGATTAATCGTCTCTGTGAGAACCTGGGCATCATGAATCATGCTCTGGCGTGGCTGGCCTCCTTCCTCTTAGATCGATCCTCCCAGGTCCAACTTGGGTCCTTTTCCCCCACCCACCTCTCTCTCCACTTGTGGTGTCCCCCACTGATCTATCCTCTGGCCCAGGCTCTTCAATGTTAACTTGGCCTCTTTTGCCCACCTGATTTCCACCTTCTCTTCCAACTTCCAGTGTTATGCAGATGGGCCACAGCACTCTTAAAGGCTTCCGTCACCCTCCTCTCCTTCCTTGCTCATTTCTGACTGTCTATCCGCTATTCAGAAATGGTGTGCCTCCTATGATCTCTGCTTCAATGCCAGTAAGACTGAGATTCTGCTCATTGGGACCCATGCTCCCACTTTCCCTCTCGCACTGTGGCCACCCTCCTAGGGCCATCTACCCTTGCCCTCCTCAGAGGCAAAAATCCTTGGGGTCATCTCTGACTTCACTCTCTCCTTCTCTCCTCTCATTACGGACCTTGCCAAGAAGGCCCACTTCCAGCTGTACATCCTCAGATATATTCTACCTTTTGTCACCTTCACCCAGAAGCTCACTGTCTCCAGAGCTCTGGTTCTCTCCAGGCTGGACTACTGCAACATCCTCTTTCTCAATCTGCCTAACTCTACTCTTCGCCCCTTAAACTTATCCAGAACAGGACTGCAAGACTTATCCTTGGCCTCAAGCCCAGGGACTACTTCTCTTCAGCCCTGAAATCTCTGCAGTGGCTCCCGTGCCTGCAAGGATCAAGTTCAAGACCCTTTGCATCGTCCACAAGGCTTTTTGGGACTGGGGGCCGCACTATATCCAACTCTTTCTGCCTAAATACCTTCCTTCTAGAGCCCTTAGCTCAGCTACCTCGAACTCTATGAGGGTCAGATGTTTCTCCAAACTGAGGGTGGGGGATAGATCTCTCTCTTCTGCAGGTGCCTCCCTCTAGAATGGCCTCCCTACCACTCTCAAACATGATCTGGAACACCTGAAGTTGTGTACGCTGCTCAAGACCTTCCTTTTCTCCTCTGCCTTTTCTATCCCTCTTCCTTGCTATCTTGCTATCCTGCCTGCCTACCCTGACTGGCATCCGGGTACCCTCAGAGTCTTACAGGGTACCAGGCCCTTGCATAACTAGTCGTCCTGCACTGTCTCCAGACCTACTGCACACTCAGGGGCTGTATCTGTAATTCCGACTGCCCCCTGGTGCCCATGCACTTTCCAAGAACTGTGCTGCCCTGGCTGCACTTACTCAGAGCCTTGGTACCCTGACTGCACTTCCCCCTATCCTCTCCCCTGCACTGCCCTCTCTCCCTTTCCGCCTGCAGTTTTTCTTGCCATTCTTGCATGATTTGAATGGCACAAGGCCTAGTTGGATCATTTGTCCTGTCTTTCCTCTGTCCCCCCCAATTCCTTGCCTTGTGGCGCCTAGAAACACTTGTGTGCAGGCGCGTTATAAATACCAAATCACATCATATCATATCTGTTTCTAACTACATAACACATGTATTATTTCTTCTACTGTTTTCTCATGCATGTATTATGTTGAAGAGGTATATAGAACTTTGGGTCTGAATCCTCATTCATGATTTATCTTTCTTTTCTTATCTGCTCACTGTTCTAGATGGCTTCAAATGATTTATACCTTAATACTTTTAAAGCTGTTCTTTCCCTCATCCTCTCACAATGTTTGCTTTCCCAGGAACTGTTCAATTTCCTGCTACAGCCTTTTCTCTGTCCATTTCTTCCTTCAACTTTTGAGTGATTGTAATTGCTGCCCACTTTCATGCATCATGTATCTATTCATCATCTACCTATTATTTCCTAACTTTCCCTCATCAGATGGCCTCAATTGCCAGTACTTGTGAATATACTTTATAAAATGTATGCAAAATCCATCCTTTTGTGACTTTTCAAGACACACAAACCACCATTCTCATTCTTTTTCTTTCTAATCACTGCTATTGTTCTGTCCTCTCTCAGGTACCGGCCAAAAACGTGGCAGCTGTTTCTATGCATTTTGTGCACAGACGTTTTGCTGCATTTTTTGCTGCATTTTTATGGAAGGAGCAGTGTTATAGGGAATATTGGTTTAAATATTTAACAGTGCCTGAGGGATGGGGAAGAGGTGGGGAAGCTTAGAAAAGTAAAATGAGGGGCTGTGATTAATTGACCGTTGCCCTCTAAGAGGAAAATTAGCATTTTCTAAAATTCCCAGTCAGCCAACACACATCTACAAACCAAGAGCCAACACATTCATATGGCAATAATGTTTGTGTGGGCTACACCGGCCAGTAACTGCCAGGGTCACAAGTCATTGGGCTGAGCCAAGCTAGAGCCTTAATACTGGACCCCAGTGCTGTTACTTGGCCGGTGAAGCCCACCAAACACATTATTATTACCATTAGTAATACTATTAGTTACACCATAACAATTTCTGTCTGGTCATTCTTTAGAAACAATCAGGGGAACAATACCTCGGCCAGAAGGGCCCTTCCGGCACTTGCATACTGACTATGTTGACATGCAAGACAGATGTGCCTCCTATAGGTACATGATCCCCATTGTCTGTCCTATCACACAATGGCTTGAGGTGGGAGGGAACCTGTGCAAAATATTACGTGAAATCTTCAGCCACATTTTTGGAGAGGGAAGTGTTTCCAAGATGGGGCGTATGTGAAGAGATAAGCTGGGATAATGGCCAGCAAATACCCAACAACCTTTTTGATAAGATTACGCATCTCTTAGGGAAAAATATAAGCTTTGCACAGTGTACCGGCCACAGGTGGACGGGATTGTTGAACGGCTCAATGGCTTACTTAAAGAATGCTTGGCAAAGCTAACCTCTTCTCTGTGTCAAAATTGGCTTTCTTGCCTCCCCCTTGCTCTTTTTGCCCTCCGTAACTCACCCACTGCGGATCACAGCTTGACTCTGCATGAAATTGTAATGGGTAGGATGATGCATGCACCTGTCTCTCGTAAATGTTCAATTTCAGATGCTAACCCTAGCTCAGAGATCCTCGGAGAGGAAATAAAAGCATATTTGACAGAAATGACAAAGGTTCTCCACTACATCTCCCGCAAGTTTCAGAAACCTACATGTCGGCCGACCAACGCTAATGAGCACTCAAGTGCCCACCAGGAGGAGGACTTTCCGCAAGCACATCCTCTCTATCCTGGAGGCAGAGTTCTCGTCGGCAACATGGTTATAGAGTGGAAGGAGGCGAGGTTTTGCGATCCATTCAAAGTTGTCTATGCAACCCCACTGGCAGTGAAGATAAAGCTTTGCAAGGCATACATCCATATGTCTGATATTCGCGAAGACAACATTAGCACAACGGAACGACACAGTGTCACCTAATGGTGTCACTGTGACACCTATACACCAATTAACATTGACATTGTGCACTGCAAACAGACTCTACAGAAAGCCTGTAAATGAAAGAGAAGATTGACAAGAGAATATTAGGGGGAATGGGAGAAGAACAAAACTCAATGCAAATATGATAGGGGTTGGATTGTTCTATATTTCCCCCTTCTGTCTTCTCCTCCTCTTCTGGTTGCTAATACATAGGGGTAGTATGAGTATGACTGCTGATGGTGATAAGGAGACAAGCACTAAAAGAGGTATGTCTCATATTGAAGAATTTTACAATGTTCTTGGTGAAGGAGGGGACATCGTCTCTGAAAATGTAGTGTACAGGGAGATGAAGAGGGTGGGGTGATTAAGCATTAATGTCACCTGCTATCTGTGCTCACTCATCGGACCCCTCACAGGAACACAGAAACAATTCTTGCCACAAGAAGTGACTGTAGGCAAAGGGAAATGTCTGATGCATATGTCATGCAAAACAAGGGGGTTATTCTAAGGAACACAGTAGAAGTAAAATGGATAGATGAGGGGGAGGAAGCTTACACAGATAACTATATGCATCTAGAAAGCATGGCCCAGGGAGAAGCTACCAAGCACATGATACTAGAATATAACACAGAAGTGGCACAGAGTGGAAAACAGGTCGTAACTGCTCACAAGATAATATTCTGCAAGAGTGCAACAAGACATGATATACCATGGTGCCACACCAGGTCCCTGATGTGAATCTGAGGTTTAGTGTATTACAAGGGAAAATGGGAAAGAGGGACGGTACAGTGCTGTGCAGAAGAGCTGGTGTGGTTTGAAGAGAAATTGGTGAAGAAAATAGATGCGGGGTGTAGGAAAACATGGAATACCAATGTACATGCCTTAACATGGATAGATGAAAAACACTGGCCAGTCTACATAAAACCGCTTACAGAATTTTCCTTGTGTTTCAGAGCAAATGGGACGGTTGTGCTAGGATGAACAATGGCTGTGAGAAGACAATGAGCATCTCAGCATTGGAGAAAGGGACTGCTGCAGTGATGGACGTAACGTGGGCCTGTGGGACAAGAGTGTATGCCTAGCTGCCACCAGATTGGGGAGGAGTCTGTCCACTGGTGACTTTCCACAGCCACGCATTGTTGGTGCCCATGCAGATTTGGTACCATTCAACACTGTATCCACTCAGAAATGGAAGCAACAGGGCCCATAAGACATGAGGAGAACTGAAGATAACAAGGAGGAAGAGGGCCAGCAACTATATATCAGCAGAATCCACCCAGAGCTTGGATGCTAACCCACCACATTTATGACTCTTCAACAAGGCGTCTGTTTTTTTCAGCTCCCTCCTGCTTCCCGGGATGAAAATGGCAGCTAACACGAAATGGATACAAATAATACATTACGAGATGCTCCAATTGGGTAATGCAACCAAAAAAGGACTGAATGCTTTGTGAGAAGAGCTCTGAGCTTTGTATTTAAAGGCCCTGCAAAATCGTTATATATTGGCCTTATGACCTCTACGGAAGGTGGTGTGGGCCAAAAGATTGAGAGCACATGTGCACAGCAATCCTGCTAACGATGCAGCCAACGGAACACTTACAGGGGCTGTCGAGGAGATACAACCAATAAATGAAAGAATGATGAAAGAGACATAAGACATCACGTTGTTGGGAAGGGGCAGCCCCTCCACCAGCCCCCTAGGAGCTTTACAGTAAGGCGAGATCCATTCGAAGCACTAAGATGGGCCAGGGGGGAGGAGAAACAGGGAGAGGACCACCTCCCAATACAAAGGACTCTATTCCAATATAAGCAAATATAGTCTACCCACATAGTATAGCATAAGGCACAAACAGCATTGCTAATTTTGCGTAGATATTAGTAACTACAGGTAGAAATGAAGGCATGTGTGTTAAAAGTGGCATTGCATACACTAGACTCAAATTGCGAGACAAGGGAAATCTCCAGCCATGCCCGAGCTCCCATGAGGACAGCCCTCACCCCCAACTGAGATGTTCAAAGAGGACAGATAGGGCACATTCCTGAAGCGACAATCAGGTGATTTGTATTGTGAGGTGCTGGGAGGGATACATTATAGTTCAAAACGAGGGTGGAGACCTTGGAGCCGGATGGCGCAGAGGGGAGTGAGTGAAATGTATGTGTGAACCTTTAGAGTGCCCCAGAACCTCCTGTATGCCTGTCCTAAGGCCTGCCAAGTGCACAGTATGAGTGATAAAATAGTTGTATGGTAGGAGTATAATTCATTTGTTTTCTGACCTTCGATGTAAAAAGAAGATGATCACTGCAGCACCCATGTGATGGAAGATGGACGGACTATGCTGAAACCAATGACCTGGCCTCCCTTATGGGGCACGCGCAGCCTGTATAGGCACATACCAACCAGCCATGCTGGATTTTACCCTATGTATTGCATCATGTATGATGATGTATGCTTTATAATATTCTGCTTGTACTACTTTTGGCAGAACGTTCTTAGCAGCAGATTTCTTTGGTGTTCTCATCTGCATGCGAGATTAAAAACGTGTTATCCTTACAAGATTGACTTGAGCCTTTCTTCCCTAGCAATTTGTGCTCTCTTTGTCGTAAGTGTTCAGGGACTTGCCTTCAACGTCAAGGACCTGGCTGGACGCATTATTTACCTGGGTCGTGTATTGGCTGGCAGCAATGTTCAAAATAACTATCCCTTTGCTCGTCATGATGCTCGTTACTGTCTGCATCGGTGGGTGTGTCATAGGGTTGTGCAATTGCCACAAAAGAAAAGCACACTGCATAATGTCAGCAAATAAAATTGAGCTTGGTAAAGTGTTATGTGAGCAGCCTCCAAGCGTGAATGAGAGTGAAGATGATATGGAGTACATTTTTACAGCACCCCCACAAGACCTAGAAAACTACAAAGCCTTTTGGGGCGAGTGCTCACCTGATGTGACAAAGATACTGGTGGGTGCGAAGAGGAAGGAGACATGAACAGAGAGACACAGGTGTGGGTGCACAAGGAAAAGGGAGAGGAAAGGAGCACGAAGGGGATGTCGGTTGAAAGATCGTTCAAAGGCGTGAATGTATTAAAGGTGCTAATTTAGTGCAAGATAGGGGGGCGCACCTACTTCCTTCACAAATAGGCAAGGGGGACAGAGAACTTTCTAGGGGGAAAAACATGGGTACATACACTGCAGTCACGCCATGAAAGAAGGACTCAGAGGGAAATACCTTTGTACCATTGGTCCAAGGGACCTTTGTGTAATTAGCACAAGATAGGGAAAAACTATCCCAGATAAACCCATTCTGCAGGGATGCCCCCAGGATGGGCCCAGCCCGGGAAACCTTGCTCTCAACGCACGATAAACTCCCCGTGGACCAGGGAGACAACACTAGGTGATGTAAAGACAGGTCGGAAGGCCATTCTTGCGGTCACTCTGGGCTAGAAGGTAAGTGGACTTGAACCAGAGACCCGTTCATAGGGCCACGAGTGCCTATCAGCGTGTGGGTATGGGAAGGGGAAGCTGAGTGGAGTGGTGTTCCTGGGAGGACCAATCAAATGGTACATTTTTGTGTCCTTAGGAGGTGGCCAACCTTGGGAGTATCCACTACAAGATTTGTGAAGGCTGATATCTGGCAGGTACCATGTGAATGTCTCCCTTCCCACCAAAAGTAGGGTATCTCGTGTTCTTTTTGTGATGGTGCTGACCAATGGCAGTACAATAAACTTCTGGCGGTCAGCACAAATGGTATTTTACTAATTGTAAACTGTTCCTGGGAGGGCTGAGAATCGATGTGGCGCCACATGTGGAGGCGATGAGTTGGGATACTCTTGATCTCTTAGCTCCAATCATGTTCTACTAACATACATTAGCTCTAAGGATATGACGTAGTCTAACAAATGAGTTCCTTGGGAACCAAGACAAAATATGAAGAGTTTGAGCTACAACTGTTTCTAATTCCTTGACTTTTGTATACTTAGTATAAAACTAATGTTCGCTGTATGCCCAGATGTCAGCTCTCATCAATCAGTACCAACATTTTCTATCATTGTTGCTACGCAGGAGTTGGAAGAGCCCTTTCCAATCTGCGTTATTCATAGAAAACCTATGGTTTCTGCTCCAATTTTAGTATCTAGTAGACAAGAGAGCCAGAAGCCTCTTTTTCTGTCTCTTGAATGTATTGGTTTGATTTCCTGATGCAATTTTTCCGATATAGTTTTTTCTTAACATGCACTGCAATATCAAAATTGTGGGCATGTGCATGAGGTTGTGTGATTCCCTTATGAGATAGATGTAACAAATATTTTAAAAAGACGTGATATTAGATAAATCCCAACCATGTTTAACAAGCCACTGTGTTAGCATTTGTGGTCGACTCTTAATAAATTTGCTAAATTTTTCGTCGTGGCGATTATTGAGCACTATGCGGTTACCTTGGGAATTAACCGATACCAAGACAAGTAGACACTTAAACTGTGGACTGGAAAGTACATTCAAAGTCCTTTGCAAAGTAGCATGGTCACTAATGACATTAAAAACAGTATTAAATGCCTCACAATGTTCAGCGTTATACCTGTCTTCAAACACATACTCTAAATTAGAACGACTAATGCCACTTGACCACATGCCTTTCGAGCTCCTGTCCTTGTGGACACTTACGTTCAAACATACAAGTTCTTGGGTACGAACCTACTTCAGTCACATAAAATCCGAGGAAGTACAAACATTTAAATTTGCTGATTTTCCCTTCTACATCTCAGAGTGGTCGCTGTACAATTCCTGTTACAATCTAGAGGCATTCAGATCACCTTCTATAAGAATACCACCCATAGGGTACCTATCCTGCCAAAGTGCGAGTTCATCTTTAATATTAGCAACAATCTCCCTTGTTTCTGCCCCACCCGGAGGGTCATAGATGTTAATAATGGGAAGGTGGCGTCCGATATTTGATATAGAGGCAGCCATAACATGAGTGGAAGGCTTGGCCAATGTATATTCCTTTAGTGCGTAATTTACCACGACGCCAGTGTACAGGCCGCCACTAGGCCTGCCCTTGGCACCTTTGGCTGCCAAGTCTAATGTATTGTAGCCATTAATAAAAAAACCTTTTTTCCCAAGTTTTCTGCAACATAAAAATATCACAAGTTTTTATACACGACTTACCCACAGGATGAACAAGAAAGGAACAGAAACCCTGGGTGTTCCATCAAAGCCATTTCATCAAGACATCACACAGCCTAGGTCAAGGCTTATTACGGGGGCCTACAATGTTGTCATTATTACTTACTGCACAGTATGTGGACATTTTCATACATACGCATTGTTTACCAGGATTGGATAATACATTTATATTTGGTATTGACTTCTCTCTCAAGTGCACAATAGACTGACTGCCTGCAGGGATAGTTGATATATGTTCCCTTCGGAAACTTTACAAATGGTGATGTTAAAGTCCATCCCATACAGGTCTTGTGCACATGTCCATAACAGAGAGACAATTGATAGTGACCGAAATGCAATATATACCCAGTTTCAGACAGTCTCCGACCTAGGCAATTCGAGCCTTAATATATCATGACCAACAATACTTGCCAAACAGGAAATAGATTTGAACAGCTGCAATAGGTTTGTACGATTGAGAAACAAAGTCTCTTTCCTTGGGTCGATTTCATCTATTTTTACCATACACCCCATAGAAGCAAAGAAATGAGTGTTCCCTTTTTGTTGAGCCATAGTTTTGGCCTGTGCCTGTGGGGCAAAGGGAAATACAGAATCTGACAAATTCTGTTGGAACCCCAGTATGAGTCCAGCTAAGATCTCTTTTATTCTGTGGTAAATTGGAAGGCAACATTCTCATGGTGGATGCAGTTATATTGGGCCTCAATAAGTCTTTATTGGTCTTTGAAGCAACCCATTTGTCTATGGGACCGTGTAGCACAACCTGTTGACAGGTGCCAGCACTTTGTACTTTGGTAAATCTTCTAGGACCATCTGGGGGGATGTCAGAATCACTGAGTCCATAGGTTCAATAAACGAGCTAAGAGATGAGTTTGCAAAGACCACCCTTTTCTTGTTATTTTGCCTTTACCAATGCCAGACATGCACTCTTAGCTGTCATCCTCATAAATTGTTGGACTATCAATCGTAGAGAGCTCATTGCAGAGTGTGTCCATAGCACTGTTATCCGATGCAGGCACAATATTAAGAGTTTCAACTTGGTTCTGCGCATGACAATTAAAGGTTTCGACTGGTACGGGTCTTAATTACCGGAATGTAGCTGAACTCTTTAGATTTGGAGGAATCTACCAGCCCGTTCTCATCCATGGGCGGCACCTTCCGATTTGTATTTCTTGGGAGGACAACCAGTTTTGACAATAGTGAGTTCCTGTCCCTCTGTTTGGCAGCAATACTAGCACATAGCACCGAAATAGCTTCAATTTGTGCCTCCAGAGCCTTATTGGCACAATATATGCAATCCCTCTTTCGTCTGTCAAGTGTGCAATAACAATAGACATGTCCTCATCCTCCTGATATTCGCAGGTTGGCTGTGAGGGGGACACCAAAACTGCCAAATCAGGAGTAGCGTATATATTTTGGTAAAATGCTCTCGAAGAGGAAGCAATGCTTGGAGCTACCGGCAGATTTTTTAAATTGTGATACAGTTTGAGCAGAGATACATTATTGTCCATAGTTGCAGAGATTTGAGAAAGGCTAATGTTGACTTCAACCATAGTCACCGGTAAAGGGGCTCAAAAATCAGCAGATGAGTTGGATACCGTAATAGCAACGGAAGGGGCAAGAGATTGTATAACTGCTGTGTCCACCCTGTCATTTGTCAAAGTGTGATCGAAAAACCCTGTGATTTTTTTCTGTAAAGGGCCAACCTTATCAGTCAGATTATCCATTTTGGCTTTCTTTGCCCGCGGGTCCTTACTGTGGGATTTAAGTTCACGAATTGGACTATGTAGTCGCTTGCTGGGATTCAAAGCCTCGCTACGGAAAATGTACTTCCTTTTAGAATGCATAATTAAATGCTAAACTGCCCAAATAACACAGGCCAATTAAACAATATCAAATAATAAAGAGGGCAAAGATGTTAAGCCTAAATGTAGAAGCTTACCGTCACATGCAAATACAAGACTGACAGTGCGGTGAGTCGAACAATAATCAAGGAAGATCAGAGTGTGAAGAAAGAGGTGGGTGTAGGCCCATGTAGCTCCTCACTGAAGTCCCGCTCACCCAAACACCAAAACACTCTAACGCACTCTGTGTCGCCCCGCTTCAGCTGGGCATTTTAATGAGGGACAGCAACCACTGTAGAGAGACTCTGCTTCTCTCGTAGATGCTGCACAGAAAGCAGTAACAGCGTTTCGATGAGTAATGTGGTCCGTGTCTTAGCCAAAACACTCTGACGCAATCCAAGTCGCTCCGTTTCAGCTGGGGATTTTAGTGAGGGACAGCAGCCACTGAAGAGAGACTCTCTTGTAGATGCTGCACAGAAAGCAGTAACAGCGCTTTGATTAGTAATGTGGTCTGTGTCTCAGCTAAAACACTCTGATACACTCTGTGTCGCTCCGCTTCAGCTGGGGATTTTAATAAGGGACAGCAACCACTGCAGAGACACTCCGCTTCTCTCGTAGATGCTGCACAGAAAGCAGTAACGGCGTTTTGATGAGTAATGTGGTGCGTGTCTGAGCCAAAACACTCTGACGCACTCTGCATCGCTCTGCTTCAGCTGGGGCTTTTAAGGAGGGACATCAGTCCGTGTCTCAGCCAAAACACTGTGACGCATTTTGCATCGCTTCGTTTCAGCTGGGGATTTTAATGAGGGACAGCAGCCACTGAAGAGAGACTGTGCTTCACTTATAGATGCTGTACAGAAAGCAGTAACAGTGTTTCAACGAGTAATGTTCCAATGATATAGAACCAGGCATGGGTTATACAATGAACACCTCTGCAAGCACATTTAATTTTTTGGCTTTAGCCCTTTGTCTTTGGCATCACCAGCGTGTATACTTCTACCCCCTCTTACCTATGGTGTTATCATGACACACTCCTACCAACAAGTGTTTCCTCTGCCATTGCTTTGGGCATTACCTATTGGTTCTCCTTCTTGGAGTCTGACTCCTGCCAGAATCTACAATAAAACCCTCAGGAGATATTGGCCTCCCTTGCTGCTTCTCTCGCCCCCATAGTATCTGGTCAAAACAAATGTATGGGACAGAAGGCTTTCAGATCTGTGTCTGGGGCTATATCTGACCACATGGGCTACTATCCCAGGTCCTGGTTCCCTCTCTTCTCCTGGTTCTCTCCATAGAGCCAACTCTTTTGAAAGGCCTCTCTCTAGGTCGCCTGGTTCCTAATTCGCCTCCTGACACATTGTTTCTTCAGTTTCTTATTCTGCATTGGATATGGTGCCCTTCTCACCATATAGAGGTTACAGGGCCATGGCTTGTGCAGTCTCTACTGGCTCATGATCCCCTTAAGTCTTCTGTTCACCCCTGGTTTTACCACTGGACCTGATCTCACAGCTGTCCAGCTCAAGTCTGCTCTTTTGCTTCCTTTGCGACAGGCTGTGGAAACAGAGCCTCTTTCATACTGCCCAGCACCATTGTCTACTCCCTGATTGTCTGAGGTGGTCGGTAGTTTCCTGCAATGAACGCTTCGGGAGTGAAGGTTTGTAGTTTACAACGCAGGGGAAAATAACATAAAAATGCTGATGGCAATTTTGAATTCATACAATGGCCCTCATTACGACCCTGGCGGAAATCGCGGTGCTAAATGCACCGCGGAGCACGGCGGAAAGCTGCCGATAGCGCCATGGAGGTTGGCGGATTTTCCGCCCCATGCCGACCTTGGCGGGGCGGTAAATCCCCATTCCCCATTTTACCCTTCCCCATTCCCATTTTTGCCCCATAGGGTATAATGGGAGTGGGGAAGGCGTTAATTGCGCCACCGCAAAATACGGTGGCGTAATTAACATCAAGGTCCCGTAGCGCCATGGATTTCTCCGCCCGGAAAAACCAGGCGGAAAACGTTCCATGGCGCTACGGGAACTCGTAGTAGGGCGGACGGGTCCGCCGCGAATAACGCTGGCGTAAACCCACTCCGCCAGGGTCGTAATGAGGGCCAATGTCTCTTGTGTGCTTGTTTGCAGAGCAGCATGTTTCCCCTTCTCCTTCATTTGCTGACAAGATTTAACTATGAGTGATTTTGAATTTTTTGAGGCCAGCTTGATTCGCTTTCTTTGGGAATTTCGAGATGGTGTTTCCAGTGTAGTTTATTTTATTTATTTATTTATTTGCTTATGCCGCGCCACAGCCCACACGCATCAGGGCGCACATAAAGCGACTAACAACACAGACGAAAATTTAGCTAATGGTTCAGCTTGGGTAGGTAGGGATCCTAGTTGAATAGTGTGGTTTTTAGCCTTTTGCAGAATTTAAAGAGGCTACTCTCTCCACAAAGCGCGGCTGAAGGTCCATTCCAAACTGGATTAACCAATTCTGGGAAGGAACGCCCCCTTCCACTTACTTTCTTGACCTTAGGGCATATTAGCCAAAATGTATTATTGGATCTTGTTGTTCTCCCCTGCGGCTGAAAGGTGAGGCATTCTTTAAGATACACAGGTGCAGACCCATACAAACATTTATGGGTCAGGGTGAGAATCTGAAAAGTGATCCTCCCTGAAACAGGCAGCCAGTGAAGTTCTCTCCTAGCAGGTGCTAATAGGTATTTTAGGTATATTTTTAAGAATCCGTACAGCATAATTCTGAAGGATTTTCAGTCTGTTTATAATGTTTTTGCTTGCTCCACCCAGGAGCACATTACAGTTAACTATTTGGGGCATAATTATGTTCCAAACTAGTGTTTCACAATTCTTGTCGGTGATGTAGGGTTTCACCAGCTGTAATAATCTGAAATGGTATTGTGATTTTTTATTACACTCTCTACTTGAGCCTCAGCACCCAGGGAACAATCAACCACCACACCCAAAGTTTTTACTTCATCCAATGTTTTAATGCAATGGCCATCAATAGAAAAGTGAGAATAGTCAGGGTACAACTTTGTTCTCGCTTGAGAGGATCCGAAAATCAGGATCTCGGTCTTTGCACTGTTCAGACAGAGCCAGTTGGCTGTCATCCAATTGTTGACTAATTGGTATATACTCTGGCTATACTGTGCATCATTCGTATAGTCCCCACTTAACTCAATCAGTAGCTGTATATCATCAGCGTAGTTAGTCAAACTCGCTCCTACTTCATCCAAAATATTACACACGGGACGTAAATAAATTTGAGAGAAAGGACCCAATCCATTCAACAGCTGACGATGAGCACTGCCCCACAGTAGCCAGAATAGCTAGGAGTTTCCCATGGTCCAGGAGATCAATGGCTGCCGATAGCTCAAGCAACATCAACAGACCTGCCTTACTCTTGTCCATGGTATTCGGCATCTGGGTCTGCAGCTCCAACAGCGCGCTTTCTGTCCCATATTGTGATCAAATCCGGACTGCCTAAGATGCAAGATATTAGCACATCCTTTTTTTTTTTTTAAATGGGGTGGTGGGCACTCGATCTACCACTTTAAGAAGAAAGGGGCATTTGTAATAGGTCTAAAAGTATTCAAATTTTGTGATCCAGTACTCCCTTTTTCAGCAAGGGGGTAACCATCACCTTATTGACACTGTCAGGAATGCTTTCATGACGGAAGGTGACGTTCTTGAACCATGTCAGGAAGGGTTTTATTAGTCAGAACAATCTTAGCAGTAATGGTGTCATCCTTGCAGGATGTAGGGTGCATCTTTTTTTTTTTACATTTCTTACATATCTGATACTGAAACTGACAAAAAGCTAAAGAGAGAGCAATTCTCAGTAGGGGTTATTAAAACTTTTTCCAAAGGTAAGACTGTGATGGATTCTAAGGCAATCCTTGCTTGTGCTCCAGTGATCTTATCGTCAAAGACTTGTTGTATGTTTAGGCAGTCTTCTGTCAGAAAAGATGAAAAATCAGACCTTAAGTGAGGTTTTTCCAAGTTTTTTTTAAATTTCAAAGAGCTTTCTTGTATTATTCATGAAATTCTTAATTTCCTCATTAAATGTGTTTTTTTTGCTTCAATATATCTTTTCTGTACTGTTTTTCTATACTTTTCCTTTTGGCTTTACTTTCCTCTGTCTTATTTTTGATCCAGCTGCGCTCTGCTGTACTCTTTTCCTGTTTTAACTTTATGAGGGAGAACCAACTATAATGGCGTTGCTGATGCCTGACCCTTTTAGTCTTCATAGGTGCCACTCTATTTAACAGCTCTGATAGATCTTGGTCATATCAAGCTACCAAAGAGTCCAGAAGATCAATGTCTGTGGTGCTGTCCATGATGATAAATAAGCAGTTGTCAGAATCGTCTTTCTTGACTTTTTTTAAATCCTGCTTTGACACTTTTTAAAGGGTTGCCTTGCAGCACATGTTTCCCTTGCAAGGTAACTTGAAACTGGATGATGGAGTGGTCAGACAGGCATTGGGGTCCGTACTAGTTAATCTGCAATTTCCTGGATGCAACCCAATCAAAAGTGTTACCTATGGCATGCGTGGGTTCACTATTGTTTACGGCCACTTCAATGTTTCTTTGCATGTGTTCAAGGGAGAGAGCCTCTTTATCTGCGTCATTTCCCATCCATCTATTCATATCTCCCATAGAAAAGGTGGAATTAAGTTTATTACAAACGTGCCGTTTTATGGGTATCGCGGGACTTTGTATATCCAAACCCTGCTGGTGAATGGGGTTTCACTTGGCTGTTCTGGTTGAGTATGTTGGTAATATTTGTAGATGAGGGAAGTGATTGGGGTTTTTCCTTGTCATGTGTCTAGTGCTTGGTGTACCTCACCTCTGCTCTCGGAGGAGCCAGCCTATTATTCCATTGAAAGAAATGGTGTGTGTCGCAGTTGGATATTCGCATTTTATGGATGGTGTTTTCCCTGTTGTCTAACTGGTAATGTTTCAAAGGGATGCCCAGGTCTGACATTTGTCCCTAATAATTGGTAAGCAGAGCAGAGGCCAGAATATGAAGTGATTTTGGGAAATCTCCCATATACCTTTTCTGGGTAGCCCTTCGTGCAGTGTTTTGTGATGGGTGCACCCGTGCCTCGGTCCGCCCCGCACTTGCATACACACGCATACACTCACTGACACAATGAGGAACACGTCTGTGCCGTACAGGGTCCCAGCGGTAACTGCCGCACAGACCGTCTTTATTCATACGGAGCATGCGCAGGCCATATGCGCGCCTTCAGTTCAAGACGTCACATCCCTCCTTATCTTTAAATAGAAAAACAACTGATAACAACCATATAACAAGATAACAATAACAGACCCAACGGGGGTAGCTGACCTGACTGCACCGTCGGCTCAGTCTCCCGAGTCCATGACGTAGTCCTTGAGACGAACAGGCAGTCTGCGACCATTTCGCACAGGATACCGGCTGCTCCTTCTGGGGGTCGGCAGCGGGTTATCCATTGGTGGCGGCGTATCCGCAGGCAGGTCTACCTCCGGGCTCTCCACCCCGGTTTCATGCGGGGAAACCTCTTCCGGTTCCTCCGCTTGATGGTGCATATCCACCTTCTTGAAAGTCCTCTCGGACTTTGTCATTATCAATGACTCCAGGCTCGCGGCCTTCGACTTCAGGGATTAGGCCTCTCGGGCAGCGTCCAAACAAAGCGTCTGCCGGAGCAACTCCGGTCGACTGGTGGGGTGTGGTTCGATATTCCCAAAGAAATTCTACCAGTTTCCTTTTCAGGTCACCCCCTTCATTGGCCGATATTCTGAACACTTTGTTCAGGGCCCTCATGAGTCTTTCAGCTTCTCTGTTGGCCCTGGGCGAGAGTGGCGACACCTTGCGGTGCTGTATTCCTTTTTCTTTCAGGTACTGTGCAAACTGGTTCCCCGTGAACGGCGGCCCATTGTCCGAGCATATGATCTACAGGAAGCCATGGGTCACAAACATCTTGTCCAAAGCCACGATGGTATGTTCGCTCGCCGTTGATTCCACCACGTCCACCTCCGGATATCTCGACTATTGGTCGGCTACGGCCAAAAAATACATGCCCCTCCCAAGTCTGCGTGGACTGTGCCCCACGGTCTTTCACTTCTTTCGATGGAGCTGATGGGTGGAGCTTTCTCAAGGGGACTAGCTGCCTGGCAGGGCAGGCACCTCTTCACATGCAGTTCCACTAGGTTTTCCAGGTCCGGGAACCACACTTTGGGTCTTAGCCACGCCTTGGTTTTCGCAACCCCCTGGTGACCCGTGTGCGCCAGCTTCAGAACTCGAGCCCTCAGTGACTGCAGAATGACAATCTGCCGTCCACGCACCAGCAACCCATCGTCCGAAAATGAGAGTTCGTCCCATACTCACCAAAGTGCCTGGAGATCTCTCTGGGCCCTGACATCTCACCTGGCGTTGTTCTGAAGCACCTCTTTCCAATCTCTTCTTCTTATCCACGCCTGTATAATGTGGAATACCTCGTCGGCTGATGACTCTTCAGCCTTTACCTCTAGAGACAGCGCCACCGGCATCACGCTCTCCACAATGTTGTTCACGAATACCTGGCACTCCACCAGCTCATCGGATCCCTGCGCTCTCCCATAGTTCGGGTGGCGGGACAGGTAATCTGCCGGATTGTTCGTCCCCGGCCTGTACACGAGCCTGACCCCATATTCAATAAATGCCAGCATCCAACGGTCGATCCTCAGGGGAGGCTTCGATGACACACCCAACAGAATGGGCAGAAGCGGTTTGTGGTCCGTCACAACCGTGACGGGCTTTCCGAGTATGTATAGGCGAAAATGCCGGCAGCTCCCTCTCAATCTGTGATTAGCGTCTCTCAGTGTCCGTGAGGGCCTTGCTCGCATATGCGATGGGTCGCATGTCCCCTCTGGTGTCTGACTGCATAAGAACCGCACCCAGTCCCACTGGGCTGCCATCAATGACAATCTCCGACTCGGCGGTGGGGTCAAAATAAGCCATTGTGTCCCGATCTGAGAGAGCATGCTTAATCTCCAGGAAGGCATCCTGTTCCCTCTTGTTCCACACCCACGTAGCGTCATTTTTAATCAAAGCTCAGAGAGGGTCAGACAGGGATGCCAGACCTTTGATAAATCGCCCACGGTAGTTCACCATCCCCAGGAAACTACGTACCTCCATGGGGGATTGGGGCGCCGCCGCCTCGCGGATGTCTTTAATTTTCTCGGGGTTTCGCGAAACTCCGTTGGCATGGAATATGAATCCAAAGAATCCAATACGATCCTTGAAAAATGTGCACTTCCCTCTATGCAACTTAAGGCCCAGCTCACTCAGCCTCTGTAGCATGCACTCCATTCTCTTCATGTGTTCGTCCCGGGACTCCACAAAAACCAGAATGTCATCACTCATATTGAGTACCCCTTTGAGACCAGCCAGCGCTGCCCTGATGGCATTTTGGAAGACTTCCGCCGTGGAGGAAATGCCAAAACGTAGGCCTTTAAACTGATAGAGGCCCTCATGAGTAGTAAAGGTCGTAATGTACCTAGAGTCTGGGTGGAGCTCCAGCTGGTGATACCCCGACCTCAGATCCAGCTTGGAGAACACCCTGGCCCCTTGCAGCTCTCCCACGATGTCGTCAAACGTGGGCGTAATGTGCCTTTCCCGTTTAATTGCAGCATTCAGGAGATGCATGTCCACGCAGATGCGGACAGCACCTGGCTGTTTAGGTTTGGGCACCACTACAATGCGTGATACCCAGTGCGTTGCCCCTTCTACTCTCTCAATGATGTCCATCTCTACGAGTAGCTGAAGTTCCTTCTCCACCTGTGCCCGGAGGTGGAAAGGAATTTGTCGATGCTTTAGGGCCGTGAGTCAGATAGTGTCATCGATGTGCAAACGCACTGGGGGAGCTTTCAACTTGCCCACCCCTTGAAAAATGCTGGAGAACTTGTCTAGGAGCTGATCCGTGTCTACCTGGTAAATTCCAAGGGAAAAATGCACAAGGTCCAGCACCTCTGACGCAGCACAGCTCAGGAGCGAGTGCAGGCTGACGTCAGTGATGAAAAATCTTGCCTTGATGGACCTGTCCCCTCGAGTCACTGGTGCAACGAACACACCCTGAATGGGTAGCGGTGTGTCACCACCAAAGGTGAATATCTTGGCCCTTGACACATCCAGCAGGGGCAGGCCCGGGATTGCCTTGTAGTGTTCAGTGGCCAGTACGCAGACAGAGGCCCCAGTGTCAATCAAAACCTGGGTGGGGGCACCTTGAATGTCCACAAGGCATGTGGGCTGTCGCCTCTTCTTTGCTCCTGTCGCGAGGTTTGAAATGAAGAAAATCTCCTCTTCATCTTCCTCCTTCTCAGCGATTTTGAGCCTCTGAGTGTCCTGCCCCAGCGAGGCGATTCTACGTTGTCTCCTGAAGCCACCTCCACTCGCCCTCACCGGCCCTCGATGGTTGGTTACCGGGGCAGCTGCGTGACACATCCTGGCATAGTGACCAGGCGTGTTGCACCTTCCAGAGACCATCATTTTGGCCGGGCAGTCCTCCGAGTGGGGCAGATCGTACCCACAGTATTGGCATATGGCAGCATTCCCTGCGCAGGAACCGCCTCCTGGCGCTTCTGACTCTAGCAAGTTTTCGACAGGCCCTATCTCCCCACTGCAAACGCCTCCTCACATTTTCCAGGGCGCACTGCCGCGTCCATCTTCTCACCCCTTGTCTCGGCAAGCTCATACACCCGGCTACTATCTAATATTTGGGTTAGAGTCATACCTGGCTCCCGCAGAATCTGTCTGCGCAGTTTGCCGGAACTGCAACCTTGGATTACTTGATTGCGGATCATGTTTTCATTGTTGTCCCACCTGCAGGTGCTTGCCATTTGCCGCAGACGTGCGCAAAACTTGTCGAGAGATTCATCCTCATGCTGCTTCTCACCACAAAACAGAAACCTCTCAAAGTCAACATTGGATAACGGAATGAAATAGTTCTGGAGCGCCGTTTTGACAGCTGCATACGTCACCACCTGCAAATTTAGGGACTCATATATGCGTAGAGGTCCATGCCCTCTGAATAGAGAAGAGTGGCCCTTTTTGCAACATCATCGGTCTCTCCGGTGGCACTGAAAAACATGTCCAATTTCTTGATCCACAGGAGCCATTTTGGACCCAATTTTGAGGGTGGACCAGACATGTCAAATTCTTGCATTGGCAGCAACGAGCCATGTTGCCGATGCATCACTCCGGGTGGCGCGGTAGCTTCTCTGTCGCTGTCCGTCATTCTTTCACAGGTCGCACAGGCACCTCCCACTGTCCTGGAGGCCGCAAACCTGACTTCACGCTGACATGCACGTACCTTGTCGTGTGTACTGCACTGCCCTGGTGTGCATCCGCTTTGTCACCTGCCACTGGCACCAAGATGTGACTTCAAAGGCCTCTCCAATGCTCCAACGTGAAGAGCCCCTCCTCACCGGTTTTCTCCGCGGTCCTCCGGGTTTAAGAACCACAGGGGTTCCAAAAATTGAAGATATGCATCTCCTTCAGCACGTCGGCAACGCACGAGCACCCTTGCGGGCCGCTACTGCCTCACGCGTGAGATTGCAAATGGCCGCCATCACTCGTGTCGAGTCCGTGGTGTGTTGGGGAAGAAATCTGCCGTTAACACAGCCGCTTGTCAGAATGTCTCCCTTTCCACACCCATCCTCGTCACCAATGTGATGGGCGCACCCATGCCTCGGGCCGCTCCGCACTTGCATACACACACATACACTCACTGACACAATGAGGAACACGTCTGTGCCGTACAGGGTCCCGGCGGCAACTGCCGCACGGACCGTCTTTATTCATACGGTGCATGCGCGGGACATAGCGAGGCTCGCGCATGCGTGCCTTCAGTTCAAGACGTCACATGTTTGAGCATCCGGGTTCCAAGAATTCCTCTTGTTTCCAAAGTGGAGGATGAGGCAGTTGCACAATGCAACATTTGTCACATCATTGGATCCTCCTCCCCCTCATTCATTACTCATATGTATTCATCAACTTAATTCAATGATTAGTGAGTATGTGAGTAGCAGTTAATGTGTGCATATAATTCATTGCAAGAGCGAGTGTGTTTGTGTGCAAGTGAGTGAGTAAGTGTAGCGGCATGCAAGTGAATGCACATGCCTGTGTGTGCAAATGCATGGTACAGTACAGCACAATGTTTACAGGGGATAGCTCCTCCTCATCGAACCCAATAAATGCAAAAAAGTTAATGAGCTGGAGTGCCAGTGTACAATTCAAAATAATTTGGCCTATTTTAGGCTTAAGTTTTAAACACACAGTACCTGATTCACAAAATAGTTGTCAGACAAAAGTGCATTTGCTGCAGTAAAATGTTCCAGCAACAATTGCACCTGATTTGTAGAACAACAAACTTGGCCTTTTCTGACTAGTCACTGTGTATATGTATATGCATGTGTGGCACAACTGCTTGCAAGCTGTAAGGGATTTCAATTAGGCACACACCCAAGTCTCGCCTAGCAATGTAGTGCGCAATGAAATCCTTATTTATTATTGTCTATAAGTTCAATATTCTGAATGATATCCACTCATATCACACCCTTCTCAAAATACCCCCCAGGTCACACCGAACCAGGAATCAGGCTAGTTTGTAAAGGTAAATATGTATTTATTTATTTTAATCTTCAAATCACACATAAGTTTAATATAGATATATATGGGGCAGCAATCACCTAACGGTGACAATACAATTCAGAAATAAGCAAAGCAATTGAATTCACTTATAATGAGGCAAAATAGAAAACACAGGAAAAAGAACGGTTTTGTTTTGTGCACAGATAGCGTTTAGGTTAATGATCCCCCTGCAAAGTTTTGTTTAAATACAAATGAGCAATCCTACACCAATGTGAGTAATCAGCAGGTATGCAGGAATGAAAGACATGGTCTACAGTTTATAGGCAATCTTCCCTCCCCAAACAAGAGAGAAACCCGTTTTGTAAAATGACACTTTAAACTGACCTGACAGATGAAAATGGCATTGTGAATACTGCAAAAGGGTGCAAAAATGCTGAAATGGATAGACATTCTAAGGAAAGCAACTCTAAACAACTCCTAACACACATGAGCTATCATATAAACAACAATACACACTTTTGATCAGGATGGGATGGAAGAAGCACTTTGAAATGGGCAAAAGACACATGTAACTATGGCTAAAATTTCAAATTCGCGGCAAACTTTTACTATGTGATATTGAAGAAAATTGGGCCAATTACACTGTTTCGATGTGGTTAGTTGGGGGTGTAGCTAAGGGTCTTAGGTATCAGTGAGAGTTGACATTTTGTTTCTATCTTTAAAACTGAAGAAGGTATAGAGGTTTTAGTGAGAGACGTTTTTGCAAAATAGGCGCGAAAATGAAAACAGAAATGCGCATTTCAAAATGACAAATGGGTTTGATTACACTATATTATGACTATGAAAAAGAGAATGCCACACATGGATATTACAGTCACGTGGCCGGCGTCACCCGTCACGTTGTGGATCCTCTACTTCTTCCTGGGATTTACTTTATTTACTCAAAATCACTAGGCAGTTATGGTTTTGGAACAAAGGTGAGACAATCAGCGCAAGAAGGATTCTAACAATACTAGGGTTCTGAATTAAAGATGGGATGGGTTGAGATAGGGATAATACAATGCAGAAATAATATGGGTCACTATTCTTCCTATTAATACTTACAGAAGAAGTTATTAAATTGGACCGTCAGCTCTGGTCAATGAATTGGATCAGGTCTACCGGCAGCAGGGCACCTCTAACGGGATTGGATCAGCAAGGCGGTTCTGGTCATTTTTGGACTGCACCTCAGACTGGATTTGGAAGGGCCCCTTCTGGTTACTGGACACGGTAGATAGCAGGATGCAAGTTTCAGCGGGGAAGCCTTAATGGTAGCAAGCCAAGCTGAATCAGAATTATTCTTTTAAGTTTGGATGTCTGCAATTGGGTCAGGCTAGCAATAATTCTGCAATGCTAAAGTCTGGATTCTGCAAGAAAATCTGGATCTTTCAAGATGAAGAGTTCTAGAATAAGGTGCTGCGCGGGCATCTGGATGGGTTCTGGAAGCAGTGTCTGAATGTGTAGTACAACTCCTATATTTATCCATTACAAAGTTTATGGCGTGGGCAGAACTTCAAAACACACCCCCATGGTTGTGAGTGGCTACAGGCATGTGCTTTGTTTTCGTTGGCAGTCTGAACAGAGCTATCATCTTATGACAGGATTTAGGAACTCCCACATGGATTTCTACCAAAACATACTTTTGCACAAATATACATTTCTAACATTGTGTAGCCTAATAAAATTGGACACATATATTTTATATTCGATTGTCTACATTCACCTTCACTCCACATCTTTGTGAGAGCTGTCTTTCTTATTCTACAGATTTTTATCAATTTTAATTATAACCGTTTGGATTAATCATTTCTAATTTGTTACATCTCTGGGCGCTTATCAGTGGATCATGTACATACAATCATATGTTTGCAACATTAATAGTTTTGCCACAATCATACATTTTCCATAACTTTGGTTCCCTAAATGGTACGAGTTTCCACAAGGTCTTCAAATCACAAGGCTGAAATTAGATGTATCCCTCTTCAGGTTGCTCAGTTAAAGAGTTGTAAACTTTAATCAAAAATAAGGAAGTGCGGCTAAGTGCAGTCTATGGCAGTCCCTTGTGTGATTTCTCTGCAGGATCTATTGATTTCAAGGACTGCTTCAAGGATTGCTGTTTATCTACAATATCCCGTATGTTTGACACCATTTGGACATTTAAATTGCATCGTGTCGTGGATCCAACAAAGCACAGCAATTAAAAGATTGTTTGTTGCTTTAAGGGAGCCGGCGTTTAGCGGGCGCTCCGCCTCCCCATCGCATCTTGACTGCTCATAACCCAGCAGCCTTTGCAAAGCGACGCGAAGTGCGGCTAAGTGCAGTCTCTGGCAGTCCCTCGTGTGATTTCTCTGCAGGATCTATTGAGTTCAAGGACTGCTTCAAGGATTGCTGTTTGCCTACAATATCCCGTATGTTTGGAACCATTTGGACATTTAAATTGCAGCGTGTCGCGGATCCAGAAAAGCACAGCAATTAAAAGGTTGTTTGTTGCTTTAAGGGAGCCGGCGTTGAGCGGGTGCTCCACCTCCCCATCGCATCTTGACTGCTCATAACCCAGCAGCCTTCGCGAAGCGACGTGAAGTGCGGCTAAGTGCAGTATCTGGCAGTCAACGGCAACGAGGCACTGAGTCACTGAGTTGAAGGTACCATCTTTATTCCACCAATGTTATAATCTGTATTTGCGATCAAAACTCTGTTGCGGGCTTTCCGCCTAGGTTCCACCTGCCTGTTTAGTTTCACACCTGGCTTAATCTGTTGGAGCAACTGCGGGTTGTGCTTTTATACAGGTGATCAAACCCAAACAGTCTTTATCAGCCTGTTTGAAATGGTTACTAGAACAGCCTCGCCGGACCTTAGTACAACGGAGTCACCTGACAAGCCAGTGAGCGAACTATACCCAAACGTTGAGATTATTTGTAGAAATATGTCACATGATAACATTCTGCAACACAATGAAGGAATGACTGAGGGGTTGCTTGGAGGGGTGGGCCCTGCGCAACAGGTGGACATCCCCCTGCCCTTTGTAGTGCCCCTCATGCTAATTCACAACAATACGTCCCCCGCAGGCGCGGTGGACAAGGAGACTTTGGGAGTCAGTGAGGACACGACACGGAGGGACCCGCAACTGGAACCGATTTGTGTTTCTCCTCTAATGCGCCCCAAAATAATTCACTCTCGCCTCTTTGGTAAGAGATAAATCTGGCCCAAGGGGAATGGATGGCCAAAATGAGGACAAATAATCCACTCAGTTCTGACCTTTTTGTTTTCGGTGTAGAGAACCGGAAAATCGCCACACAATCCCAATACCAAAGGAAAAATCAGGGCTGGAAACCCTTTGGTATTACTCCCGTGGCTGCACTAAACAATTCTGTTCATCACAAGGAAAGTCAGTCCGAAAAGGAAACCCATTGGCCAGAGGCTCCTGATGCACTATCGCCCCACATGACTGTGGAACTAATGGACAACCTGTGTCCATCGTCTCAGGTTGTGGGGAAAAATGGAGAGTCAGTGTCCTATGGGGGGGGAGCTCCACTCAAAATCTGATAATAATCGACACATGGGCTATCCCCCAAGGTTTCACAAAGGGGTCTTCCCGCAGCAGGCTCCTTTTCCCAGCAAACGCCATAGAAGGCAACCATATCCCACGGATGAAGATCTCCTGATGGTCTTGGTCTCAACTAAGGTGGAGGATGAACCTAAAAAGGACCCTCACATTGACTCGAAATTAATAACAGCTTTTGCGCTTGTAATGGCTCCCTTTATGAAACGAATAGAGTCTCAAGACGATCAACTTCGTGATCATTCGACTACCATCTCTATGTTATACTCCAAAATGATTTTTGTAGAGGGGTTCATATCAGCGCTCCAAACCAACTTGGACAAAAATGCAGATCAGATAGCTCAAATATTGGAGAAAATTATTGAGCTGATTATCAAGGAAAAAGACAAGAGAAGGTCTGAAAGGTTGCGTTCACAAACAGCGGGGGCTGGTGGCCCCCTTCCAGGTCTACCAACCTGGAAGATATATCAAACTCCACGGATGCTCCACCAATTAAGGTACCAGAGAAAAAACTTCCACTTCCAAATCAAACGGACAGAGCAACAAATACTGACAATAGTACTCTGGTAACCAGTTGTATAGAAGAGGTGGGTAGTCCGTTAAAAGATGGAAGCTCGTCGGCTTTTGTTGTGGACATCCCTTTGCCTCCTGCTCCAGTCAAACATCCAGGCGGGTGTGCTCTGAAAGACAATGTTAAACTGTATGACCTGTTTTTGAAACCACAGACCATCCAAGTTCCTTCTGACATGGGTAAATTGGTGGTTAACAAAAATGGAGCTAGGAATTACGAAAAACCCCAAACCCAGTCGAAAAAACAGACGTGCTGTATAAGTGGGAACCTTCGGAAAGGCCCCACCTGTTCCACAGCCAAAACAAGACTAACCCTACCGAAAAACTTAGTTCTCCCTGACAAACCGTTAACCTTTGAGAGATGTACAAAGAAAACTGATGCAGCGTCTAGAAAATTGACAAAGGAGAAGCGAGAAGGGAGTGACGAAGATGCAGTCAACGAGAGGGAGAGTGAAAGTGTGGAAAACTCCCTCATTGACTTATCGGTATACACTGAAACAAATGACTCCTGGGGGAGGAGGTAGAGTTGGTTTCGTCGGAATAGGAAAGCAGTGCTGAGGAAGAAGACCTTGGTGCAACTGCCAAGTCTAAAGGAGCCGCTCCGGAGCCCAAAGGGGCTGACCGAAAAATCTAAAGATTGCACAGTCAACTGAGATGTAAACACCAATCCGCCCCCAGCAAACTTAAAACTTCCAGGCAGTGTCCCAACAAAGAAACGCACATGGAAGTCTAAGTCTTATATTCTGAGGGAAACTTGGCACACACCTTGGAACAGGACATGGTGGTAACACAAATTACTAGACCCTTGGGATTTAGGACCCTAGAAAGGAAGAGAATCTCACTGGTAACCAAGTCTACAGAAAACAAAAAAAATAACAGTCTTCAAAAAGATCTTCAAAATGGTTCCAGAAGATCAGTATCTTGGGTCGATAAAAATCCCCTGTAGCCAAGACACGGGTCCAAAACCCAAAACGAAGAAAATGGGTCGGTGTTAAAGGTTACCAAGGGAAAACACAGACTACTACTGGAGAGAACATTGGGCTATGAAGATAATCTTACTCTGAATCGAGCAAATGTTATTAGACTTCTACACTCTGTCGATTCGCTTCTCGAACTAAAATCAAAGGACATTGACTTGATCGAATTTCACAATGAGCTGCATCACGACAGTGTTATACTCCATTTGGGGGAATTGAACACAAAAAGTTTACTCATAAAAGAGGGTTTTAAACTCACCCTTTGGGGATTTTCGCTAAAGGAGCTGGATGACGGCCAACGCAGCCTTTTGGCTGACATTGAGGATGGGCATCATCAAGCAAGAAGATCCCAAATGTTGAAATCTGGGATTGACTATGGGCTTGAAGTGCCCGTAGTAAAAAGGGGCAAGGACGAAATTCAGGTTGATGTCAGAGGGGGAAGGACATGTACCTTCTCGGAAAAATCGAAGGAGAACTTGAGTAGCTCTGCGGATTGGAGTTGGCTGGCGGGATTCCAAGAGGTAAAATCATAATGCCATCAGGAACCCCCTAGTGTCCAGCCAAATATACGGTCCAAAGGGAAAAAATATATGAGCTGCAACACAAGAGGGTTCACTCACCTGTTCGGAAATTAAGCTATAGACCTGTCCAAAAACGACTTATTTTGCTTACAGGCAACATGGCTATGTGATTTACCACTCCTGGATGGGTTTGAACTCTATATAAATCCAGCTCTAAAGGGCCCCAAAGGGAGACCTAGCACTGCCTCCTCCTAGGCATCAAACGTTATTGTGGTCTACTGGTGCTCTCTTCTGTAAACTTATACCCATTGATCCAACTAACAACAGTGAAATCACCCATCAACGCTCAGGACGACGTATTGGAATGGAGGCTCCTCATTTGTAACGTCTATTGGAGCTCAATAGAAAGCTACAAGGACAACTTCAAGGAAGTGCTATTAAAAGCAATCGATGATGCAAGGATTTTGTGTCCAAATTTGGAGGTCCTCCTGTGTGGGAAACTCAACACGGAATGTTTTGACAAAAAGGGGAGCAAAATGGAAACTTTGCCTTTGTTCTCTACGAAAAACATGAAAAGGGGATTGGATTTAAAAAAAAGATCTATTAAGGAGAAACATCAACAAGACTTGGCAGCGTGGGAACAAAGTTAGCATGCTGGATTACATCTTTGTTACAGATGGCTTGATGGGGAAATTAAAATCCATGGTAGTGGCCCCCACGGCCCAGAGTGACCACAATATTCTAGAACTCGTAAGTGAGGATTGGGTTAGAAACGCCAATATTCCAGACCGACATCTACCGGATTACCACCTTGAACTGGCTCCAGGAGGTAACGGATTGCGAATAAAGAGAAAAGACATGAGTCTATTACTGGACTCTTTAATGAGCCTAAAAACAGACAAATACGAACTAAGTGCTAACATCATTGATTATACGGATGTTCTTATGGACTTCCGCACGAAGGAGTTCAAAAATGGGTGTTTCTCTACTTACAGGCATGTCTATGATGATCAAATAGCAGCACAAAAAAAGGTTGTAGCGAGGGCCAGGAGGCTCTTCAAAAAATCTAATACCCCGGGAGACCTAGTCCTGTTTAAAAAAATTTGAAACAGCTACTTACAGGCATGTCTATGATGATCAAATAGCAGCACAAAAAAAGGTTGTAGCGAGGGCCAGGAGGCTCTTCAAAAAATCTAATACCCCGGGAGACCTAGTCCTGTTTAAAAAAATTAAACAGCTACAAGAACTGGCTTACTCAATACAAATACCTAATACTACAGCAAGATAGTGAGAAGATTCTAAACTTAGTTATAAGTAAAAAATCTCTGGCATCTGGAAACTATTTAATGAAACCTGTATCCCTGTAAATTCGAAAACTGTAAACCCGGTTTCATCTTTGGTCTGAGAGGAGCACTTCTAAAAACTCTACTCTGCGAGGAGTGATTGTACTGTTCAAAACAACCCTACTTCTAATGAACCCTGGGACTTAAAATTTGAGAAAACAAGACATACTCAACCTCATTATTAATTCAAACTCCTCTAGGGTGGCTGGGCCCGACGGGCTTACCAACGACATTCTCAAGAGAGATCCGGAGAAATGGGCCCTATTCATGACGAACCTGTTCAATGTTATAAAGAGAGTTAAGAGGATACCACTCTCTTGGACTAGGTATATAATAGTGCCCATTTTCAAGCAGCCCTCTTGGACGTCATCTGCAAGATATTTGCTGCAATAGTCTTGAGACACCTGAATGACTGGAGTTGGTTGGCACACTATCAAGACCCTTAGCAGTCGGGGTTTTGCAAGGGTATTGGAACGGCCTTGAATGTCATAATAATCAACACACTAAAATGCATGGTCGAGGAAAAAAAGTATAAAACCATCTACATTGCGTCCATTGATCTTGAACAGGCATTCGACTCGGTTGACCGCAGACTACTGTGAAATAAATTGAGAAAATGGGGCTGCCCAAACGATCTGAGAGAGCCCTTGGAGGCACTTCACAGTGGAACAACTCTCAGAATCAGACTGGACAGAAATGGAACCCTTTCGAACAATATCGTCTCATAAAATGGGTTGAAACAGTGGTGCCGCTTGGCACCTGCAGTATTTTGTTTATTAATCTCTGATATGCACAAAGTTTTCAGAGCAATAAGAAGTTTCCCTCCGAAGACTGCAGGGACTTTGGTAGGTAGGCTGTTGTTTGCGAATGATCTTTTATTGCTGGATCAGACAGCGATAGGTTTACAGCGACAGCTTAGAGCCCTCGAATCCTACGTCCACAAAAACGGTCTCAGAATCAACCCTAAAAAATCAAAAATTCTGGGCTCTAGGAACTGTTAACAGAGTCAAGAAATTTAGGTGGTTCCTATCCGGTGGTTTCGTCCATGGTCTACCTCGGAATAACACTAAATGACAGTATTAACGATGGTCCTGGAGTTGCGAGGCTAAGAAGTAAAGTTAAGAATCTGGCATCACAAGCACTTCTAATCAATCGACGTTACTGTTCGTTTTCATGTCGTCCGCTCATTGACTTTTACAAACTAAAAGTGTCACCAATTTTGACCTACGCAGCTGAGGCAAACTTCTTTCTGCTCCAGAGGTTTGGCGTTTGCTGGAAGGACTATTCTGGAAAAGGGTATTGTGGCTTCCTTCTTCTCTCCCAATTGAATGTGTGAGGAAACTGGGGCTAACCTCCCTCTACATCTCTATGGTATGGAAGTCTGTCTATCCATGAAGCACTGTCTTGCAAACAGGTAACAGCTCTTAATACATGGCAGAAAACTTGTAAGTGTATATTGGACAATATTGCTCTATCAGAAAACTTGTTAGTGGAAAATCCGACCAAGGTAAAGAACAAACTCCTCGACTGGGATTGGATCGTAACCCAGGACAAGCTTAGCTCATACAAAACGTTTACCTGGGCCAGGGACGAATACTACAGCTGAGGTACAGTGCTTCCATACTTAGACACATTTCCGTCTAACCAAGAAAGGTACCAATTTCGGAGATGTTGCTTGGATCACTATCCTACAAGAGAAGTTTTAGGAAGAAGGATCGAAAACAAGGAAGATCGGATCCTGTCATGTCGCTGCTTTGGTCAAGAGACTGAAACTTTATACCATTTGATAATGAGTTGTGTTACACTGACAGCACATTGAGAAAAATGGCTGGGAAAATACCTAGAAAATTCTGAACTGAAAACTACTCTTGAGAGAGTGTATATTTTAAGATGGGGAGGAAAAGTATCTTTGACTTTGGTACTGTTGAACTTTGTGAGAGAAATGTTTCTAATTTTGAACATTTAGTTTCCTTTGGGTTTCAGGAAACTAATTTTGTGCATTGAGACACAGCGGGCCTCATTACGCGGTAGGAGGTCGCCATGGTGCTATAAGGACCATGGCTACCCCCTTACCGCATTCCGAGAACGGGTTCCCGAAATAGGGACTTACTGGGTCATTCCAACCTTGGAGGACCCGGTAAATCCCCATTCCGGGAACCATTCCCCATTCTCATTTTAGCCGCCATATGGCTCAATGGGAATGGAGCTAATAGCGGTACCGCAATTTGCGGTACCGTTATTATCTCTGAAGTCCCTTAACGGGTCCCATCCATAACGCCTGGTAAAACCAGGCGTTGAGGATGGGACCCACTAAGGGACCTCGGAATAGGGTGGTAAGGGATTACCGGCACCAGTGACCTTACCGGTGCCGGTAATCCCTTACCACCTACCGTGTAATGAGGCCCAGTGTCTTTCTTTTAAAAAAAAATCTTTTAAATATTTTCTATTGATTCTTTGGTTTTATACCTCCTCCCCTATAGAGTTGATGTAAAAAAATGTCCTTTTTCGATTTCTTAGATTTTCTACATGCTTTTTTTTGTTTTGTATTGTGCATTTAAAGTGTTCTTGGAAACTAATTGATGCAATAAAAAACTTTAAAAAAATAAATAAATAAGGATTTCACATCAAAGTTTCCATGCAGCAGCTGTCCAGTCCTTTGAAGTTCACTGAGAAACCTCCTCCACATCCTGCCCCTCCTTGCAGAGGTCAATGCTCAGCCTGTCCTTTGTTCTTGGTCAGACAGAAGACGAATGTCTAATGCGGCCCCATTGTGTTGCTTGTGGGCCTTATGCGGGAACAATTAGCAGCCATTAGCCTTCCTGTCCTCAAGGAAATGTGAATGTCAACTTTCCCAGGCCAGGCTGTCAGATCAGAATTAAATAGTGGATTGGCTCCACACTGGGCTCCTTGACATTAAAGTCTTTTCATTTCACATATAAAATATATGCACAGTTTATAAAGGATTTAAACATTTTAAAAGAATTAGCCCTTCACAAACATGCTTGAAATGGTGGATTTTGCAATTTCTTCCAGAAAAAGAAACACCTTTAAATGGGTTTGACAGCTAATTTCCTTAAGCAGCTGCCAGGCAGGGAGGCCTGGATTCCTCTGACTGCCTGGAGAATCCACAATTTCAGCACACTCTCCTTTCCATAATTCTCTGGGGAAATGACTAAATTTTTAAGGGCATTTTCAGATTAGGCCCTTCTGTGGCCTTGTTTGAGGTGACAGGTGACAGATGACAGATGACAGATGACAGCAGTGATTCCTGTTTTTACACCAATTTTGCCTGTGTGTGTGGCAGGGTGTGCAGCTCTTTTGTGGTTTGTGAACCATGCGCAATCTTGCAGATTTGGCACGCACGGGGTTATTGCCTCCATTTTTGGAAGTTTTCTTTCCCCATTGGCAAAGGGGTGCAGTGTGGCGCATTGGTGTGGATAAAAATACTCCACAAAGCCTGCATGTGCAGGTATAGGAGGCTGGCTGTAAAACCTAGACTTGAAAATGCAGGATAAGGCAATCGTAGGCATGAGAAGTATGACAATCAGTGTCTCATTTAACTTCATATTAAAACCATTAATCTCTAACACATAAACCCTGCACTTGCGCGATCTCAATGTCACTTGGCCCATTAGGACCATTGTCTCTGTCTTCCCTCTGTTCCTCCTCCCTTGCCTCATCGCACCTTGAAACACTTGTGTATAGTCTTGTTATAAATGCCATATCATATCATATCATATCACTCATCTAAACTTCAAACTACACCATGTTCGAAACCATACTATGCTATTCTATAATAGGCTATACTGTAGAGGATACTTATCGTAAATGCTATGCTAAGTTATACCTGTTTCCTGGGATCTTCCAGTGGTATGGGGGCATAGAGGCAGAGGAAATGTTCTTGGGTGCAGCAATTGTATTTTAAGAGACAGCAGTCTGCAATTGCCCACTGAGAAAGAAAATCGCATCTGGCACCACCAACATGAGAGGCCCGCTGCCACTGGCACACCTTTTAGACAATCATGTGTAAGCACTTGAAGAAGAACAATGGAAAGTTGCTGGAAATGCAAATCCAGTTGGAGCATATGGAGAACATGGCTGGCTGTGTTGAAGAGAAACTAGACAAGACCATTCCCAGGGCTGGCATTTTTTATTCAATGTTTCACTTTATTAATGTATATTTTTTTAAGATAGTCAATGTATGACTGGGCAGTTGGATGCCATTTTCTCATTTTGATTTTACTTTTGAGTTGCTGTAGGGGTAGCTTATTTTTTCAATTTTGATCATTGCAATCTGATCTTCCAGCACATGAACCAGAGTGATCACATCAGTGATGGTATGTTATCATAGCGGACAACCTTTGTAGTGTATTTAAATGGTGCTAAAAGCAGCTCTGAATCAGATATTCCCGAACACGAAGATAACGTCACTTCCGATCCTCAAACAGCCAGTACATCAACAAATGAAACCAGACCAACCCAATCTAAACGTACAACTAATACTGGTTTTTTAGACAGAGGAAGAGGACAAGGAGGGGGAGAAAGAAGAAACCAAGGGATGTTGACAAGGTTACAAATGAATCGCAGTTAGTGGTTAATCTCTCCAAAAGGATTCTTTCTAACCGCGAGATACAGACTCTCGCAAAAGGACTCAAATTTGTACCGACCTATAGTACTATCAAGTTTCAAACTGAAATCGAATTGTACAAATTGGTTCGTAAATTAAAATTGAAAACATTTTTTGCAGAGAGTGCGCCATCCAGTACAACATCCACGACTACTCCAGAATATATAGAATTTAAACCGGACAGCACCTTTTGTCCACCCATTCAGGTACCGGCAATAGACATCTTTCAAAAAATGGTACTTAACGACCTTAAGAAGATTCAATTTGACACACCAAAAAGGTACAACCTCAGTAAAGGTGAATTATCACAAATCCGAAACCTGTTTACTGATGATTCAATTACCATTCGACCAGCTGACAAAGGCGGAGCAATTGTAATCCAAGATACAACACACCAAGAATGTTTAAGACAATTATCAGATATTAACACATATAAGCTACTACAGTACGACCCAACACCAGAAATTAAAAGGAAATTAGAAGAAATTCTTGACAAGGCTGTCGAGGATGAATGGATCAGCACAAAAACAAAGGCATATCTATTTACCCCCTATCCAGTAATGCCTCATTTGTATACCTTGCCAAAAATACACAAAAGTTGGATCAACCCACCTGGGAGACCGATCCTGGCAGCCACCAAAAGCCTCTTACAACCACTCGGAACGTACATAGATTTCTTCCTCCAACCTATCATTCAAGCTACAAGTACGTACGTTAAAGATAGCACCCATTTTCTCCAAATATTAGATACCATCTCTCTTACTACAGAAGATATATTATTCACGATTGATGTGGTTAGCCTATACACCAGTATCCCCCATGAACTTGGACAACAAGCTGTCGAAGCTTTATTACTCCAAACAACAGAAATTGGAGCCAACAAAGAATTTCTCATTATCCTTTTGGACTTTATCTCCAAGAACTCTTGTTTTAAGTACGATGGCAAATATTACACCCAAGTATCAGGAACGGCGATGGGTGCCACGATGGCACCAGCATACACTAACTGCTTTATGCACCAATTTGAAACCACACATGTATTGAACAATCAGAGATGGAAACAACCCCTCAAAACATGGGTTCGATACATAGATGATATTTTTGGTGTATGGACAGGGAGCAAGAATGATCTTTAGGAATTTCTTGTATTCCTCAATGGAATCGATCAACATATCCAATTCACACTCGAAATAGGCAATCCAAATATCCACTACCTTGACGTACAAACTGTCATCAACAGTAACAGAATAACCACCACACTCTACACCAAACCCACAGACCGAAATAATCTGTTACACTGTATGAGTTTTCACCCCTCTAAGACTCTTCAAAATGTACCGTCTGGATAAATGCTGCGAATCAAAAGGATAGTTAGTGACCCAGAGGAATGTCACATACAACTGCAAATACTACAAGAAAAATTACAGTTAAGAGGCTACCCTGAGACATACCTTATAGCTGCTCGAAACAAAACGGATGCACAACAAAGAGAAGAATTACTTACACAAAGGTCGACACAAGACAGCCCTGAACTGGTGTTTGTAACTAAACATTCTATCCAAAGCAAGCAGATTAAATCAATCATTCACAATAGATGGAATGTACTCACCAGTGACGAAAGAACTGCAGGACTTTTTCCTATACCGCCGGTATTTGCATATCAGAAGAGTAGCAACCTACGGAATATGCTAGTGAACACTAAAGACAAAATACCACCAAAAAAACTGGACAAATTCACTGGGAGACATCTATGCATGAGCTGTGATAATTGTAATAACATCATTAAAGGAAATACAGTTACACATCCACGAACAGGGAAAAAATTAATATTAAAACAGCACGCAACCTGTCTCTCGGGGAACGTTATTTATGCCATAAGATGCCCGTGCGGAAAATATTATGTAGGAGAAACTTCACGCAAGATCCGCATCAGGATGAATGAACACAAATCCAATATCAGGAACAGAAATAGAACGTCGTCCATCGCAAAACACTTTAACGACAATGGACACTCAGTAAGCCAACTGAGGTTCCTAATACTTGAAGTTATGCCCCCGAAAACTCAAGCACATGATATTAAAAAATGGCGAGCACAGAAAGAAGCATTCTGGATCAACAGATTGGATTAATTTACACCGAACGGGATGAATGAAGAATTTGACCTCAGCTGTTTCCTTTAACTCATGCATAGTCTTATGTGTTGCTGTTACACTATCATGCGTACCTGCTCCCAGTTTGAAAGAATAATACAATTTGACTATGCATATGTTGCTGTTACACTATAACGAGTCCCTGCTCCCAGTTGGAAAGAATAATGCAATTTGACTATGCATTATGGCACGCGTTACTTACATACACCCGAAGTGGTTTGTTTTGTTTTGAAGATTTGGCTTGCACAGTACACAGGAAATGATATTGAGATCAGCAGACCATGGTTTTTGTTACCCCCAATACACTCCTATTCTACTTATTCTCTCCTTTCCTGATTTTCTGTACCTCACATGGTTGACAACATAGTTCGATTTTACCAGTCACGTCCCAAGACTACACGTTGACTACACGTTTGTTCTGGTTTCACTACTCTGGACATAGCTGCATTTGGTCACTATTGGCTTATATCCACATATTAGAAGAACATTGGATTTTTTTATTTACATGAAGGAGTTACCGCATTACCTAGATACCATTTATGCGGTCACGTCACAACACGACAAGCATTTCTAGCACTTTAATACTATTTTTCACGCATTGAATCCACCGACTTCAATGTCACGAATATTTCCTATTTCATCTTCATAAATACATTTATTGCAATTTACAGGCTAATGGAGATTATATGAGTTGTACTATCGAATTACCACTGAGGCTATAGACACCGTATCTCATAGAAACAGACACTATAATATGGCCGCCGTTTTCAACGTGTCTCATGATGTCCCCATGGCACCGCCATGTCAACATCCTTTAAGATCTCTTACTCTAAGCGCGCGCTCCCGCGGCGTCCCCCAAGGATTCATCGCATACCGTTGCTATGTAAGGAACTCTCCACCTGCACTATACCATACCATACGATATGATGATCTTTAACACTCTCGTGCATACTATTACTCCCCATTCATAACCTGACACGCATGTGTTTCGCAGAGCTACATTGCGGCCAGCAACTCGTATTTCACTACTTTTGCCCGGCGGCTACACCGAGGCTCGAAATTACGTTAAACACACCACCGGGTTAGTGAATTCTACTTCACCCAGGACTCTATCACAACGAGTACCTACATTTGAACTAATTAAACTGCTCTCTTTCTCTCCCTGTTCTTTTCCTTACTTCGCTATATTGTTTACTTACGGACATACTGTTTCACCTGCATTTCCATCATTGTCTGGCACGTATGTACCTATGGCTTATTTTTAAATACATTTCAAATTATATAATATCACATTTGATTTTTGATCTACGTCGGCACTAATTTATATAATTCTGATCACTCAATGTCCCACTGGTTCATGGCATTTAAACCCGAATGTAATTTACGCTTTATCTACATGGTCTGACTGATTTTGCAATATCAATGTGGGGGAACATGCACCTCATACATTTGATACACCACTTTGACACAATGTTCATGTACTGTGTTGACGGCATTTTATGACTTTTTGCTGTCTCCTGAATTAATTGGATGTATATTACATTTGCGTTTCTTGCGCCTAACTGCTTCTGACAATGTATAGTTTATATATTTTGTGACTTGTGGGTCATAGATCCGGTTACTTACTTTGCTTAATTGGATCACATGAGAACATCAAATGAGCTGGCCCTGACGAAGGAATTTTCTCCGAAATGCATAGGCCATTATGAGCTCACCCAATGCATCTGCACTGACAAAGATGTACAGCTGTTAAGCAATTAAAAGTGCATAAATGACAATATATATATTTTTTTCAAAACCTTGAAACAGATTATTCGAAGCTTTATTACTTTTTAATAACTTACAAGAAATTGCTACACCACCATGTGGTGTCTAGGAGTCCAGCCCGCACCGCTGGCCTCACGGCCTTGGTCTCTACCCCTGCTAAAACTGGATGAGCCATTTCAAAATACCCCATTGGCTAGAAGTTAATGACATAGTGGACCGTGTTTCACCTTTGTGTTCAATCACATACTCATTAATAGTTTTGTGCTGATGAAAGAGGCGTTTCAGCATATATAGGGATTCATTTCATTTGGATTGCAATCTTCTAAGCACTTTATGGAATTTACAGATTGGTTGAATTGGCCACACATTTTGTGACATATGGACCTTGCACTGGCAACTTTTTGCTACTGTGTTTTGTTTTCAGTAAGTTCTTCACTATAAAGTTCAAGCTGTGCCCAAAAAAGACACCCATGGCAGTAACTGCCATCCATCATTACAGCCACAATGTTGCCACAATGTTGCTACCATTGTGACTCATAACAGAACCAACAGTTGAATCCAGTTGGTCTAAGCTAGCCCAAAACCTTGGCATTGAATATCAGCAGGATGTTTGCTGCTGTGTGCGCCTTCTCCATGGCAAAAACACTTTGAGTTTTTTGCTGGTGAAATGTTTGCAGTATGGTAGTTAAGGTAGTCATGGTTGTCCAACTGATGAGCAGTTCCATGAAAGAAGCCAAATGTACAGTGGTGCACATAGTCTCATGCCTGTCCACTGATCCACATGGCCTCCCTGACAGAGCTCAAAGGTGGTCTCCACATGTTCTTTTCCAATTGTCACGAAAAGTGTTATTTGGAGATCAGGTACTGCAACTGTGGATTAGTATGCGTTATTGGGTTCTCGAAATTTAGGAAAACTACTTTGACAAATTCCTGGAGGCCTTTGGTGTGCTGCCAAGATTATGAAAGTATCACACTAAGTAAATATGGACATAATCCAGCACACGTGACAGCTCTGTGGCCATCTGGTGGTCAGTGTAGGGGGATGTTGTTTGTTGCTCTGATCACTGCATCTGGATGTTTTACAACTGTTCCTTCACCATCATCATTTTCCTTGACCAAAAGCACTGTTCCTTTAGAAGATGTTGGAACACCCTTATTGCAATTTAGTCATTGTTCCTATAAATAGTGGACAAATCCCAGGACCAAGATGTGCCCTTTTTGACATGGACATATCAGCAACAGTAACAGAGCTTCCTATTTTGGTGGTGGTACTGGCATTTTTGGTACATTTTGGTGGCACAGGTACCAAATTATCACCAATATCATTGCTACAGAGAAGAGAGATTGAGTGAAAAGCTGACTTTGGGGTTGGCATGACAACTGGAAATGCTGTGGCATAATCCACCAACTCAATAAATGTTCTTTCTTGTTTCCTTCTGAAATGTAATCAAATAATGTCGTGTTTAACTTATTTTCTCCCAATCAGGAGCTTTTTAACATTTAACGTGTGTGTGTCAATTTCATAGCTGGGGCCGCATAGTGATCTTTCTTTTTGGAGTTGGGCTATATTTGGGGGACGAGGTAGGTTTCATTTTCTGGGATCTGTTACTGTTCCCGCGCCATTGACAACATACAGAGATCCTCGTGAGACCTTTGAGAGGACCTTTGTATGTTGTAATTAGAACTGCACCTCTCAAAAAAATAACGCCGTACAAAGGTACTCGTAAATAATCTAAGATTTCTTGAGAGGACATCTTTATGTTGTCAGGGGTACTGCAGCTCTCCAAAAAATAATGCTTGTAATGCGAGGTACTGTATAAATCTGAGAGGACATCTGTATGTTGACTGCTAGTTCTCTGTGGTTTTACATTGAAATGTTCTGCTCCCATAAGGCCTAAGAAACAGTGCCCACACAAGTCCAGTTAAGAACACAGCCTGGCGTCTGCACGTGACTAAAGAGTGTTGTAAATGTTAACCCAAATATAAAATCCTTATGCATTTTTCAAATACAACGTGTGTTGGATAGTGGGTTGTTGGGGGCCAGATATCAATGCTTTAATTGCTAATCATCTTGTCCCAAAACTATGAAGTTTGGAAAGTTCATTTCATAGAAATGTAGGCTGCACTTTCATCACCCTGAGCTACACGGCCCCGGGGTCAGGCACAAAACATTCACAAGTTATGTTATATAGTGCTTTATATATTATTGGTATGACCTCAAAGCGCTGCTATGGGTACATTTTATTGAAAAAAACAGGCAAAGCACTCATTTGACCCACTGCAACTAGAACTTTAAGCCAGCAGGATTTTGTATGCTGGGTATTTGGTACGACAATACTTAGTAGGCAGCTATCAGTAAGCAAGCTGTGTTTCACTTATTGAAAATAGTGACTCTTCCATTGATGTAAGATCTATGTGTGAAAATGGCAGCACAGCTAACACTTTGGTCCACTGTACAAGTGTAAGTGGTGTTGGTAAAACATAGAAACCTTGGTTATCTATAATTTTGCACATATGTCTATTGCAATGATCTACTTTTTTAAATGGATAAATTATACATTTCGCATTACCTGAAATAACAATCTTAAACTACTACAGTACAATGAAACTGGGGGAGCGAGTAAAATAATAAAACCTACAGCCAAATATAAACTGGCACATTCACACACAAACACATTTTCAAACCTGTATGTGCATATACACCTATGTTCATAAGCCGAATTATATACACAGATGTATAAAGATCTCTCTCTGTTGTCTTCCCTCAGTCTCCCACCATGAGAAAGTTCCTGCCCTCCTTTTTAGTTTTGCCTAGTAAGTGGAATTTTAGCACCACCTATGCGTTGAAACTATTCTGTTACAGGCAAGATCGGAAGCAGGTGGGATATGAGGAGGGACACAACAACTGTAGGTGTTGTCTGGTTATTTACCCACCCATTGAGTACCCATAGCGATGCTGATCCCTATGATCAAACTCACCCACTTCTTGCCCATTTCTGCCCAAAACACATCCTCATTGAGCTAGCTTTATGAAACAATAATTTCAAACGTTGTGCTCGAAGTGCCTGCCAGTTTTATTTCATAGCAGTCTTCTGAGAGTTAATGGCTTAATTGTAGCTGTAAATGTGAAACTGATGCAATACAAATGTCCTAACCAAAGTACTAAGATTCCAGCGCACCGTTTTTACTTTCTGAGATGCTATTACAACCATGACAAGTATATGTATGAGAGATGTCCGACCATGATCTTAAACCAATGTATTGCTTTTATAATATAGGTTATGTGATTAGTGGGGTTGTCACCTGTCTCATCCTGAAAAAGAATTAGATATATGTCCTGAAGATGGCTCTAATAACCATGCCGAAACACGTGTCAGCCTGAGAGAAAAAATCTAACATCACAGTTTGTGTTTCCCACCAACAGAAAAGACACTGATTAATAGCACAACACTTAGACCTGCACCACTAAAGATTTTGCGCAGAGCTGTGGAAAATTAATGTACAACAAAGATCGCAGTATTTGCTCTAATCAATTATTGTGATTTTTTCTATTTGGTCCTATATCAGTGCTTTGCTATGTGTCGAGAAATATCGTGCATTGCCACTGCCTACTAATTTGCCGTTGCCTACTAATCCCTAGTCACATTTAATTTGTCAAAATGTTTTTGCAAATACTGTTGTGTGATATATTTTTTGTGATTTAAATATTGTTTATGTCTTTGGTTTAGCTGACTCCAGCAGGCCTTTTTCAGTACACTGCACAAGGATTGTATAAAATAGGATAAGTGACAAAAGATTATCTGGTATTCACTCTCTCCTGAGATATATGCACTTGAAGTGGCAAACAGCGATGCAATTAGACTTTGTTTGTGAAAAGAGCAATATTTCCATTGTGCTCCGCCTATGTAATCACTGTGCACACATCTCATAGATTGAATTTATATTGCTGATTGTCAAGTGTGGCATTATCTTGTAATATATGGAAGGATTGTTTTTACTAAACTTTAATGACTCAAAAGTGGCAGCAGATTTTTCATGTGATGCAGAGTTGTAGTGGTGATGTATGCTGTATGCTCCTCGCTGTGGTTTATTGGCTAGACCTGAATAGTTCTTGGACCAAAAAATAAACAGACTTTAACTGTAAGTAGGAGAAAAGGTGCAGTTACCTGCTACAAATCTACTGAAAGTTGTTGTAGTGGGAAGTGCTGAAATTGTTTCAAAACACTGTCAATATACTTTTAGTAATAAAACAGGTGTTGAATTTTATTCAAATTCAACATTAGGTTTCTTATTTGAAATAACAAGCCTGAAGCAATCAGTAAGTACAAGCTCAGGACAAACTCTTCTAGCAGTATTGGCTACTCTTTAAAATGTAGTATATGAAAAGCCAAGTCATGCACTTAGTGCATTCTGGATTAGTTATTTGGTATCCAGAGATTCTCAGTGTGCATATTTTCCTGAAAATACTCAACAGGATGCCCAGGAGTTCCTTCAAGGCAGCATCAGAAACATAGAATGTGCCTGTGGATTCTTTTATAGGATTATCTTATGAGTGGATTCCTGATGGGTCAAATGCTCACCATCAAATTGTTTTGAGAGCCTGCTGGAAGGTGTATATACCTTCTAGTACCACAACAAGAAACTGTGCAATTTGCATATCTGGTAAGAAATTATTACCATGGCATGATATGTACTGAATGTGTTTATTACCTTCAATCTTCACTCAGAAATGTGTACTGTAAAGAATATTTATTGATCATGCTGCAAAGATATTGAATTGATGGTAAAAAGAACAATGCATCCATTTTAAATCTTGTACAATGGCAGGAATACATTTCTAAAACCAAACGTTGAGTACTCTTCGAATACTATTCTATGAGGGTTTTTGCACTAATAGTGAACACTATACTATATGGCTGATAAAAGAAATGGTTTGGCTCACATGCAGTGACACCATAGTATCATACATCATATATCGTCCTTGGAGGGTAGCTCAGCGGCAACGTGCTCGTCTTGGAAGCAAGACGACACGAAGCAACACAGGTTCGATCCCCGGGTCCGCGCTTTGAAACCTCTGGGTATTTAAGCGCATTACAAATACGCAACTAAGGCAACAAAAAAAAAACAATTACGCAACAAAGAATTCTTGTAACAGCGCCTCGATGCCCGCGGGCTGTGTGAGCACTTTAAAAATGCAAAAATAAAAAATACAGGTCCAGATTGCATAGGAATGTAAAGAATGCTTATGTATTGCGATTGGCACCAACATTTTAAACTAGATTTGCATTAAATAAGCATTAAAGAGAAAATTTGAGGGAATAATGGAAGACATAACTTAGAAAGCTAAACATCCACTCTTGCTACATATTCATTTACAATTCTTCCCTCTTCCATTCTCGCTTATTCTTTCTGCCACCTTCCCTTCACATCTTTCACTACAGGAGTTGTCTAGATTCACTACTGTCTCACCATCACTGACTTGTTGCCAATGCTTGGATTTGACCTTATGGATACATTGACTTGGCGTTTCACCTCTCAACTCTCATGGGGACCTCCCCTGGAGCTCGCACTCAAGGTTGCTCTGAATCATGCTGCGCTCTTCTTGATTCCTTGCCTACATTCTCTGTTCCCTGCAACATTATGTGTTTTACTGACCTCTGCAACTGTATTCACTCTCCCCTCTGCTTCTCTGCTCTTTTTCACTGTTTATTCTCTGTTCTCTCCTCCTCTTCCTTCTCCATCCCCACACCCTCCCTTTCTTTTCTATGCACTTATTCTATCAGAATTGTCCCTTGACCTAGTATGAAAGCAAGAACGTTTGTCATCTTCCCCCTCCCATACTTGTTCTCCACCCCCCCCCGTCCAGCATTATCTGAAATGTTGTCAGGCCTAGCACGATAGTCGCTTGTTTTGTTCCTCTCCCTCCTTCTCATCCCTTCTCCCTCTCCTCTTGTAAAATTCCGGCTCTACCAGAAATGTTGTCAAGCCTAGTACGGTAGTCGCCTGTCCGTTTCCCATTCCTTCCTATCTGTGTCTTTGTACTTGCCCTATCTGAAATGTCACCAGGCCGAGTAGGAGAGTTAATTTCACATTCTTGCTGTTCATGGCCTGTAAGAATGTCATTGGCCCTCATTACGACCCTGGCGGAAATCGCGGTGCTAAAAGCACCGCGGAGCACGGCGGAAAGCTGCCGATAGCGCCATGGAGGTTGGCGGATTTTCCGCCCCATGCCGACCTTGGCGGGGCGGTAAATCCCCATCCCCCATTTTACCCTTCCCCATTCCCATTTTTGCCCCATAGGGTATAATGGGAGTGGGGAAGGCGTTAATTGCGCCACCGCAAAATACGGTGGCGTAATTAACATCAAGGTCCCGTAGCGCCATGGATTTCTCCGCCCGGAAAAACCAGGCGGAACACCTCGTAGTAGTAGTAGTAGGGCGGACGGGTCCGCCGCGATTAACGCTGGCGTAAACCCACTCCGCCAGGGTCGTAATGAGGGCCATTGTATTTTTCCCTTGTTCCCTCCCTTGCAGTGAAGAGCTTTGAAACACATTGTGTATAGGCGCTATATAAATATACTATCATATCATATCATGCAAAAGTAATTTGTTTTGCAAACATAGATCAGTGTTTCTAAGGGTTGTGAGCATAGTATCATCAGGGGAATTCAAAGAGAGGTATTTTTTGTGTGTATGTGGCCTACTTCAGGATGCACACCATAGATATGTTTAGAAGGTCATGCAGAAGAAAAGTCTTATGTTTGAAAAAGTTTGCAAAAAAGATACTAGTTTTCAAAGTAGTTTCAGTAGTTCAAGAAAATCAAACTAATTTGTTGTCAGTTACAATTTGCATTCTGCAATCTTCTATTTCTGTTTTTTAACATAAAACTGCTAGATATTCACGTGTCTGTATTGTTGTTAGTATTATTAGGTTGTTTTAATAGGTTCCACATACATCATTTCTGGTGTTATGAATGATGTCATCAGTGATGTCATGTATGATTTAATAACTGATGTGATAAGTGGTATAATCTGTGATGTTATAAATTATGTTATCTGTGAAATCATTGTTGTGTTGATGGGCTATGTAACAGGTGCCACAAAGTTAAGGTGGCCCTGTTCTCAACACTTGTTGAAGTTGAGTTGTTATATTAAATCTTTACCTTAATGTCACTTTATCAAGGTGTTTTCACTATATATATATATATATATATATCCATTGTTTCGGTGCCTTTCCCCTGTTTTCTGAGTAGCACTCCCATAATAGGTCCAGTGATTCACCGCCAAAGAACAAAAGAGTTTAACATTCAAACTTTTATTGAAGAAAACAATTTTGCTTAAAATTCATCATCCCATCTTGTATATGCCAACAGATAATGGCAGCTTGACGCATTTTGTCACAATCCTGTGGCTTGCTCATATATATATATGTATATATAAATATATTCACTAACTATCAGCACAAAATAGCAAGTGGAAAGTGGTTTAGTGGATCACACCCACCATAAGCACTAAATAGGGACACCCTTAGTCAGTAGATACTTGGACCAAAAGAATATCAAGATGAATGTAGGCAGGCTTGAAGAAAATTACCAGATTGAATTCTGGATTTGCACATTTTAAAAATTACATTTTTTATTCTAAATAACAGCATTTGTTTGTTTTAGTTTCACCACTCATGTACATTCTATTGAAACATTTGTTGACAATATGCAACTGTGACAGTATGCCAGCTACTGAGCTACTGAGGATAGAAAAGCCTGAGCTTTTATAATTTTAAATACGAAAATGATGCAGGAAATTATTTTTCTGAAAGGGAGGTCTGCCAATCAGACTCCACTTTCATTAATGATCCATGCCAAATTAAATTGCACACCTGTGTCTTTGCGCTGGGACAGCCTTCTGGCATTCTCAGCACCAGCTCTGCGCTGTCACAGAGCAGGTTCAAATGTCACATGTATATTCCTGACAGCTGCTGGATCACAAAGTTGCTGCAGGTGCCAGTGACTTTTTAATCTTCTGCACTTCTTTTTCCAAACGTAGTAATTGTATAACGAGGCCTGCGTACGTAGTGGGCCGGGTGGGCACTGCACAGCTTGTTTCCAGGTGGGATGCGGTGTAAGGCAGGGGTGTGTGCTTGCTCCCATCTGTTTTTGCCTCTATATCAATGGCCTCTCGCGGGACCTCACTGATGTAAGGGCAGACTTTTTGGTTTTGGGGGGTAGGGGCTTTCCGGTTCTGGCTTATGCGGACGATACAGTCCTAATAGCCAGAACACCAAGGGCACTACAGGTCTTGATTGACGCCTATGCAACCTTTATGAACAACTTGGGCCTAAAAATTAACACCAAAAAGTCAGCGGTTATGGCATGTGTTGGAAGGAAACGTTCAGCACCAATGAAACCCATGCTATGCGTTGGGGAAACAATCCCTAGAGTTAAGGTGTTCGACTATCTAGGGATTAGTTTCTCAGAGGCCCTAAATGGAAGGGCTCATGTGGCAAAGCAATCGACAAAGATGAGCCAACAGATAGGTGGGCTTTTTAGATTTGCGTCAAGAAGCAGAGCTCAGCCTCTTGACGTGATTCTGAAAATTTATGGTGCACAAACTTTGGCAACTACTCTGTATGGCGCAGCCATTTGGGGTTTCCAAAACGCGGCTGAAATCCAAGGCAAAGAAAATAAATTTTTTAAAAACCTGCTGGGGTTACCGACCAGCGCCCCCGGATTAGCTATTCATAGAGAATTGGGGGCAGAGTTCTGGGAGGATCAGTGGGCGATGGCACCATTACTCTTTTGGATTCGGCTGTGGGCTAACGAACACGCAACGCTGTGCCATTTTATCTTACGCACTGTGTTGGGCAGATCAGGATGGAAAAAAATCCCATGGTTAGCCTATGTTTCTGCTAAATTGGGGGAAGTTAACCTAAGTGCCCTGTTCCCGCCTGAATATTTAATTACTAAGCCAGAGGGGGCAGCATACAAGGTTAAACTGGGAGAAATTGTAGCTAAGAGGAAAATTCTCCTGGGATATACCCAGAAATTTGACTCTTTTCACTCCAGTATAAGCAATCTCTCCGGAATCCAACCATATTTGATTAGGAGCACTTTTAGAACAGAAAGGTGGTTGATCACGAGGGCCCGCTTTGATTGCCTCCGGCTACAGGGAAATACATGCAATTGGAAAAGTTTTCCTAGTGATGCCGGCTGTCCAGTCTGTGGTCACAAGCGCCAGGACCTTTCGCACCTGTTGTTCTTTTGTATAGGATATGCGGGTATCCGTAGAATGACCTTGGTCCCCGCTCTTAAGAAAACGGAGATTCGTTTACATAAGGCTGCACTTGAGTTTCTTCTGAGTGCTGAGTCAGTTTTTACATCCTGGGCCCTGTTGACTTTCTTAAAAAGAGCGATGTATTTTAGAACGAATCTATTGAATTTGCAAGGCGGGGGCAGTTAGTGCCACCAATTTTAATAATGAATTATGTTTGGGGAAAAGTGGTTGAGTCCTGTTTTATGCTTGATTATAATGTATAATTTTAAAATATGCCCTCCTGACTGGCAAGCAAGTGCAAGTTATTCTTATCACTGTTGATCGTGTCTCGTAATTTTTGGCATTTATTTTTATCTGTCTTTTATAGAATTGGCGCTTCTGTATTGTTGGAATTGTGTAACCTATATTTTTTCTTTTGTCGTTTAATGGAAATTTTTATATTTCCGAATAAACTTGTTTGATTGATTGGTAATTGTATTCCTTAGTCAGGCTAGTGGAGCGTTCATCTATACCTATAGTCGATGCCTGGTTGGGGTATGGCAAATACTAAGAGCACAAAATTATTCAGCAACTTTAATTTGATGTCATACTAGTGTCAGCTCTGTGAGAAGGGCCCATCTATGCAGGGCAGATGTGTATTTGAGTTTGATCTGACTGTCTCCATTACAGTCATGTGGGACAATGGCCAGGATTCTGCCCCTTTGATTCTCCTGCAAGAAAGGGTTACACCTTTCCCCAGGATACAGAAGCACTCACCAAGAGATCTCCTGGGAACGGGTGCATCAAAAGCAACACTGACATAATAAAACCACTCTCACATTAGAGAGTCACTTTGGTCAGCATTCATGAGAAGAAGTGGAATCAGAGAAGCCATAAAGGTGGAGTAGGCTGATATAAGGGCTCAATCATCTTGATTTCTGTTAGTGCTACTTTCCTCTTCCTGCCCTGTACTCTGAGTGTGATTCCATGAGGCAACGATCAGATGTTACAACAACATGAATTTGAGACTTACACTGTGGTTGCTTTGGATTAATACCCTGTGTCATGTTGCCTTTATGAAGAGAGGGACAACCTTTCATTCATTGATTCATCTTTGAACTCTGAAAGAAGAAGGGTTCTGTTGGGGATACAGTCTATTCCAAATCCGCCTGCTGCACAGGTTCCAGAATCTTGCAAGATGGCAGATGAGAGCTCTGCACCTAATAATCCCCTAATCATCCCCATTGAACAGTGGGGTTGGCACTTCTGTTTGACTAAGATCTCTCTGCTGACTGTGCACTAGAACTAAGATCCTTTCTCACAGGTAGGGAAGGAGCCCCTGTAGATGCTGTATAACTTACTGGAGTAGAATTGCTGATATAAGAAACCATTTTGTCCATGGAGACCCTGGATTGGGCCTCCCAGCAACCTAGAAGTCAAGGAGCAGCTCTTTGCCCTGATTTCCACAGTGTACTGGGCTACATTGGCACCACCATCATCTCCTGCCTGTCCCAGGCTTCTTTTTGCAACATGCAGTTGCTGCTTGAACTACAATTCATATGGGACCCAGTTGATCGGCTCACTAACCAGATACTGGATAATTGCCTCAGGAAACCTATAGAAGCCCAGATCAATTCTGTTGACTGCCAAAGACAAGAAAAACATTACTGCGAATAAGCAGTGTCCCCACGTCCACCTTTTAGGAATAAAGGGACTCTTAAGCACCCATTCTCTACATGTTTCTGCAAAGGCATATCCTTGCACTGTTGTCATAGTTGCCAACTCTCTTTCCTGAATCAGCCCAGGGTGCCCTTTCACACAAAGTTATTCAATCTCTGTGTTTCTTTTAAAAGGTTGGGTGTGTTGCATTTTAGGTAGCTTGTTACAGTGAATGTTTCTAAATTTTTTCTGGAACCTTGATCGGGCTCACACCTGCGGTGGGTATAGCCTGCCACAGCCTTCGCTAACACAAGGTGAAGGAGTTCCATGTTTCAGGCTGTGTCTGTTTCACCTTTATGATTGGGATCACTACTAGTTTACTAGTGGTGTTGGGATGAGTAGGTGGTTAAACCTCAACTCACCCCTGTACTCCTGCAGAACAGTGGCGGTTTCATCACAGCAACATCTTTAAACGTGATTTGCTTTGTAACATAAAAATAAAGATGTCATTTGCCTGTTCCCATGATGATGAAAATGGTACACATCTACTAAATAAAACACATTAATATGTCCTCCCCAAATCATTATAGAACAAGGAACATTCACCTATAAGCCTCTGCTCAAATACAAATCACAGTGATAAAGTATCAAAATAATATTGCATTGCAGATGACAATATGGATATGAATTTGTTTTAAAAAAAAGAGTCAGTACCCAATCTGCAAACCTGAAAAATAAATAACACTAATACACTTGTATTTCAATGAAGGCAAACTCCTTGAAAGCTGGCCATCTCTCAGCTAAACCTTCATTCTGATTCTGTTGGCTGCAGGGGAGTTGCTAGGTCTGGAAAAGACCCGGGGCTAAGCTGATGTCTGAACTGTTGGGACTGGGGGCTAGATAGCCTTTTGGCTGTAGCTCCTGAGATTCTATCCGGGGCTACAACCAATCGACCAAGGGCTATAGCCTCCTTACCCCCCCTAGCAACGTCCCTGGTTGGCTGTCTCCATGACCATCAGTCTGGCTTCAGATCTGGCAGAAGCACGGAAACTGCTCTCCTGAACATCCGTGAAGATCTACTTTCCAACCTTGACTCTAGCATTCCCTCTGTTCTCATCCTACTTGATCTCTCCTCTGCCTTCAACATGGTCAACCATACCATCCTGCTCAACCGTCTCCGGGATAACTTGAGCATCACCAATCAGGCTCTGGCCTGGCTGACCTCTTTCCTCCCAGGTCCAAGTTGGGTCCTTCCTATCATCTGTCTTCCTCTCCACCTGTGGTGTTCCACAGGGGTCTAAAACCTCTCGCCCTGGCTTTTCAACCAATACCTGGCAACTCTCGCCCGCTGCATTGCCATTTTCTGCTCAAACTTCCAGTGCTACGCAAATGACACTCAACTCGTTTTCAGGCTGCCCTCAGCCACCTCCTCCACCTCTCTCATCACTGATTGCCTAACTGCCATCCAAGATTGGTGTGCCGCCAATGATCTTTGTCTTAATGCCAGCAAGACAGAGATCCTCCTCATTGGCACACCATCACCTTCCTTTCCCCTCACTCTCTGGCCGGCCTCCCTTGGCCCTCCTTCTATCCCCACCTGCGAGGCCAAGAACCTTGGTGTCACCTTTGATTCCACACTCTCCTTCTCTGCCCACATCGCTGATGTATCAAAAAGTCAAACTTCCTACTGCACCTCCTCAGAGGTATTCTTCCTTTCTTCTCATTCCCCCAGGAGATCACTGTCTCCCAAGCTCTGGTTCTCTCTAAGCTGGACTATTGCAACAGCCTCTTTCTTAATCTACCTGCCTCTACTCTCGGCTCTTTACAACTTATCCAGAACAGGACTGCAAGACTTGTCCTTGGCCTCAAGCCCTGGGATTGTATCTCTCCAGCTCTGAAATCTCTCCATTGGCTCCCAGTGGATGCATGGATTAAATTCAAAACCCTCTGCATTGTCCACAAGGCTTTCTGGGGCCTGGGTCCAACATACCTTCAGCTATCCCTCCGCAAATACCTCCCATCTCGAGCACTCCGCTCCTCTACCTCTAACTCCCTCAGGGTCAGTCGTTTCTCAAAGAAACGAGCTGGGGGTAGATCTCTGTCTTCGGCTGGGGCCTCCCGCTGGGACAGCCTCCCTCCCACTCTAAAACTTGAGGAGAACCATCTCCGGTTCCGGAAGCACCTCAAAACCTTCCTCTTTGCTTCTGCCTTCTCCTCCCCTCTCCCCTGTTGATTCTACTCTCCCTCAGCACCATGCATCTGGCGACCCTCTGTCCTCCAGGCCCAGGTACCTGCTCATCTTGCCACCCTCATGCACTGCCTCCAGGCCACCCCCTGCACTGGGGTCTGTATCTGTACCCATACAGCCCTCCCCTTTTCTTCCTGCACTTTCAGACCTACACGGCCTGCTGCCTTAAACCCAGCACTTGCCACTTGCTGGCTGCACTCCCATTGTTTGTTGCCTTTTTATTTATTATTTTATTATAATTTTTGTTTTTTTCCTTCTCGCTCCACACTCTCTTTTTGTTCCCCCTTCCATGCACTTCTCCCCATTCTCCCTCTACCCTGCACTTGCACGTTCTCAATGTCACTGGGCCTAGTAAGATTGTGGTTTTTGTTCCCCCCTGTTCCCTTTCCCTGCCTGGTCGCGCTCTGAAACACTTGTGTATGAGCGCGATAGAAATAAAATATCAATCAATCATTCAATCAATGCCCCGTGCCATACTAGAAAACATTGCAATACAATACAATACAAACAAATAATTGCATAGTACAACATATACACAATTATTGTTCATGATATGAATAACCATATGTGCATTAGGGGCCAGATTCATGGGATTTGTTGCACGGTGCAAAGTGACTTTGCACTGCTGAAAAGTCACTTTGCACTGCCAACACAGACGTTGATTCATGGAACTGTACACAGTGTATTTTTGCAGTGCCAAGTCAGTGCAAAGTCTTGCACTGGTAAAATACACTTTGCACAGTTCCTTGAATCAGTGTGGGTGTTGGCAGTGCAAAGTGACTTTTCAGCAGTGCAAAGTCACTTTGTACCGTGCAATAAATTTGATGAACCAGACCCGATGTGACTGCAACTTTCATGTTGATTTGTACCTCATATAAGTAAAAAATCTTAATATGTCAACCAATCCAACCTATATCAAAAACACCTATAAAAACAGCTTGTCATTTTCACTTATAATATGAGCATTGAGTATTTTAGATTTGAATCAAATGATTTGTCTAGATTCCAATTGTCTCAAAACAAGTTTGTGATTACCTCTGTATATGTTGGTCTTCACATTATTTTGGACTACCCATTTCAAACCAGATGGATCATTATTGTGTTTTTCATGAAAATGTTGTGCCACTGGATCGTGTCTATCATTCATTTTGAATCAACCTTGTGTGCATGTGCTCCAGTACCCTGATTTCTTTTGGTAGTCTTTGAATCAGCATTACTACAGGGATACACAGGGAAGTATATAGCAAGTTCTGAATTGCAGTAATAAGTGATCATGATACCAATGTATGCATGCCACCTCACATTTCTTTATGCTATTCATATAGTATTGGCTTGTACCACATTCTCCGCATGTAAAACCCCAAATGTTCTTTGCAGCCAATGCAAATCAGCTTTATTTGGCTTAAAACAGCTGTTTGTTAATTGATCTTTCAAATTTATGCTACATTTCTAGCAAATACTAGGTCTCACACCAATGAAATATATAATGGTCTTGTCCTTCTTAAGAGTATTTCTTAAGAGTATGCCAATGTATATTCAATAAATGAACTCATTCTGGGCGTTGTTGCCCATATCTCATAATAAATTGTAACATTTAATGTTCAGAGTCCTGATTAGCTGGGCTCAGTAATACATCCCTCTGTCTTAATCAGATTTTCTTCTTGAATCTTCTACTTTTTGAAAATATTTCCTCTGAGGGTATCTTTCAGTGAAAGAAATATAATGTTCCATGTATGTATCATCTAACAAACAAACATTGGCAATAACATTCAGTGAATGTGTGGAAAATTGCATTATCTGAAGTTTTCTTCCTAAATATTGTGGTTTCTTAGTTATTGTTAATAACACATATATTCAGTCAAAATTCTCAAAGGCAATACGATCTTCATCACGTCCCTCCCAAATAAGGAAGAGATTTGTCTCTAAATCTTAACCAAAGAAAGATGTCATCTTTCAAAGTGTTGCCCTCGGCATGCCAAATCCATCTGCTCCCAATACCACATAAGGTTGGCATACAAACGGGCACGTTTTGTCTTCATCGTTATTCCTCTCACCTGATGGAAATGTAATAATAAGCACTTAAGTATGATCTCTAAATTGGAAGCAATATCTCTCATATGCATATGTCCTTCCTGCAAACCATCACTATGCTGAATAGCTGAATACAGCGAAATCGTGTCCAAAGTGGCCAACACAAAATCACTTTCGATAATAATTCCTTGTAGACTGTTCTGAGCATTACAGGTATCGTTAATATCCAAGGGGCAACTGAGCCACATAAGATTGTAAACATGGGTCTATATAACTAGAGAGGAGTTCTATGATTGACCACAGGAGCTCATAGTAGGTCTACCACGTGGACTCAATAACAATTCATTGACCTTAGATAATAGAAAGTAAGAACAGTAGGGAACATGATATTAATAGTAGGGGTGTACAGAATAGCATATTGGGCCTCATTCCGAGTCTGGCGCTAACCAATGGCGCTATTAGCGCCTTAGTCGGCGCCGGACCCGTACCGGCACCGCCCTGGTGGAATGGGAAATTACCGCCCTATTCCGGTAATTTCCCATTCCCCAGGGCTCTTCCCCATTCCCAAATGAGCCCCCATGGGGCTCAATGGGAATGGGGAAATTGCAAATAACGGTGACCGTACTTTACGGTCACCGTTATTGGCTTAAAAGCCCCTTTGCGCCCTCGTTCCTAAGCAGGCGTTAAGGACGAGGGCGCAAAGGGAACTCGGAATGTGGCGGTAAGGGATTACCGGCACCGGTCTCGTTAACGGTGACCGGTATCCCTTACCGCCATACTCGGAATGAGGCCCATTGTGTATTTGGCTGAGTAATACCAAATGGTTTGTCAAGAATTCAGCCAAAGATGAACATGAAGCCTAATAGTTGTTTTTATTTAATAAATCAGGTTTCAGACTTGAAAAACACAGCATGTCTTATTACGGATCTTGGTCTGTTCCTAACTCTATCTGCGTCATGATGCTATTGAGTCCCATGGCTGGTGGCGTGGGTATGGCTCCTTAGCTGACCACTCTGCTTCTAATCAGAGAATAAGGTCACCACCTGACCTCCATTCCTCACCCACTAAGTAATTTCAATGACACTCGCAAGTGTTGGTCAGATTTCAGATGGCTGCTGGTTCACAGCCTATATCCCCCATTACAATGCCCACAATAAAGAGCAGTATTTCAGCTTGGTTCAGAAACTTAGGTAGCTAAGGGTAAAAAAACAAGACACATAATCAGTTGAACCAAAGCCTGTTAGAGCTCCTATGCTAGGATAAATGAGAGTGTGCAATATAAAGCAGGGTCACAACCGAGTTGCACAATTAGGTTCCAGATATCAAGGTACGGGTTGAGACATGACAATCATCAGACTCTCATCCAAAATATTTCCTTCACACTCATACAGAACACATTCTTCTTAATCCCTAATCGATAATACACTACTCTGACATGTGCAGTGGTCTCATGTTCTCTTAAGTTAGTAGGGAGCAAGGATGTGCTCATTATAAACTGTGGTGGCCAATCACTTTTACTTTTTCTTATTTAGATAAACAGTTCTATAGGCAGGGTTCTACAACAGATTTCAAACTTCAGATTTTAGATCTCAGTTTCAATTTTCAGATTTCAGAGTCAAACGTTTACCCCAACCTGTTTCAGATAAAACATAGCTATACACTGACACAAGTGCCTGTGTTTTCACTAACCCACATTTCTTGGTTTGTTCCTTCTTCCGCACCTGCTCTGTCTGCCCTCCTCAAGTCTCCAGGCACTCCATCCAGCTATCCTATCTGACAAAAATGTCTCTCCTGGGCCCACAGGATCATGGGGAAGTGTGTTCCCGGTGGCCCATGCATCTTGCCGCAAAGCACCAGCAATCTGATGCCTAAGGCACCAAATTTACCATAGTAAAATTACCACTGACAATTCTGGTGGATTCGTGAACAATTTATTAATAAAAAACTATAACAGGACAAAAACAAACCAATGGCAGTGTGAGGCTTCTGCGCAAGTGAGAACCCACTCCCTCCGTGCATTGTTTCTTATAGCCAAAGGAACGCATGATTTTCAAGGGAAGAGGTGTTCCAGACAGGGCAATGAATCATACTGAAACAATGTTGCAAGCAGGGAGAAAAGCCCCACTATACAAGACTTTGATAGCAGCTCTGTTCTTACATATTAGGTCAGTGTTATCAGGGAGGATGCATATTGTGATACATTTGATGAAGTTCAATATACTCCTCAAAAATTCACACACACTCACATTCACACACACATTCACACACACTCTGAGGCAGGTGAGAATGCTTACAGTATGATGACTTCCATCTGCCAACACCGCTTTTTCTAAGAAAGCAGGAGCCAAAAACACACTTACATATGCCAAAAGGGAAACATGGCAGAAGCAAGAGAGGTGAAGGCGGGCATATCTACACACTAAGCGAGGAGTCTTCATCACAAAGATATGCACAGTAAAGTGGAAAGCCTCTACAAGCAATAAGCAGTTGTTTAAACATGGAAATTTACAGTGTCCGCTCAGTATTATAATGCAGTAATGTGCAAGGGGAGAACATACAATATTCATTTCCCACACTTTCCCCCACACATGTCTGATGTATGCTGCGTAGTGCCCTTAAGTGTTAAAGGAAACACCATATATAATTCCCACAGCTGTAAAGATATTTCCTCTAATCGATATATATCAGTATTTAAAATCAGTTATCCCTCATTGTATTTAACCATATCTCAAGTTTTGTAGAAGATGAACAGCTGAGATGCAGTCCGAATATGTTCTTTATTTGCCCTCCAGAAACATTGATGGAAAAGAACAGTTTCAAGCATGGTTGCAAAGAGTACATGCATGTTTCCATGCATACGTTAACTCTAGAATATAAATGACTAGAATGTTTTCATGTTCATTCTTGAGGATGTTGTTGAATGCTTATGTTAAACTGGATATTGTCAGAATGTTTACAATTAAATCTATTATTACAGGTATACTACTATGTGTGGCTTATCCTTTTCAACCAGATCACGCACTGGTACAATAATAAAATGAAGGCCAGTGGCACTCTTATCATAAAGTATTCTGTTTGATTTTAAACAAGATATGAAAACACATGCCACAGTCTCTGAAAAACTTGGATTTTCTAGTGTATCCTTAGAAAATGAAACGTAGTTGTTTTTATGTAGATTGGCCAGTTTTCAGGACAGCATTGTGTCCAGTTGTGGGGTGAGGATGGTCCAAGAGAATAAACAATGAGCCGCTGAGCTATTTTGGCAAACATAGAGAAGACATCTTTTTGCTTGAAGCATTTCAATTTGGTGCACTCCCAATGTTTTTTTTAGCTTTTCTTGATACAACACTGATCATTCCTATTAAGGATTTCTCTAATTAGTGACCAGCATAGAGAGAACCGACATGTTCATTCACATGAAGTGGTAGATGTGGCCCTTTCCCACTGAATCTTTTGAGATATTGCAAAGGTTGTTGTTTTGTGGCCTTAGCTTGCAGTTAAAGAATATCTTGGGACAGTTGATCTGAAAAATAAAATTATTTCGTCTTCTAAATTGTCAACTTGATTTTTAAAAAGAATGTTATAAAGTGTTTTAACATTTTTTGCAAGTGTTATGTAAAACCTTTTGGGGCACCTTATAATAATGGGGGATCAAGTACGGTTAGGTCTGTAGGCTTATTTTGAATTGATTGCTGCTATTTTGCACAACTCTCGACCATGAGCGGTGCAAACTGGAATTAGGAGTTATAGAACTCCATTTCCCATCCAGACCAGTGCCTGCGCAGCCTCTGTGATGCACACCACCCGTGACACAGGCCATAACTAGCTTGCGTCAGCCAGTTTGTGGCCTAAATTGGCGTTCGGCAAAGAACTTTGTGTGTCGCCATCACCATTCGGTTCTATAATACAGGGATTAGCCCAGGTGAGTCTCCAGGGCATACTGGGCTGCCATTAGAATCTGTCTGACAATGCAGAGCAGGATGAATGTCATTCAATTTCACATTAAATCTCTCCAAAACATGAGGATCATTAATGGAGCCCTTCCACTCTGTGTCTTAAATAAAATTCATAGTCTGGGTATAGAATTAAAGAAGGATTTTAACCCTGTAGAGCTAGGATTGCTGCGAGGTGCAACCATTACCGCAGCACTGCTAAACACCAGGTCAGCAGTGACTCATGCAGCAGAAATAAATTATCTTATAGAAGATCATCATTTGGATATCCTTTTTTTAACAGAAACCTGGTTTAGGGATACATCACGAGCAATGTTGCACAGTATTGTACCAGAGGGATATTGAATCCAAAACATTAACCGTACCAGAGGAAAAGGAGGAGGAATAGTAGCAATTTATAGATCCCAGATTAAAAATTCAGATTTTGAATTTTTCCAGTGGGATGCTACTGCAGAAATTGGACATTTGGTCTTATCAACATCACCAAACAGTTTGATAAGAATACTGATTGCTTACAGGCCTCCACGTCTGGCCAGTACTTTTTGGAAGGACTGGCCCAGTATCTTATAAATATAGGAAGTAAATATCCTCTGTTTGGGGGATTTTAAAATATGATTAGAGGATCAATCAGGGTTAGATTCTAAACAATGGTTGGAGGTAATGAATTCACATGACCTCATACCATTAGTGGCATCAGACTCCCACAAACCTGGGGACTGCTTAGATGTATTATTGGTTAGAGGGAAAGGAATTCTGATGAAGGATACTCTACCAATTTCCTGGACAGATCATTACCTTTCTCAGTTACTCTCAATAGCCCTAAAGAACAGTCATTCAGTGCAAACAGTTTGGTCCCAGTCCATAAACCTAAAGACGTGGAGAAAATATCGGGCTCGGAAATGAGGAAAGAACTGGTCTTTATTGACTCAATACTTGAATGTGTGGGAGTGGGAGGTATATCTCTTTCCTCAGCTGGCTCCTCCCTCTAGAATGGCCTCCCTACCCCCTCAGACTTGAGCCGCATCTTCTTAAATTACAGAAACTTCTCAAGACTTTCCTATTCTCCTCTTCCTTCCCTCTCCCCCTTCCATGCTAACTCTTCCTCTGCCACTGCAACTGGGGCCTGGTCCCTACAGAGTCATACTGGGGGCAGACCACCCCCTACTAGTCCCCCCAGCATCCTTTGCCAGCACTTGCCCTTGGGCTCCCTTTCCCAAACTAGCCCAACTTGGTCCTCCCTGTCCTCAGCAGTCATCCTCCCTTTCCCCGTTTTCCCCTGACAATTACCTCACTGGCCTGCCCAGCACTTGCCCGTCCCCCTTCCCTGGGAGCACCCCACTCCTGCACTTCTCCCTCTACCCTCTCCCCCTTGCACTTACCATCTTGTCAAGCACTCGCCCAGTAGGATTGTCACATGGGCAATATAACCGTTTTTTGTTGTTCTATTTTTGTGATTCCAACATTCCACCATCTTGTCTTGTGGCACCTGGAAAAACTTGTGTATAGGCACCATACAAATGTTCAATAAATAAAATACATAAATGTGATGCCTTGTTTAAACAAGGGGCCACAATCATGGACATTTGTACTCGTAATGCCCCTACGAGAGCAAAAGTACAAAAGAGAATTTCTAAACCCTGATTTACTACTCATCAATTAGATTTGAAGAGAACATATAGAGGACTGGAAGAAGATGGCGAAAATCGAGAACCCCAGAAAATACAGACAAGGCTAAGGCAGCTTTAACGAAATATAAAATAGCAATTTTTAGAGCGAAGTCTGACTTCCTAAGTGGAACGATAGACACAGCTGCAAATCATGCACGAGAATTCTTTTTGGTTATTTCAAATTTTGCCTGTCCAAAAAAGGCACTGCGTGGGAGGTAACTATCAGTAGAACAGGACCACGTATTCAATAACCTTTTCCTGGATAAGATTAAGCTAATACAAGAAAATATCACATAGGAGAGAGAAACTGAGGTAAGGGAGGCCACTAGCCACCACAACACCGAACCTTTGTTGGCAGTAAATGGCACCCCTTCTTTGCTTTAATGACTCTTAAACCTACAAACGACTCATTTGGCCCCCTTCCGGCTTGTATGGCAAAGCGTTTACCATCAAATATAACGCCTTTCATGACCAGCTTTGTAAATATTTAACTGAGCCAGGGCATAGTTCCTGGTGAACTTAAGCTATCCATAACCTCTCCACTGCTGACAAAGGTAAATTTAGATCACAATAATTTACAGAACTATCACCCAGTCACAGGTCTTCCTTGGCCTGGAAAAAATCTTGGAGAAAGTTGTCACAATGCAGTTTCAGGAATATGTTTAAAGAGAAGGCCTATTAGACCCTTTACAATCAGAGTTCCGTCCAAAATGTTGAACTGAAACTGTATTGGTTGCGGTTTTGGATGAGGAGAACTGTTCCTTCTCGTAATGTTAGACCTATCCGTGGCCTTTGACACAGTGGACTACAACACTCTCATTGAATGACTGAGGACAATAGGGAATGTGTCAGCTAGTGCCCTTAAATGGTTTACCTCTTTTTGGTTAGGATGACAACAACGAGTGAAACTTGGGGGCTTTCTTTCAGATACTCGCCCGCAGTGTTGTGGAGTCCCTCAAGGGTCCTCCCTATCACCACTGTTGTTTAATCTCTACCTACACCCACAATGGACATCCTGAGAAGATATAAGGTGAGCTTTCAATCATATGCAGATGACACTCAGGTGTTCCTTAGGTTAAATGACATAAAGGAATTCTTCATATGGGTTAGCAACTGTCTGAAAGAAGTAGGAGGTTGGATGTCCACTAATTGGTTCCAACTTAACCCAAAGAAGATGTAGGTGATTCTGTTCGGCCCAAAGCATCTGATTGATGAAAACAGGTGTCCTCTACCACCTTCTTTCAGTGATCAGAATTAAAGTATTCCTCCAGGGTAAAGAACCTGGGATTCATATGGCAGAGTGATCTGGGTTGCAAAGGCCAGGTCACGGCAACATAGAGGCAGTTAATTACAACTTGTGGCTTCTTCAGCAGGCCCTTTCTTATGTTCCCCAAAAAGATCATGCTACAGTGATAGGAGCCCAAGTAAATTCCAAATTGGATCACTGCAACAGCTTACTGGTGGGGGCTCCTGCCAATGAAATAGACTGACTTGAAAAAGCACAAAACCCTGCTGTTAGATTAGTGTTTGAGGTAAAGAAGTCTACACCAATATCAAGCCTTTGCTGATCAATCCACTGGCTGGCGGTGAAGGATCGGATTAAGTTTAAAATCTAATGCATCATTTTTAAATGTCTGAATAATCTAGCTCCTATGTATCTGTCAGAAAAGCTAAATTACTATCGAGCAACACAGTCCTAAAGAGCGAAGGAAAAGTATCTTTTGATTACCCCACCAAAATGATGTGTGTCCAGAGGAGATTGTAGATTTTCAGTATTTGGACCAAAGTTGTGGAATAACCTTCCGCTGGAGCTAAGAAAATTGGAATTGTTGTCATTATTTAAAAAAGAAATACAAATGTATTTGTTCGAAAAAGCTCAAGCGACAGCATTAAGGGGGTAAAGCAATTTCAATGATTTGATGATTATAATCAGAGCTATTGTTTGCTATATTAACAACTGCACCATCTTGCTGCGCTATACTATACTATAATATATATATATGCTTGCCTCCCTACCCAATCTCCCTCTCAGTGGAGGTCTGCCCTGGAGGTCTGCCATTTTGACCAATGGCTCTTCAATGCACCCAGACCACTCACCCCATTCAGATCCTCCTCCCACAAACAAAGCCCTTCCCCCAGGCGGTTCACCCAATCTCTCAAATCCCTCAAAACACATAACCACACCACAGAATGCAGATGGCAGGCTGACCCTTCACCCCAGAACAGAGCTGCATACGCCTGTCAGGACAAAGCGCACAAGACAAAAATCCAGAAGGCCAAAAAGAACAGAATCGCTAACGCCTGTAAGACCAGCAGGGAACTCCACAAGATCATTGCAGAATTCAAGGCCCCTACCTGCACTTCCACCATCCCTCCCCACTCCCAAGCACTCTGTGACACCCTCTCGGACCACTTCCACAAAATAGCTGTGCAAAGAAACCACACCATCTGTGTCAAACTTGCGGCATTCCTGTCCTGTTTGCTTGCACCCACGTCCTATCTCAAAAAAACCCTGCCACTGCCCACCCCATCTTCTCTTCTTCTCCCCTATCTTGCCCCTGAATTCCTGAAACTACTTGCCTGCAGCTGTCTGACAGAACCCCTGGGAGATCCGTGCCCTCCCGTTCTCCTAAAAGATATGATTTCCTCATCCTGTGCAGGCAGAATCGCAAGACACATCATCAACTCTTCCCTCACATCAGGAACATTCCCAGCAGCTTTCAATACATCCCAAATAAAAACCCCTGCTCACAAAACACTCCCATGACCCCCCTAACTTGCCAACTACAGACCTATCTCTAACAACGGTTTCATTTCCAAACGAATTGACAAAAAAGCCTGCTCCCAGCTTGGCCTATTTACTGAATCCAACCTCCACCTCAATCCCGCCGAGTCTGGCTTCAGACCCCTACGACAAGCTTATCATCACTAGTCTCCATCTAGGATGACCTAATAGAACTGCTGGCTCAGACGCCTGGTCCGCCCTTATCCTCCTCAACCTCTCAGCGGGATTTGACACTATCAACAACAGCACCTTCGCGGAAAGACTCCACTGGCTTTGCATCAGGGAAACAGCATTGATGTGGATATCCTCCTTCCTCCCCAACTGATCAAAAATTACCCACTTACCTCCTTTCTCCTCAAACCCATGCCCTGTCACCAGCAGCGTTTCACAGAGTGCCTCCCTATCCCCCTGCTCTTTAGCCTCTGCCTGAGCCCCCTGCCTGCTCTTATTCGCACACATGGCCTAACCTGTTACAACTGCATAGATGACGCCCAGATCAGCTTTAAGATTCCTAAAACCACTTGCTACCCCCCCGACCTCGACTCATGCTACACAGAAATCGACCACTGGATGTTGGCTGACTACTTCCTCCTCAACCCCGTAAAAAACCAAATCATGATCTGTGGCAAGACTTCCCTCTTCCCCAACCCACCTCGTGGCCATCCTCTCTTGGCCCTCCTCCCTTTACATTCAACTCAATAAAGAACCTGGGATGTACCATGGATGCAGATTGGACACTTTCACACTACATAATCTCAGTGTCTAAATCATGCTATCTACACCTTTGCATTCTCCAATGAATAGTCCCCTAACTCTCCCACCATCACAGAATCACAGCAATCATACGTATCATCCTCTTTCACCTCGCCTACAGTAACTCACTATATATGGGGGCCTCAGGATCCCATCTCAAAAAACTCTAAAGGGTCCAAAGCACTGCAGATAGACTCCTCCTAGATGACACCCTTCTGTGTCCTGTACTGGCTCCCTGTTGGGCAACAATCCACTTTTAAAGATATGTGCAGCACCCACCGTGCTCTGCATAAAACGGACCCAGAATACCTTCAACGCAAGCTCACTCCTTGCGTACCCAACAGAAACAGGAGATCAGCAACCACACTCTTCCTTGTCATACCATCCAACAAATCGACCAGAATAGGGAGATCCTCCTTTTCTGTCCAGGCACCCACAATATGGAACACGATTCTCCTTAGCATCCTCTGCCTAGAGGATCACCTTGCTTACCAGAATGCCCTCAAGACATGGCACCCCCCACCCTCTCAGTCCTGATGAACCCATTCTGCCCCCCAGGTTAATTTTTACCACCTTTCATATGGGCTGGTGCATCAATTAATCCCTCAAAGAATGTACTGAGTGACACAGAGAAAGGACTCCAGCAGACCGCAGGACAGGACCCATGCAGCAGCAATGAAAGTAACTACTCAGGTACGTATCACACTCCATGTCGATGTAAGATAGTTATAGGCACGCCCACCCATTCACACACATCTGCAATCATACACCACTTAAAGACACATCGCATAACAGTCTCCTGGACTCACATACTCTTCCGACAACCTCACAACACCCATCCACAAGCCAACTTGGCATGGGTCGGTAACAGGGACTTAGTGACCCCTCCCTACCTTCGTATCAGCTAAAATGCAAACACACACTCTAAACTCCTCTGAAGAATCTCGCATACCACGGACTTCAGACCTCCGTGGGCATTCACCTACAGCACTTTGGGGCCATATCAATGGGAAAGGGTGCTATACAAATACCCTATTACATTACATGTGAACACACATCTTTGAAAAGTGCTTAAAACACTGAGCTATCTTCTTGAACTTTGGGGCACTCAAACATATCAACATGTACTTCAACATCCATTATTGCACATGCTCAATATGCTCTCTGTGAGGTATGACAGGTTGTGGGGCTAAATGCTTTGGGTTTTTGTGTGTACCCACTGCCCTCTCTAACTCCTAGCCCATGGTCAGTGTAGATTTCCATTCTCATGTGTCTTGCATGATCTTTTTCATATGCTATAGTGCGATCAACTGTCACACTGGGCAGACAGGACAGGGATGCTGTAACGATATATAGGTAGACCACACTCCAAATAGGGAGTTCCTTCCCCCCACTTAAGAAAGCCCACAATATACCATTACTTTATACCCTTAGTTTAGAAAGACTTTGTATCCGCCGTCAAGGGCAGGAGCCTGTTCCAGACCCTGTGCCGGCTTCAGGAGAAGCGCGCCTGTGGATCCTAACAAGTGTGCCTGATCGCACTTGCTTGGTGTTGGTAAGCTTATTACCACAGAGCGATCCTTCCTCAGCCCTGCAGAACCCGCTTGTGGGTGATTTATTTATTTTTGGAATTCATTTACCGCCATCGCTGCCTAGAATTCGGCAAACACACCACGAGCAGCATCTGCAAAATGGCAGCCTGTGAGCTGTGTACCTGTTGCTAAGCAACATATCCGGCCGTGGATAGGCTGCTGAACAGCTTATTGTAGACACGTTGCCACTGGAAGGCGAGAGCCGGTCCACCTACCTAAGGGCCACCTCTTAAGGGTGACTCCTGTCTGCGCCTGTCCGTGCCGTAATGGCCAGACGGCACGTTGCTCTTCTGGCCTGGGGTTCCCTTTAACAACCCGTTCGTACTGACTCTCGTCATTCCGCCTATTCCTCTCTCCAAGTCTTGTGCCACCAACCACCATACGACTTCAGCTATATTCTGGACTCCCACCAGTTCAGGCTGCGGTAAGCACGCCACGCGCTATTTGACACTAAAGTCCATTGGCGTATCTACACGCCACCTGTTCTGTATCAAATCATGCACATGCTGTGTCATGAATCGCTGCATCACCTTAAATGTGTAAACATGCTACCATTGTCATGTAACATGGTTTGGCCAGTTTAGTGCATTTTGACACTCATACATAGGCAAATGTAAGAGACTGTATACCTCACGTAGCATGCCATAACCTTGGGCACTATACTTCATCTGCCCAATATTGTGTACCACATTGTGCTTGCCCCACGTGGGAGGGCTGCCACTGTTCACCGCATCTAGACTTCCGCGTCACTACATGATGAACCTAGCCCGCCCAAACACCTGGTATGACTCCTAGCCAGCTTGCTAGCACATCCTGCCTGCTCTAACATTGTGTGACACACTTAGCCTGCCGTAATACGGTGTGTTGTTCCCCTATGCCATTTCTAGCCTCCTGTTATTATGTGTCATTTTGTATACCATATCTAGACTAGTTGATATTGCGTGCTATCCTGAATGCCATAAGTAGTCTACCATGATACTGTGTACCACTCCTGAATGCCATATCTAGCCTGCTTTGATTTTGTGTTCTATTCCTGGTTGCTACATCTAGTTTGCCCTGATACTGCCATTCCTGAATGTTATATTTTGATTGCTCTGATACTGTGAGCCATGCCTGTAGGCCATATCTAGACTTCCTAATATTGTGTGTTATCCTTGAATGCCATATCTAGTTTGCCCTGTTACTGTGTGTTACTCCTGTATGCCACATCAGCGCCTTGGCGTAAGGCGCTTAATAAATCAATAAATAATAATAATAAATAATAATCTAGCCTGCCTGATATTGTGTGCTATCTTTGAACTCCTCATCCAGCCTGCTTTGATATTGCTTTGATATTGCGTGCTATTCCTGATTCCCTGACACACCTGTATGCCACATCTAGCCTAGTTGATATTGCGTGCTATCCTGAATGCCATAACTAGTCTACCCTGATACAGTGTACCGCTCCTGAATGCCATATCTAGCCTGCTTTGATATTGTGTACTATTCCTGGTTGCTACACCTACTCCCTGATACTGCATGTCATTACTGAATGCCATATCTAGCCTACACCACTACTATGTGCTGCATCTGCATATCACTGCTAACTTGCCTTGCTACTGTAAACAGTTCTTAGCCGGACTTAACACGGTGTATAACCTCAATATTGTATACACCATACTATCATACTATCATATATTTATTAAATTAAGTCAGCCCTTTGTCAAGACTAGTGTTCTTCCATCCCTATGGCGACCTTGTGGAGTGCCTTTTGTATGTATTGGAGTATCCTCCACTTCAGGCCTCTGATCTTTTTGTACTCTATTACTACCATAGATATATTAAGGAGCTGTAGGCACACACCTGTTATAGTTCAACAGGAATTAGGCATCTTGTACCACCTTGTACCATGCTCCACTGCCTGTAGAAACAAAAGACTTGGTTCTCGTTCTACAACTGCATCAACGTTCTGTGCACAATACAAGACCCCTATGGTCAATGGCTCTAGCACTGCCACCAAATACCTTCACGGTCCTCTACTACCCCACCACTAACTCTCATGCCTAATGCCCCCACACTACCTAGTCAACCTGAAGTTGCCACCATCAAGGGGGCCCTTATCGATGCAAGAACAGTAATTGCTCATGCCCCAGACATTTCTGATCTCATCACCGCCAATAATTTATACTTCCTAGCAGTTCCACCCTGCTGCAGGTCCAGCTCTTATGTTAGCAGTCCCAGAGGAATATGACATCATCAGATCCAATAGAACTACTGAGAGGAGTGGTAGGGTAGCCATCATTGCCAAAAACACACTGGCCATCAGAGAAGCTGACAGCACCTATTTCCCCTCTGGAGAACTCATCTCAGTGAAACGTCCTCTTTCGTCAGAGCAGACACTCCTTATTCACACCTTATGCGGACCTCTGGTACCAGTATGCTCCTTTGAGGAAGACATAACTGGCCTCTTTTCTCTAAACACAAAACTCAGTTCACAAATCCTCCTCCCAGGTGACTTGAACCTCGGCCTCTACGACAACTCAGACACCAATGCCTTAGCCATCCAAAATACCATCTCACAATTAGGCCTCTCTCTGCGGATTGCTGACCCTACACACTGCAAAGGCAGATTTCTAGATTGGGTAGCAGACTTTAACTGCAATACTAAAATCCTCACCAACATGCCATGCGCATATCAGACCACAATGTCATCTCCTTTGAAATCAATTACCTCAAACATGTGTCTCCCAACGATTTCCAAGCCCCACCCGCTCTAACTAGGAACAATCGACTAATCTCATTAGAAAACATGCTCCCCTTAGTTCAACCTATCACCCACCAACAGCTGCCACTTGACTCATACCCTTCCATAATGGTAGAATGATATAATCAAAATCTACTAAAGGCCCTTGACCAACTAGCCCCACATAAATTAAGGAAAGCTAAACCCCTAGCACACCTTAACAAAGCCAAAAGAGACGCAGAGGCATCCTGGAAAAAACCCTTCTATGCAGAATAAGGATACATTTATAACTGCCTATAGTACCTACAAATCTGCCATCTTAGAAACAAAAGCAAAACACTAAAACACCAGAATCTCTAATGCCAAATCCAGCTCTAAAGAGCTCTTTAACATCCTTAAAGAATTGGAATCTCCTTGCACCCCTCTTGACTCTTGCAAAAAAGATGCCCTCTGGTGTACCAAAATCCAAAAGGCCCTACTCAATAAAATTACATTACTGCAATCAAAAACCAAAGCTTAAATTTATTTATTTTTATTTATTTTATTTATATATTTATATAGCGCTAAAGCCCGCAGGCATCAGAGCGCTTACAAAGAGACGGGACATATAGTGGCAGAGGACAGGACAAAGTGTAGTTACATGTAGTGAAAACTTCGCAGGTGCTGAAAATCTATTAAATCAAGGTCTATTTAAACAGTAGTGTTTTTAGATTCTTTCTGAATTGGATATAGTTAGTTTCAAGCTTCAAAGATGGAGGTAATTCATTCCATTTTTGGATGCTTCTGGTGGGGAAGGCTCTGCCAAGGCCATTTGCCTTTTTTGTTGGAATGATTTGTAGAAGGCCTTTGTTAGATGATCTTAAGCATCTGGTGGGTGTATGCCATTTAAACTGTTTCTTTAGGTATTCTGGGGCCTTCCCATATAGGCATTGATGGACCATGGTGAGGGATTTAAATGTGATTCTCTCTTCCATGGCCAGCCAATGTAGCTCTTTCCTATCCCCAGTGATATGGTCTCTTCTTGACCTGCCTGTGATTGTTCTAATAGGGTTATTTTGAATAACCTGGCATTGCTTCAAACATTTACTGCTTGCTCCAAGGAGCAGGGAGTTGCCATAGTCAAGTCTTGATAGTATAGTTGCTCTGGCTATAGTAGTGCTGTTCTTCTGGTTGAGCAGGGGTCTGATTTTTTTCAAGAGCCTCTGGTGGTATTGACAATTTCTTTTTAAATAGGCTGTGTGAGCCTCAGCACCTAATGAGGCTTGCAAGTAAACTCCTAATCTCTTTACTTTCTCAGATATAGAGATGGGAGTGTTTTTGATGTTGAATGAGGAGTAATAGGAGTTTAGTTGTTTTCTGGGGTGTGGTGAACCAAAAATCATTAGCTCGGTCTTTGTGCCATTGAGGCACATCCAATTGTCCTTCATCCAGCCTTCGATAAAGTTGTATATAGTTGATAATTTCTCGCTGTCTTGTTTGTAATCTCTGCAGAGCATGTACAAATTAAACAGTAGTGGAGAGAAGCTAGCACCCTGTGGTACTCTGCAGTTCACAGGTTTAGTGTTGGAAGCCTTGTTTCCCCAGACAATCCTGGATTGCCTGTCTTGGAGGAATGAGGATATCCATTTCGTTGCCCCTGGTGAACAATTTCCTGACAGTTCTAGGGCCTCTTGGAGCCTTTTATGATCAAGCAGATCAAAGGCTGCTGAGAGGTCCAATAGGATCAGTAACCCTGCTTTACCCTTGTCCAGAATGCTTAGCATCTCGGTCTGAAGATCTAAAAGAGCCGATTCTGTCCTATGACCTGTCCTGAAGCCGGATTGTTGGGGGTGTAGTAGGTTATTCTCGTCCACCTAGCTTTGGAGTTGTTCCGTGGCTACTTTGTCTAGTATTTTCAGCAGAAAGTTGCAATTTGTTATTGGTCTCAAGTTTGCGGGGTCCTGTTGGTCGAGTTCTGTTTTTTTTGGCAGGGGAGTGACTGTGACTGTTTTGATTAAGGTAGGTACAGTTTGCTCCTTAAATGAGGCATTTACCATTTGTCTGAATAATGGGGCGAAGATGTCTGGGTTTTCTAGGATTAATTTGGGTGATAGTACGTTTTCTGAGCATGAAGTGCATCTCATGCTTGAGAGCATGTTGTGCATTTCTTCGATGGTAATGGGCCTGAATTGAAATCTCGAGTTTCCTAATTCAGTCGTCTTCTCTGTAAAATTGTTCTTTATTGGTGGACAATTTTTTTGGCAATTAAGAATAGTCTCTCGGGCTTTGACGATTTTATTTTGAAAGGCCGTTTAGACTTTCTCACAGTCTGATTCTGTAGGCAGGAAGGATGGGGTGAGTGCCTTGGGTTTGTCTATAGACTTGAGAATCTGGAATAACTTTCCGGTTGAATTGGCTGCGGTATTGATGAGCTCATTATAATGATTTTTCTTAAGGTCGGTCAATTTGGATTTATACATAAGGTCGGCATTCTTCCATTTTGTTTTGTTTGTTTCTGTGGGTTCCTTTAGCCATTCCCGTTCAAGGTTCTGTTTTTCTTTTTTGAGTTCAATAGCTTCAGCATTGAACCATTGTTGGTGATTTGTGTTGAGCCTCACTTTTTTGTTTTTTAAGGGGGCTTGGAGGTCGAGTAGTTTATTCATTTCTAGATTGTATGTCAGTATGATATGTTCGCAGGAATCATCATCTTTAGGATTGGTCATGATTTTGTTCAATCCTTCTAGTAGCATAGGTCTGGTGATTTTTTTCAGGTTCCTTTCTAGTACCGTTTTAGTTATGTTCTTTGTTTTTGCCATTTTTTGCTTTAGAGATAATGTTAGTTCAATTTTGTGGTGATCTGACCAAATGCATGGATAGGTTCCCAGCATTGTCACTTCTGAGTTGTTATTGATAACCCAATCAAGTTGGTTGCCTGAGACCGCAATGGGACCCTTGTTGATTATAGTAAAAGCATGGGTCTCTAGTTCATCCTCTAGACTGATGGCCTGTGGATCGTTGTGGTTCCCCCTCCATCTATTAATGTCACCCAACAGTATAGTCTCTTTATTGGGTGATTTGAGGTTATCGAGAATGGTGATAAGTTTGTCGTTGAATTCAGATATAAGGGATGGTGGCCTGTAGATAACTATTATGTTAGTGCAGTTGTTATGAGTAGTTGTCAATTTGAGGTGAATAACCTCGCATCCTGTGCACCGTATGGGGGCTGTGAAGAATTTTAGGGTTTGGTTGGCGATTATCGCCACTCCTCCTCCCTTGCCTTATTCTCTGTTTTTGAAATAGATGTTGTGTGTGAGGGGTACTGCAATGTCTATGGTTGGTCCGATAGTTTCTTGTATCCATGTTTCAGTTAGACATAAGATGTCCAACTTCTCGTCTACAATGTAGTCATGGATCTCCTGCGCGTGTTTTGTCATTGATCTAGTGTTTAACAGTGCAATTCTTAAATTAGGTTGCTCGGGTACTATCTCCGGTGTACTTTTCTGGGGATCCTTATTGAGTGGTATGCTTTCAGTCAATATGGTAATTGGAGTGGGTGGATCAGGTCTGGATCTAATATAGTCCAGAACCATCCCTTGGCGTTGTAGCTTAGTAGCCTGGTACAATAAATCGCTGAGTGTGGGGTAACCCATACCTGGAGATTAGGTGTCAGAGGAACGTGTAGCAAAAGTCATCAGCGTTTCGTGCCGTGTGCCGTGGACCGGCGTAGACTGGCTTTGTCGTGGAAGCGCCGTCGCTGAAGCGCCTGAAGTTTCTTTAAGGCGACGTGAGAGCACTCTGGGAACTGTAGTTCCTGACTGTGCATGCTCACAAGTGTCTAGCCTGTCAACCACAGCCAAAATTTGCAACACAAATACCAATCGAACTGATCCGAGTTCCCAACCTGCTTCACCCACTAATCTAGTAAAGCATTTGAATTCACCCCTGTCACCGCACTCGAGGTTGAGTCTATCATTAGAAGTCTTAAACCATCTAAGTGCCAAGCATACATATGCCCAGCCGCCATCATAAAAGAAGGAGCGAAAGACTTTGCCTCTTTTGTCACCTCCTTTATAAATGCATCTTTTGCCTCCTGCACTGTCCCTAAAAATCTCAAAGACGCTTGGGTCATGCCCCTCATCAAAAAACCTAACCTTGATCCAAAAATCCTCACCAATTTCAGGCCAATTACCACTGTGCCTTTTCTCCTAAAAATCTTAGACAAGGCCGCATATATCCAGATTCACAATCATCTTGAGACTAATTATCTCCTAGGCCTCAGACAATCGGGTTTCAGACCAAAGCATGGGACAGAAACAACCCTCTTGGATCTGAAAATCCAAATAGATGAGGCTAGGGACAATGGAAAACCTGCTCTACTCCTGCTACTGGACTTGTCAGCAGCGTTCGACTTAGTCGACCATAACATCCTAACCAACCACCTCACCACAGCTGCCTCATTCTCCAGCAAAGCTGCAGCCTGGGTTAATTCTCTCCTGGCAGACAGATCCAGGAGGATTTTTTCACCTACCGCTTCAGCCGTTCCCTCCCCTATCACATGTGGAGTCCCACAGGGCTCTTATGTATCTCAGATCCTCTACAATATATTCACTAAGCTCCTGTTTGACCATCTAGATGAGCTAGGCATATCATACACAAATTACGAGGCTGATACGCAAATACTTATCACTCTGTCAGGTGACTACCAATCAGATTCCATATACCTAAATGAAATCTTCAGCAAAATACCAAATCAAGGACAATAAAACTGAGCTCCTACTTACCGCCTCTAAGTTAAGACTTAACAAGTTAGGCCCAAAATATTCCTCCTTCAATATCGATACCAACATCATTAAAGTTAACAAGGAAGCAAAAACCCTAGATTTCTATCTAGACTCTGCCTTAACTCTTCAAAGACAAATCAATGCCACCTCATCCTCAACAGCCTACACAGCAAAATTCATAAATGTCTGTAGACCCTTCTTGATTCCTGAAAGTTACATCACCCTTGCAAGAGCTCTTATAATGTCCAAATCGGATTATTGTAATACTCTCTATTTGGGCACTAGCCAGAAGAATCTCCACAAGCTACTAGATTTGCAAAATAAGGCGCTCAGATGTGCCCACAATATTCTTCGATCCAACCACATTTCACAAACCCGACGAAACACCAACTGGCTCCTCATCCAAGATAGGATCACCTTTAGAACACTTGTGATCACCCACAAGTTCTTCAACAGTTCAGCCCCTAGGTATCTGATGAACAAATTCTCCAGAAAAGAATCTACTAGACCCACTAGAACCCTAAATACAAACTTAGCAAAGCAGGAGGATCAAGCTTCCCGGTGCTCACGGCTAAGACTTGGAACAAGCTACCTATTGCATTAAGATCCAAACCCATGTTCCTTTCCTTCCGGAACAAAGTACAAACATGGCTGTTCTCACAATCAAACTAAGCACTCTTGTTCACTATTGTGACTTTGACCCAGCCACCCTACCGACTATGCCCATAGCTTAGGTACGAGCTGCTCACAAACCGCCCTGGCCTGCTGCTAGCTTTTACCTCAACTATGTCTTGAACTTGTAAATGTTTTATATTTTCTACACCTTGTATATTCCTGTATATCTTTGCATACACATTGTATTTCGCACTGTATTTCCTACTGTTTCTGTATATTATTGTAACTTTGTACCTAAGGAAAATGCCCAGATACCTTTGGGTTTGGCGCGCTATATATGCAAATAAAACAAACAAACAAACAAACCCAAATACGCCCTACTTAGGACTCACATAGACCTCATGAGCCAAGAACCAGGCCGCTGTACAGAAAGAATGTATATTTATTTAAAGTATAGGTTCAATGAGGTTTGGTTTATGCAGTCCATGGCCCCTTGGAGCCATGCTACTTTGGATACATGCTGGCACTCTGATAGAACACAGAAAAGAAAGACACAGACACTGGGCTAATAAAGGCTTTATTAAATGTGTAGTGTTTGTGTGTGTGTGTGTTTTATTTATGAAAGTGTTAGAAGAAACCATCCAGCCCCCTATTGTGTGGGATGGAATGTTGAAAGTAACACCAAAAGACAGAACAATAGAAAAGAACTCCCTTGCCCAAGAATGGGCTGGTAAGGGGAGAGAATAAAATCCAGAAGAATTTTAAAAAAGGAGACAGTTCAAAGGACAGCTAGGAAGAGGCAGAGCAAGAGAGGGACTTACCTGAGGTGTAGCTGCCTCGAGCGCCCCCATGAGGCCTTACTCCTTTGTAAAAGCACTATGCGGTGCAATAGGGATCCCCTGTGGAGACTGTGCATAGGGGTTGAGCTGCTATGACAGGAGCGTGGGCATGGCGCCTGGAGGACCCCCTGTAGCCCAGCCCAGACAGGCAGCATGGTGTTGGCTGCCTGGGCCCATCATGAATAGCCCAGTGAGGACCGCATGTGGGGGGTGCCAGACCGGGATGCCCAGCTGTGCCCCCAAAGGCCTGCCCCCTGGCCAGCAAGGAAGGCCTATTAACAAATAAAATCCTCTAGGGCTGTGTATGTCAGGAGCAGACCGGGAAGATGCAGAGACGCACATCGGAAGCCCACAGTGAATCCGGGTGAAGAGGAGGCGGTGTGTAAGTCCCAGGTCGCTCCCGGTGGAAGTGCCCGGGTGAAGACACGACCTGCCCCCTGCATTTCCACAATGCATTGCTGAATGGGCAGGCCAGGGGGAGGCCTGATGCTCTTCAATGAGCGCAACGGTATCCCCATAGCAACGGGGACACCGCCAGCTCTGATAAGGGTGGCCAGGCTGCGCAGTCCACCCATGAACTTAAAAAAGGCACCGGGTTGGGGCGGTGATGTCGGGTGGGCCCTAGGTGCATAGGGGGCCACCAAGGACAATGAAAAAGATGCAGGGTGTGTGGTGGCCCCACGTGGTGGACAGGACAACCCCAGTAGAAAAGGAGGGGGCCAGCCTTAACCGTAATCTGTGGGGCAGGGTCCAGTTAATCATCCAATGTTATCAGGAGCAGCCCTGCACATTGAACATACTTAAAGGCACTGTGAAGGGGTGGCTGTCTGCAGCAGTCAACCCACTGTGACATGGGTTTTGTGTTTATGTAGTATGCCTGTAGGTATGTATGTTATGTGTATAATTCTGCATTGTTAGGCAGGGTAAATATTAAGTAGGGAAGGTTAGAGAGTTGGGGCATTAGGGGAATGTTAAGTAAGGTAATTGTTAAGTAGGAATATATCAGATGACCATTAGTTTAAATAGAGGGAGGTGGGGAGGCACCCTGGCATGAGTTGGTAGCATAGGTTGGTGGCCTGCCCAAAGCCGCCTTGCAAGATGGGACCACCCACAGAGGCCATCCTCTGGCCTCACTCTCCATGTTGGTGGAACCTGAGTTTAGTAAGGGATTGGTTGCGGCAAGCTCATCCGTAGGGTCCCTGGGACCTCTTCAAGTAAGGGTGAGTTGACGTAGCTGCTGGTCCCCGCTTAGATGGAGCTCACGCCAGGGGAATCCTAGGGTCTAATAACGGTATGTATTATAAACAGGGACCCTGTCATGTGTCTCTATAAAAATTCACTCTGGTGTCTGTGTCTGCTAATTATCAAGGAAGACAGCGTGTGGCCCATCTCCTGTATTAACCATTCTTATTTGCAGGCTGCTTGGCATGCTCCTTCAGAGCAGCTGGTCTGGGATAGTGGGTGGTATACCTAGAACCTGTCTCTTCTCCAGGGAAGGGAAAAGTGTGTCCTTGCCCGGAGTGGGCAGGTTAACCAGGTGACATTAACCAGGTGACATTATAGGTCTGTTCCTACAGGGGCTATATTTATGTTACACCTGCCACCTTATTTGTGGAACAATAAGGTGCCACAATATTATTTGACCCACATTTTTGCTTTAAAACAAGTCTCACATCACACAGTGATGGAGACATGAGGTTTCTCTGCGCACTCGCAAATGCTTTCAGTTTTGAAAACACAGATTTTTAAAGATACATGGGCCAAAAACACCCTTTTTCCTTGTTACCCAAAAGCAGTACAAACTCGTTCTGCTCTCAGGGTCACTTACTCTCAGGAGAGACTGTATATTGTTCAATGGAAATTTAAATAGTTTCACTTTTAAAAGCGCTTCTCCCCCCAGCACCGAAAACACAGGCAGCAATAACATGCAGCACCCCTCTGTTCAAGATCTGCTAGTTAGTGGGGACAGTTTAGAAATTTCGTTTTTGGGCCAAGAGCACCTCTTTGTTAAATACAATGAAGAACAAATGATGACAGTTGGTATTTTTATGTTATGGAAGAGGTATCAGTTGGGAATTTCGTTTTAGGGCAAGGACAACTTTCTGTTTTAAAGGTAACGGTTGGGAATGGTGGCAATCATCTTTTTTTTTTGTGGCCAGTTACTTTACGTGATTATAACTTTATCCTATGAAAAAGGTTTTGAAATCTTCTAAGCTCCACCCTGCGTCAATCTATTTGGGAGGTAATTAAATTAATATACGGTCAAATGTGCTATGGGTCTACACCCTTTTGCCCCCCACCCACTTTTAGAGGGAAAATAATTGAGGCAGGCAGATTCCCTCACACATTTACTTTCAAATGGATCAATTCTACTTACATTGGACCTCTCTTTTGGAGCACTTAGGAAGGACAGCCAGGCTTTCTGTGAACCTACATGGTCTGGTCACTTCAGTCAGCTGGCGGCATTCGCAGTCTCTTTCTCCCAGGCAAAGTTTAAGGCCTCCCAATGTTAATGCCTCTCCACCCAAGAAAGTTGTAGGCAGCTGTCTCAGGATACCCCCAGGGGCAGTTGTCCTTCAAGATTTTTGGCAGCTCTCCTTCCAAGAAGGGTTTAGGCAGGATCTTCCCACTCAATTCTGTCCCCTGTTCTGTCCTGCAAGGGCTTTTTACTGTGTAAGCCACCCTGCCAAAATCCTGAGATCAGTAGGTGTTAACTTATTAGTTATGAATTTTCATTAGATGTGAATTCTCCAACTTTCCCTGTAGTTACTTTTTGGCCCAGGATAGAACACTGTTTCATCATGCCTCCTTCCAGGGAGTCTGGGGAAATCCCCCCCTTCCCCTGAATGTATGGAGAATTTTAGTATGCCCTTTCTAGGCTAAAGCTCTGGCTTTTCTCCTCCAGCGAAGCAGGCTAGTTGTCCCTTTGTAATTTCATCTTCAGCCAATCTAACTCCCTGATGGTCTCATCATAGGAGTTTTCATGGTCTGAAGTAGTCACAGTATTCTTTTTAGTCTCCCAAGATACGCTGATAAGCCCCTTTCCCTTCTATGTGATAGAGATGAATACTCATCAATATCAGACAAGGACTTCTCCTTCTGCATCCGTTGGGCTAGGCCTGGGTAAGTCCAAATGCCTCGTATCACCCTGTTCTCCATAGGGGTCTGCATGAGGTCAGTTTCCATTTGTGCATGGGAAATGGTGGATGCCTGTCCTGAGGTCCCTAATGGGAAGGTCATCTCTCCTTAATCATAAGGCCCTACCCCATACCCTGATTAGTAAGGTTGCCTCAAGGTTTGTTTATATATTTTTCAATTTCCTTGGTGAGACTCTCACACCTGCTTCTGTATGTCCTTATTTCCTGTTTTGTATTCAGAGAGCGGGTGTTTTAATGCTGACACTAAGGCCTGACTAGTCTCAAGCACTGGACTCCGAGCCACCAATCGACCCCTCATTTGCTGTAATTCCTCCTGAAATGCTTCATTGTCCTTCTGGGAATCCGATATTATGCATGCATATTCTTGGCGCTTGTCTTGCAATAAACTAATCTCTTTTTCCTGTGCCCCTCTACAATTTGCTGCCTGTGACAGGTCTGCTTCTACTTGCTTCACACGCTCCACGATTGCATGATCTTGTGCCTCATTCTGGTCATTTCCTGAGACTCTGACAGTTCCTTTTCTGCATCATGGTCTTTGACCAGCTGTAAATGCTGTTGCTTCAGAATATTTACATTCTGACGCATTTCAGCAACCTCCTGTTAGGAATCCATCTGTTGTATGATGCACTGGCTATTTTCCCTTTCTAATGTTTTGATTTGTTGTTTGCGGGCCATAATGTCATCTAACAGTCCTCTATTGTGAACAATCTGGTCATTCACTTTGCATTGGAGGGGGCGTACTTTTTCTGCACCTTTTTCGCATTTGTCATGCAGCACAGCAAACACTATCTCTCACTCTGCACTGGCCTGTAGGTGGGTTTTTCCTCATTTTGTAATTGCTCACTGATGTTTTGTTGTTTTACTTCACAAATCTGACTCTGTTGTGCTTTGTATTCTAACTGTCTTCTAATTATCTGATGTATTTCTGGGCACTCTATATTTCTCTGTCTGACTCACAAGCCTCCCTATTTTCAACTCGCTCTTCCACTAACTGCAAGTGAAAATATAAATACGCTGTGAGCTGAGCTATTTGGGTACGTTCTTCATGAGCATTCTGGATCATGTAAAATGCATCTAAGGGTCAGTGTAAAATCCCACCTTCCAGTCAAATATCATTGCTCACTGAGGTCACCTCCTGCATGATTCTGGTTTTCCCATTCCCGGCTTCACTCTCACCCCTTTCTCCTCGAATGAAAAGCATAGCCAGAAGATGCTGCCTGGCATCACAGGCATCTATAGTAGGCATTTTAAAATGGCTATATGCACTTTGTATGGCTTTTCATCCACCAGTGGCCCTAGCTATAAAAACATGCATATTGCAGTACTGGTCTTTAAGTTATATCCGTTGGGGCTGTGATTAAACCCCACAACGCTTTGTAGTATGCAGACAGTGGGCCTCATTACAACTCTGGCAGTAGCCGTGCTGGTAAAATCGGCAGCCGCCAGAGTTGCAGTTTTTCCAGCACCCGTGAATGGGCAAGAACCAGGTCATGCCAAGTTAGGCGGACCCGATACTTGCCCATTTTCGGGTGCCGGAATCAAGGGCCTCCTCATCCCCATTCTGCCCCATTCAGAGTTGTGCCGGTGCATCCGACATGCTGTGCTCGCAGGTGCCGGTCAGCCGGCCAGGAAAAACCTGGCAGGCTGGCAGGCACCCGCGACCACAACACGTAGTATGGTGGTCCAGAAACTGAGGTTCCGACATGCTTACGGGTACCGTAGTTCCTGGACCACCAGGTTCGTAATGAGGCCCAGTGTCTTTCACACCCCAGTGTAGAGCAAAACCTCAGTCTATAAATAATTCAATAACAAACACACAGACCACTAAATAAATGAACCTCCAAAACCAGAGCTATATTACATGTCTTGGATCTTGTTTTGTAATGTCTTTCTCTGTATTGAACAATGAATCCTGGGGGTACTCATATGGAGATTGTTTAAAAATAATCCGACCGCCGTGATTGTTACTAAACATTTGCACATTGTAAATCTCAGTGGGAGTTCATTGTATCAAATCCAATAAAACTTCTATGTTTCCATCAAATCCCTGGGGGAACGGTTTAGCACAGGATACATACACAGAAGCAACAATGTTCTCCAGCATTCAGGGTCACTTCCTACCTTATTCTGAGTTGTTCTGTGGAGAATGGAAGGATATCACCAGCTGTGATGCATAACTCTGTGGGAGGAACACTGCTAAACTACCATAGATGTTGGGTCAGGTTCAGTAGCCCGCATATTCCAAGTGGAGATATGTGCAGGCTTCCCTTGAGAAAAGAGTCAGAGTCAGAAGGCCTCATTACAAGTATGCCGGTCCGGAAATAATGGTGCCGGTCACTCCGTACCGGCACCTTTTTCTGGTCCGGCATACTCTGAGTTGCAATGCCGCTAACACTGTCACCGCAAGTGACATATCGTATCCAGCAACACCATCACCGGAAATTGCGGCAAAACCCATGGGCCGTGCCTGAGACACCGACATGGCATCAGTACGTGCACATTCCAAGCACGATGTACATAGAAACACTGGTATGGACATGGCGGGAGAACCATGATTACTGCATTGAAAACACCGGCAATGCGGACCAGACGTTAACTAGAGTTAGCTGTGCAGAAACAGCCCACAGGTGGCCCAAATCAGCCCAGATGGCCATCATGAGCAGTGCAAACGCACTAAGCAACCATTCCCAAACCCCTTCCAACACTACCATCCTTGCAGCAGCAGCAGAAGTTCTGGAGCCACACCCTTCAACCTGAGCCAAACCCAGATCCTCACCCTGTACTGTCTAGACAGGGACACCATCACATCCATAGTGGACCTGATCCATGAGGACCTAGTCAGCCTCATACAGATCCATACTGCCATCCCCCCTTGCTCAAGGTAGTGTCTGTGCCACACTTCCTTGCCACGGGCACCTACAAACACACTGTGAGTGAAGTGTATGGGCTATGGCAACCCTGTTTCTCGCGTGTCCTGTTTCAGGTTATTGATGCACTCCTGCAGCCTGTGGCAGATCACATAGGCCTACCCAGAACAACTGACTAGGTCAATGCCACGAACATAGCATTCCATGCCCTTGCAGGCATGCCCAGAGTGATTTTGGCCAGGAATGCAATTGAGGCAGTGTAGAGGGACTGAACACTATACCACTCACTCAATGTCCAGATGGTGTGTGATGCCTGACACCTCATCACCCACTGCTGTGCCAGATTCCCTGGTTCAACCCACGCTTCCATGGTGCTGCGGAACTCCACGCTGGCAGGGTACATGGCACGTCACAGCGGATAGCATACCTGGCTGCTGGGTGAGTCTTTTTACCAAAGCATGTGCACTGTTGAATGGGGGGGGGCATGATACTGAAGGCACCGACTCTCCAACATGCAAGACCCAATTGACCAAATAATGGACACACCCCACTAGGGAATGAGGTCCAGAGATGGATTGCAAGTAAAACAAATTTATATAAGGTAAGTTGTGTATGCAGAGAACTCTGCTGTCCAGAGAGCGCTCTGCCAAACATTACACAGGAAGCACATTATAAGTCAAAAACCGCGTCACTAGTGATGCCACGCTATAGGTACTACATAACTCAGCAGTACAATTAGTGAGACACAATGATACAGTATGTATCCATATGTGGTGACCACGTTGGATTGGCTGCTGCTTGGGTGTCGGTCTTGCGGCACGTAAGTCAGCTGGGCTCATCTCCGCGCAGTGAATGTCGGAGTGAAGGTCGTGTCAGCGGAGTACTGCAAGGTGTTGTGATTAAACCCCACAACGCCTTGTAGTATGCAGACAGTGGGCCTCATTACAACTCTGGCGGTAGCCGTGCTGGTAAAATCGGCAGCCGCCAGAGTTGCATTTTTTCCAGAACCCGTGAATGGGCAAGAACCGGATCATGCCGAGTTAGGCGGACCCGATACTTGCCCATTTTCGGGTGCTGGAATCAAGGGCCTCCTCATCCCCATTCTGCCCCATTCAGAGTTGTGCCGGTGCATCCGACATGCTGTGCTCGCAGGTGCCGGTCAGCTGGCCAGGAAAACCTGGCAGGCTGGCAAGCACCCGCGACCACAACATGTAGTATGGTGGTCCAGAAACTGAGGTTCCGGCATGCTTACGGGTTCCGTAGTTCCTGGAACACCAGGTTCGTAATGAGGCCCACTGTCTTTCACACCCCAGTGTACAGCAAAACTTCAGTCTATATATAATTCAATAACAAACACACAGACCACTAAATAAAGGAACCTCCAAAACCAGAGCTATATTACATGTCTTGGATTTTGTTTTGTATTGTCTTTCTCGGTATTGAAGAATGAATCCTGGGGGTACTCATATGGAGATTGTTTAAAAATAATCCGACTGCCGTGTTTGTTACTAAACATTTGCACATTGTAAATCTCAGTGGGAGTTCATTGTATTAAATCCAATAAAACTTCTATGTTTCCATCAAATCCCTGGGGGAACGGTTTAGCACAGGATACATGCACAGAAGCAACAATGTTCTCCACCATTCAGGGTCACTTCCTAACTTATTCTGAGTTGTTCTGTGGAGAATGGAAGGAATTCACCAGCTGTGATGCATAACTCTGTGGGAGGAACACTGCTAAACTACCATAGATGTTGGGGCAGGTTCAGTAGCCCGCATATCCCAAGTGGAGATATGTGCAGGCTTCCCTTGAGAAAAGAGTCAGAGTCAGAAGGCCTCATTACAAGTATGCCGGTCCGGAAATAATGGTGCCCGTCACTCCGTACCGGCACCTTTTTCTGGTCCGGCATACTCTGAGTTGCAATGCCGCTAACACTGTCACCGCAAGTGACATATCGTATCCAGCAACACCATCACCGGAAATTGCGGCAAAACCCATGGGCCGTGCCTGAGACACCGACATGGCATCAGTACGTGCACATTCCAAGCACGATGTACATAGAAACACTGGCATGGACATGGCGGGAGAACCATGATTACTGCGTTGAAAACAGCAGCAATGCGGACCAGGCGTTAACTAGAGTTAGCTGTGCAGAAACAGCCCACAGGTGGCCCAAATCAGCCCAGATGGCCATCATGAGCAGTGCAAACGCACTAAACAACCACTCCCAAACCCCTTCCAACACTACCATCCTTGCAGCAGCAGTAGCGGTTCTGGAGCCACACCCTTCAACCTGAGCCAAACCCAGATCCTCACCCTGTACTGTCTAGACAGGGACACCATCACATTCATAGTGGACCTGATCCATGAGGACCTAGTCAGCCTCATACAGATCCATACTGCCATCCCCCCTTGCTCAAGGTAGTGTCTGTGCCACACTTCCTTACCACAGGCACCTACAAACTCACTGTGAGAGAAGTGTATGGGCTATCGCAACCCTGTTTCTCGTGTGTCCTGTTTCAGGTTATTGATGCACTCCTGCGGCCTGTGGCAGATCACATAGGCCTACCCAGAACAACTGACTAGGTCAATGCCACGAACATAGCATTCCATGCCCTTGCAGGCATGCCCAGAGTGATTGTGGCAAGGAATGCAATTGAGGCAGTGTAGAGGGACTGAACACTATACCACTCACTCAATGTCCAAATGGTGTGTGATGCCTGACACCTCATCACCCACTGCTGTGCCAGATTCCCTGGTTCAACCCACGCTTCCATGGTGCTGCGGAACTCCACGCTGGCAGGGTACATGGAACGTCACAGTGGATAGCATACCTGGCTGCTGGGTGAGTCTATTTACCAAAGCATGTATACCGTTGAATAGGGTGGGGGAGCATGATACTGAAGGCACCGACTCTCCAACATGCAATACCCAATTGACCAAATAATGGACACACCCCACTAGGGAATGAGGCCCAGAGATGGATTGCAAGTAAAACAAATGTATAAAAGGTAAGTTGTGTATGCAGAGAACTCTGCTGTCCAGAGAGCGCTCTGACAAACATTACACGGGAAGCACATTATAAGTCAAAAACCGCGTCACTAGTGACGCCACGCTATGGGTACTACATAATTCAGCAGTACAATTAGTGAGACACAATTATACAGTATGTATCCATATGTGGTGACCACGTTGGGTTGGCTGCTGCTTGGGTGTCGGTCCTGCGGCACGTAAGTCAGCTGGGCTCATCTCTGCGGAGTGAAGGTCGTGTCAGCGGAGTACTGCATTCCTAACTATCTAAACTACAACAATAGGATCTGAGGGCATGAGAAAAATAACAAGCATAAAAGTTTGGCATGAATGGGGGTGCTTTCAGAGTTCACTGACAGGTTATGGACATTCTACCCTCTGCACCCAAGCATTCATAAAACACGGTGCCCCAGACCCAGGTGCCCAGCGTGAGGGTTTTGATCTACCTAATGCCTCATGATACAGATGGACATGCGTTGCTTTTATAGAGAATATATTGGTGTGTGGGATTAGTGCTATAGTGGGTGTCCTCGTCTGGTCACTGCAGGGTTCAGATTTGTATCTGTATCAAAAGAGCAGAGGGGCATGTGCTCAGTGGGCTGTGGCATGGCAAGGTGGGGGTCGAGGGAGCACAGGAAGGATAGTGGAGATGGATGTGCTCTTGGTGCATGGGCTTGCAGTGCAATAAGCTCATCTTCCCCAGGGCGATACTGAATGTTGCAACAATGAATGGCTGAACTTCAGTGGGAACAGGACTTGTGTGGAGCTGGCAGGAGGCGGAGATGGCCTGGGCTGTCTGTGCGAGGCACGGGGCAGGGGAGAGACAGGTTATTATAGATCATTTTTGGGCCTAGTAAAAGATGCCGTCTGGTGAGTCACAAAATGGAGTCTCTGAGCTTCAATAAGGCTTGGTTACTTGTTTGCCTTTTGTTAGTGATTAGAGGGTGATTAGTACAGATTACACACAGGAGAGAGGTGGGTGTCTCCCCCCTTTAGCATACGTGGGATTCATTCAGTGCGGGAACGGTAAGCGGGGCAGAAAAGACCACCTCTTGATAAAACAATACACCATACAGTACCTTGCTGTTGAGTGAGTCTATATGTTTTCCTTTTTTTTTTAAATTGTATACAGTTTGTTACAAACTTTTAAAATAATACAAAAGAAGAGAATCAAGGAAATCGATCAGCAGATATGTTTCTATAATTAAGAGCTACCACTACAAAGCATATTATGAGCATACTCCATTCAATGTCCTATGCTGTTCTGACTGGTGCAATCTACAAATTTTTTTAAAAAATGTTTTCTTTTTTTATTTTAATGTTTATGGTTTGTATCTTAAACCTAACATTTAAATATTTACATAAAAATCATGTTTCAGCATTTACATTCATTATTACATTCAATTCTGTCAACTATCTGTCTTATCTTCTCCATAGCCAAATTCATCCAAATGACTATTGTTTCATCTGGGAGCGAGACGCTTACAACAGTATTTGGATTGTTCATCCTTCCGCCAAATATCCATCAGCGGATATAATTGTCAAAAGGAGTACAATGGTTGTGACCATGCGGCTGTTGTTTCCAATGAATATCTCTGATCAGCGTTTAGATTTCTCTAATTCTGTCGGGGCACTGGAGTATTTTTGACTAAAGTCAAGTCGTTCATTGTTTAGGGCTTCGCATTCCATGACAAGGTGTTTGATTGTTTCTGTTGCCTCTTCTTTTTTGCTGAATCTGCACGATTTAGTCATTTCCTTATTGGGACAGCTTTTCTCCATGATCTCCCGAGTTTGCTGTAGATTCAGTCTGAACTTTAGAAACATTGTCTCAGATGTGTCGGCCAGGAAATAGGCTGAGATAATGCGGGAGTTTAACCCCCCCTGCTTCGCCATCACATTTTAGAGTTAATTTGTAGAGATTCTTCCTGTTTTGTGTTTCAATCCAGTGATTTCTTTCAAGATGTTTTTTGCTAACTGTGGCCTTTTATCAGCATGTCCATGGTTATCTCATGTTGAGTGGCGGCTTCTTTCCATCTGATCAATACTGTGTCATTGGTGTGTAAATTTGTAGTTCTCAGGATATCAAGTGCAAGTATGGAATCTCCGTTATTAATCTTTCTGAATAGATCCAAGGTTTTCCAAATCATAATTGAGTGCAAGGACTGCAGGCCTAGTTATATCTTATCCTGGACATGGGGATTCCTTGGGGTAGCGTTAATACTTTCCTCCAGTAGATTGCCTCAGCTTATGGTTTGGTCTATATTTATTAGTGTTTCCCCACCATAAGACATTATTGCCGTTACCTTTTGTCTGTAGAAAGAAACAGAAGGTTTTACAGAGAATTTGCCATATTGTTGGTGTATGATTGCACCTTGCCTTGCCAGAGATTTGACTTTAGATTTTAGCTGTGTCGACCAACTTTGTTCGGTTTCTGATTGATTAATCCAGATACCCAGCTTATTTATTTTTAAGGTAGAATACATGTTGTTTCCTCTTTCCTTGTCTTTGCGGTATAAGGGTCATGATTTTAGTTTTGGTGACATTAACAGCCAATTAATTTCTGTGCATATATTCTTGCATTCTGTTCAATGCAATTTGTAGACCCAGTGGTGTTTTTGACATTATGATAATGTCGTCGGCATTCAAGGTTGAGATAGTGATGGCATTGAGTTTTGGAGGGTTCATTATCTACATGTGTAGATGCTTGTTTCGAAATCTCAGGTGTAGAGATTGTATAGGGCAGCGGGTAGAGGGCATCCTTGTTTAACACCGTTCCAAGTTAATATTGGTTGGGTAACCAAACTGTCAAAAGTCATTCTAACTTGGATCTTGATGTTTGAGTATAGTAATTTTATTGGTTCAACAATGTCATCGGGACAGCCCCATTGCTCTAACTTCTCCCATAATCTCCCCCGGTTGATTATGTCAAATGCAAGGTACACGTCTATGAAAGATGCATGTATCTGAGTTTTCGACTTAGCCGCTTCATGTTTGAGCATGTTCATGATTATTAGGTTGACATTGGTCCCAACATGTTTTGTAAACCCAGTTTGCCTCCCCGCTTGAGTTTTTTTACCAGCACGTTTGCGAATATTTTCCCTAAGGGTTTGAGCAGGGCCAGAGGGTGGTAAAATGAGGGTTCTTTAGTTGAGCCCTGTTTGAATATTGCTACCATGGTTGTCAATTGCCATGATGTAGGAATGATGTTGGTCCGATTTATGATTATGAAGATCTCTGTGCAAAACTCGGCCCAAGCTTCAGAATTTTTTTTTAAGATAGCATTCGACAGGCCGTCAGGTTCGAAGTTCCCAAGTTATGGTCCATCTCTTTCGGTTTGATTGCACGATTATTTCTTTGATCGGGTCTCTTTCCTTATATAATTCTTCAAAATATTTAACCCAGGCATGTTCTTGTACATCGACTATCATTTGATCTTTCCGTTCGGGATCCGATTTTAGTAGTTCCCACAGGTTCCTAGTGTTATGTGATTTTAATGCGCAAAGCATGGTTTCTGCATTATATTGGTCTTGCATCATTTTTGCTGTGGTTAGCCAGTTTTTATATCTTTGTCTGGCTGCTCTTGTCTTGGTCTTCTTTGTTTCAGGGGAGTCAAATTTAGCGTGCTTCACAGTATATTTCATCTCTCGCTTTTTTTCAGCTATGGCATTATTGTAGACATAGATGGGTCGATTTTGTGCCCTACAATTAGGGGCAGTAGATAGCTTGAATTGGTCTAGAATCCATCCATAGTTCATTTTGCACTTGTCTTCCATTTTAGTGTTTTGAAATACTTCAGGTAGAGCGTTCATGTCTTTCTGCGATATTCTAAGTCGATTCGTGCCAGCAGTCAAGCTCAAAGGTGGTATATTTATTCTCTCGAGATTGATTCCCTTTAGTTGCCATGAGCGCGTCAGGATGAAATGGTGACTATGCTGTGAGTAAATGTTAATGGAATCATTGTTGTTTCTGATTATTCCTTTCGAGCAGTATATGTAATCGATAATGGATTCATTCTTTCCTCTCGACCATGTGGGAAGAGAGACATGTGTGTCATGGGCAAATGCATCCATTTGTTCGAATTTCCTGTCAAGCATTTCTGCTGACCATCGTCGGGCTTGATGTTCCATCCTATCTTCTTCAATTGGAATCCCAGCTTGGGTGTAAAGGTGGAAGTTAAAATCTCTGCATATAATAAATTCCACATTTAGATATTTTACTGCAGTTTTGTCAATAACCGTAATTAAGGAGTCTATTTTCTTTTTTAGGTTCCAATATATATTCAGAATGCTTATGTAGTGTTTATTGACTTGGTAGCAGTCTTTATCATAGAATTTCCTTGTTGTCTGATGCTTTACAATGATCGTATTCAGTGCCCATTGGTCTATGATATTCGACTCAATTGCCTCAAATGGGGAGTCGTGTTTAATCAGCGTTAACAGACCTGCTGAGGGTCGGCCCTTTTGATTTTCGATTGCAGTGTTCATGTGAGTCGTGTATCCTTCACAGATTGGAGGAGCTGATATCCAAGTCTCTTGAAAGCACAAGATCTGGAATAAGTGTGTATGTCCCCGGGTGTTCCAGGAGCATATCCGCACTGTTTGAGTGATGTCATTGTTTCATGGTTATTGGTTTCCCGGGAGGACTGTCCTCACTTGTATTGAAGATCGATCTGGTATCTCGCCAGAATGGAGATCTCGTCGCTTCAGAATGGTAGTGAGATTGCTGGTAGTATCTTCTATAATTATCCTGATTCATGTGTTGCTGTTCTTTTTGAGATTGACAGGTATGGACGCTTTCACAGCTACTGATCTGTGAATATGAAATATAATTACTTTGCAATGACTGGTTGTGGCTTTCTATCTGGTTTATATCTACGGTATCTTTGATGGTTAGTTCAAAGCCCAATAGGCGAAGCTCTTGCGAGCATGATTCGATCAGTCTCAGTATGTCATTTGCATGACAGTCAATCCAGATTTTATCCAAACATTCAGTGTCTATGAATTCAATGAGGTCAACATCTTTGGTCATCACTCTTCTCAATTTGGGTATGGCTTGTAGGAGACGCAATGTGTTTGTTCTGTTTAAGATCAATTTTCCATCACGGTTCATTGTCCTTTGAAGTTTCAATCTGTTTCTCTTGTTCTTTTGGTGCAGGTCTAGAAATGTTGGTAGCTTTAGAGATGTATCTTGATTTTGAGTTTTGCCTGTTATGGCACTGCTCTTTTCTTCACTCGGCGCAGGGTCATCTTTTTAGTTCTGTGACATGTTGTTGTTGTAATAACTTATCTACATGTCAGAGATCTCTTCGTATTGTTGGTCATCTAGTTCTTCGTACCAGTCCAAAATTATAATTGAGGAGACGTTTGTTGGCTCATCTTCTTGTTCTTGCATTTATGATTTTTTTTTTCCGTGTGATCCTGCCCTTTTATCGAGTACGTTGATAGGTTCATGAGGGATTCAACATTGCCTTGGTCATCCTCCTGTGGTCGCTCTAATGCCTGGACGAATTGGACGCTAGTGTTCCCTATTCTATCTTGTACATCTTCATGTTGAGCTCCGTTTTCCTGTTGAATAGTCACTTTTTGTTGCTTCCTCTGTGTTGTTTGTTTCCTTTTTTTAATTGTGTTTAGAGCTCGTGTCAAGTTTCTGAGGAAGGCTCTGGATCCTTTTTGTTGTTTTTTTTGTTGGTTTTTGGCACTCTCGTTTTTTGCTTTCCCAATAGGTGCTTGTTGATTCTGTTCGAAAATTCTATACATTTGTCTTTGTTTTTCTCCACCTCTATTAGCATGATTGTCTGGGGTGGAATGGCACTCTGGAACATGTTTATTGAGAATGTATTTTTTTCCCGGAGTGTTGCTTGTGAGATCTATCAATAGTCCCTCATGTATATCGATTTCTCTATTCGGTCACACACTTGCTCCAGATATGGGATTATTAATTGTGGGTGGATTGGCTATTTGTGTCTCCTTATCACTCTCAATTTGTGTGGGCAAGCACTGTTTTTCATGCTTCGTTGATGGTTTTTTTTGGTACATCTTCATCAAGTTGATTAATGCTTCAGTTAATTGAGTTTTATCTTCTATGTCCTGTCTTGCGATGTCCACAAGTCTCTGTTGCCAGTTGTAGCTGGTTTCTGCCTCTCTGTCAAGGCATGTGTGTATCTTGTCAATTATCACGTCATGTGTTTTTTGCTTGGGATAAATGGATGCAAGTAACATAGCATTGTCTCTTGCCGTTTCTGTGTTTATTTCTTGAAGTTTCATGTGGGGGATCATCATTTGTGTTGTGACTGTAATTAACATGTTCTGCAAATCTACCATTGTCGTTGCAATGGTTTCTTGGTGTTTATGCTCACTCAATTGGATGGAGCAGCCGCTCGGGTTTTGGATTGATGATCCTTACATTTTGTAATTCGTTTCAGTCGCAATCTCCTTGTTCAGTGTCTTTACATTTGCTGGTAGAATTTTGGTATTGATATAGCAGGTTCTCGTGCTGATTTATCAGGATCCTTTCTGGTGGCAATATCTTTCACCTGCTTTTTGTTCATTCTTGAAGATTCTTGCAGCGCCATTAGAGCTTCAATCTCAGTGTGGTCCAGAGATAGGCATGCAAGGCATCTATTAGTAGGAGGTTTGGCTGCCAGCTCATGGCGTTCAGATCTTGCATTTCTTTCATAGAGTTGTTTCCATTGTTCTTTTGCTTGGTGTGCTTTTTCTTTTTAAGTCATTGACACTGGAGTGATGGTATTTAGTCCTTTTTGGTACTGGTAGCTCGTTATTTGTTCCATGTATGGTTCAGAATATATCATACTATTTCCTTCACTGAATTTAGGGTTTCTGTTTTTAGGTCGGACATCAGGTGTTTCGAGTATTACAGATTTGATGCAATTTTCCATCTCAGCTGTTTAATTGTCTGGAGGACATGGTGAGTTGGAATTAGTGATCTTGTTCTGGTTGTCATTCGTCGCTTTCCATGTTGTCATGCTCAATTTCTCTATTTTCATGTTATCTCTGATCAGTGAGTCTGTTTGATCATCTTTCTTTGTGTCTGCCGAGAATGTTTCTTTTTGAGTGGAAACCATGTCCTGATGTTTGGGTTCTGTATTTTCACTCACAGTTTCGTCCTGATTTCCAGCCTCATTGGGAAGCGGTAGGTTCGTTTATCCATTTGCATACTGTAGGAAAGAGGCTCTAGCGTGTTTGTCTCTGAAGGTAATATTGTCTGTATGTTTTGTGTGATTATTGGATTCAATTCTGCTAAGGGGGGATTCTTTCATTGTTTTTGTTCTTTGCCGCGTGTGGGGGCGGGATAGCAGTGCTTCAGTTGGAATGTTGTCGGCACTACTTTGCATGTTTTCTTTCCGGCTTCAGAGTTTTCTTCTTCTTGATCAATTATCGTACGATGGAGAATTACAGGATGTTTCCCCATGTTTGGTTGCACAGTGCAGGGTGCACTAATTTCTTATGGGCGTGCACCCCTCCTCCTGACAACCGCTTCCCTTCGTGCACATACGCGTGGCTCCGGACAGGCAGACCGAAGGCTCGGTGAATGTGGAGCCAACGCAGCGGGTGCGCGTCAGAGTTCCTGCATGTACGAGTAAAATCTTTGGGAGGGTTTCACATGTTCTGCTGGGTCTGGGTAGATTATACACGCCCAATCCGTCTGCTGGCAGCTTCCCGTGCTGTGGTGGGCCAGGGGCCCAGGGCCTGTTGTTGCAATTGCAATAAATCAACTTGTGCAGGTCAAAGGACAAGTCCTGCAGTCCCTGCACGGTTGGTAGTAGGGTAATAGGGGTTGGAGAGATCTCACTGGGACCAGTGTGTTAGGTTTGTACAATGTACAGGTCAGATGAACTGAGCAGTTCAATTGTCACAATGTTATTGATAGGGGCAGTGAGCACACTTCTTACCTTCTTTAGTGTGTTTCAGATGCAAGCCCGCGGGGATAGAGTCTGAAAGTCACGTCCCACGCAGACTCTCGCAGACTCTCCACATTTTACCTCCACACTCCACAGCCCGCTCCGCGGCCTTAAGTGGTAGATGTACTGCTCCTGGGGCAAGTAGCTCCTCCAAAAAATGATGGCCAACCACAACAGACTGGCTTGCAGGACTCTAACAGACTCTCCACACTCTACCTCCATATTTATCTTAACTACTTAGTCTCTTATTCAATTGTTCCAGGTAGAACGATAAGGCAAATATCAACTTATTGCCTCTTCCTTCAGCCATTACTATCCACCATTAATCCCTACTTAGAAGTGGTCTTTTGGTGAATTCAGATCCTAGATGTTTAGTTCTCAAGTCTCTAAATTGTGAAGAAAATAACACGAGATGCTTCAGCGTTTCTTCAGGAGCTGCACAGAATCTACATCTGGAGTGTGCTTCAGCACTTTTTCTTCTCAAATTTTGTATCTCCTCCGTTTGGAATAAATTCAGGAGAAACTTTACAAATAACGTTCTCAGGTGATTGCAGGGAAACTTTTCCAGATATTTGGGGAGCTTGTTAAGCGCCCTGGAATTAAGTACATTATGCTTCATACATCTGTGAGCAGCCCTCTGGCCTATTGTCTGAATCCAGTCCTGCTTCCAAAGTTTCTTTTTCACCGCATTTGGGTTGTGTAATAAAACCTCTTTCTTTGCATTTAGTTGGGTAAGGATAGTTTCGCAATGCTGCTTCCATTCTCTCAGTATTGTGTCACTTTTCTCAAATGATGGAGTATTCTGGATCTTATATTGTGCACAATTATCAGCGCCAATCACTTTTCTATATACTGATAGGGCGTTCCAAGTGACTCTTGCGTTGATTTAAGTGAGACCTAACTCATATAGCATGCAGGCTGTCGGTATCCCTTTTGGTAACCGTAACATTCGGAGTTACATCCAATATTATGATATTGTCTGCTTATAGCATGTAGCTAAGATGGATTCCATTTATTTTCGGGGCAAATGCCTTCACATCTTTCATGGAATTGCCTACATCTGCTATAAACATGTTAAACAGCGTTGAGCCTAAGGGACAGTCCTGCTTCACTCCTCTAGATGTTTTTTTTTCACAGAGGAGATTGATCCTTTTTGGTCCAGGCGAATTTTGTTTTCGGTGCCAGAATACAGTTCTTTTATTGCCATGAGTAAACTTATAGGACATTTCTGATTTGCAAGCTTTGCCCACGGCAGTTCTCTATCGACCCCATCAAAGGCAAGAGCCAAGTCTACAAAAGCAAGGTAGATTTTTGTATTTTTCTTGATTGCTTCCATTTTAAGCAGGTTGAGTAACTATAAATTTAGCCCACACACTACTCCCTTAACAAAGCCCATTTGACGGGCATCAAAGGCTCCAGTTATTTTGATCCAGTGTGTTCAATGACTTAGCAATTGGGTGGCGAAGATCTTACCTACAATGTCTAAGAATGCTATCGGCCGATAGTTTATTGGGTCAGATCTTACGCCCTTTTTAAACATTGGTACTATGATAGCACCCTTCCATGATTTTGGAATCTTGCACTCTTTTAGTATGCTCTTAAACAGCTTATCACAAAAGTCTGCCCACTCTTGTGGATTTTGCTTCATCATTTGATTTGTTAATCCATCTGGACCCAGGGCCCTGGACGCACTAATTCGCATAATGTTTTCTAGTATGTCATCTCTTGTGATATTTATGTCCCATGCCTTTTGAATATGAAAATGAGGTGCTTTTGCTTGCCCTTGCTTTTTAAACAAGAGGGTGTAGAGGTCAATCCATTGTTTTTCCGGGACCATGTTGCATTGACTCAAGTTCTGGGAGTCCTCTGTGTTGTTAATAATTGCCCAGAATGCTCTTGAATTCTTCTGTAACATGGTCTTGAGCATTCTTTCGGCATCCGGAGTGAGGTCCTGTTTCCACCCTCTTGGCCATCTTTTGTTCTCCTGCACATGTGGAGTTTGTGCCTGGCTGCTGACCATTCCATTAGGTAGGTGCACTTTCTGTGCATTACTACACCTCCTGGGGAATTATTGAACCTGAAAAATCGAAATTTGAAAAAAAAGAAGAAAAAGAAAAATAGAGAAAATGTGCATAATAGTGTAGGAAAGGACTGTTTTATTTGGCATTTTCATCATAAAGCCATTTTTTGAGCTTTTTAATACCTGGAGCTGCGTTGCTATTTTGAAAGCACTAGTTTTTTTCCTCCTATTGCTGCTTATTTGACTGTTTATGACCCTTCCAAGATGGCCACTGTGGTTTTCTTTGTTGTGTAGGCAGGCTGTGCTGAATCACCTCTCCCTGTGCTGCACTCCCATTGGTTGCTGAGTGTTTTCTTCCATCCAACCAGGGACCGGCAGGCTTCAGCCAGCCCTCTCAGCAAAGGTCCACTTCCAAGGCCCCTGTCTGCTCCCTGTCCGTTTCTGGAACGTTAATTGGGGTCCTCCCTGCACCTTAACCACAATGATGCTGCCACCTCACTCCTCTAAGAAATCCGGACTGCCTTGACTTTGCCACCTCCAGAACTATGGGTTAGTTCCCTCCTTATGGACTCACTTCTACTGCCTTTGACTATCACTGTTCTTTCTGCTTGTTGCTCCCATGTTGTCATCCTGCTGCGCAGTGCTTCCTAAACCCTTTGCTAACATCCGATTCCAAGATTGAAAAAGTCAAATCTTGCTGCTTTTGCTTTGTGCTAAAAAGTAAAATCTTGCTGTTTTTGCTTTGTGCTAAAAAGTCAAATCTTGCTCTTTTTGCTTTGTGCTACAAAGTCAAATCTTGCTGTTTTTGCTTTGTGCTACAAAGTCAAATCTTGCTGCCCATTGCAAAATTCTCTGTGTTTTGCTTGTATACTGTTTCTTCTCTGTAACTTGCCAGCCCAGTGACCTCACCACTCTCTTTTGTCTCACATCTACCTGCCTTAGCCCCCCCAGTATCTCCATCCTCTCCTTAATTCCACCCGAATGGCGCTTTCTGTTTCTCCTATCTTCTCCAACTGCTTCTCCATTGACTATCCTTCCCTTCTCACTAAGTCTGGTAGGAAGAAATTCAAAAAGGATATCTTGGCCTCTAATCCTGGTCTTCCTATCGCCGACACCTATTCCAATGCTTCCGCCAGACAGACCCTTACCGACATCCTCTTTGTCGTTCCTTCGCCAGTTCTATGGACTCCTCATATGGTCTCTGTGCTCTGCCCTATCTCCTCCTCTCCCATTAATGGTGGCACTCGCTGGGAAGTTCTCATGGCTTCCTTCGTCTCCTCTAAAGTCATCATTAATGTCTTCCTAAATGGCACTGTCATGGTCCAAGGCCCTCAGGCCAATCTCCTCCTCTTTGATAGGAGCTTCCCTCGCCTTATCAATTTCCTCTCATATCCTGCTGTCCCCTCCTCTCCCCCCTTGGCTACCTTGCCCTCACTCTCCTCCTCCTCCTCTGCCCCTCCGAGGACTCTTTCTCCTCCACAGGGCGTACCTCTGATCTGTACCCCTCCTCTGAAGGTCTTTAAGGCTGGCAACCTTCTTCATATTGCCACTCTCAACTCTCGCTCTGCCGTCAAACACTCCTCTCACATCTGCCAGCTCCTTGAAGAACTAGACCTTATTGTCATTGGTCTTACTGAGACATGGTTCACGGCCAGCTTTGTCACAAGCTTTGACACTCTCCTCCCTGATGGCTACAAGATCCTCTCAGCACCCAGATCCTCCCGGTCCGGTGGGGGGGTAGCCCTGATCTTTCCTGAGTGGATTCCTGCCTCTGTCATTCCCACTCAGACCTACTTCTCTTTTGAATGCCTTGTCTGTAGGCTTTCTCTCTCGCCTACCCATTATCTTAATGTGGTTACCATCTACCAGCCTCCTGGTCAAATCACCTCATTTCTCTCTGAGTGGGCAGACCTCTCCTCCTCCCTCCTGGCCTCTATCACTCAACTCCTCCTCCTCGGTGACATAAATATACATTTAGACTCTCCTTGCTCCTCCTCTGTACTCTTCCTTGACCTCTGCGACTCCCTCTCCCTGTCCATCCTCCCCTCTGGACCGACTCACTCTGAAGGGCACACACTCGATGTCTTGATCTCCTCTGACCTCCCCCTCCCCATCCCTCTGACCACTCCTCTCTCCTGGAGCGATCACTCCCTCCTCTCATCTCATCTCTCCCTCTCTTCCCCCCAAGCCAAGCCTGGCCCATGAAGCGTGTGTCAATTGACGCTTTTGCCGCCACTTTCCCCCCCCCCTTCCACCTTTGGCTGTCTCTCATCCTGATTCAGCCCTGTCTCTGCTCTACTCTTCAATTTCTGATTTGCTTGATGCTCTTGCCCCTGTCATGAGGATCCGTTTGAAGTCCAAAGCCAAGTGCAATTCCTGGTATGACTCTGACCTAGCTACACTTAAACGTAAGTGTAGGGCAGCTGAGAGGAAATGGAGGACTTCCTGTTCATCCTCTGACAAACTGGCCTGTCGCCTGCTACAAAGGCAATACCGACTCTCTGTCCTCACCAAGAAGAGAGTCCACATTCAAGCTTGTGTCTCTGCGGCATCTAACAACTCGGCCGAACTCTTTAAAATCTGCAAGGAGCTGGCCAACCCTGCTGCAGTCTCTACCCCTCCTGTTGCCTCCCAGGCTCTTTGCAATGCCCTTGCCTCTCACTTCATTTAAAAAACCCAGGACATCCTGTCCACCCTCTCCACCCACACTCCTCCTCTTCCCTCTCCATCTGTGCTTGCTGATCCTCTTTAGCCACCCTCCCACCATCCGTCTCGTCCTTTCCTCTTTTCACCCCTGACGAGGTTGCTAGACAAGTCCGATCTATGAAAGCCTCTTCAAAACAGGTTCATCCCTGTTCCTCTAAAACCATCAAGGACCACATTGACACCCTCGCTCTAGCCCTTGCTGATTTTTGCAACCACTCCCTTGCCTCTGGATCCTTCCCCTCCCATCTGAAGCACTCTTTTGTGCATCCTCTTCTCAAGAAACCCACAGCTGATCCTTCTTGTCCAGCTAACTATTGCCCAATTTCCATTACTCCCTTTCTTGGCAAACTCCTGGAAAAGTTGGCCATCTCTCAGCTTAACCTTCATTCCAATTCTGTTGGCTGTCTCCATGACCACCAGTCTGGCTTCAGAGCTACCAGAAGCACGGAAACTGCTCTCCTAAACATCCGTGAAGATCTGCTCACCAACCTTGACTCTAACATTCCATCTCATCCTCCTCGATCTCTCTTCTGCCTTCGACACGGTCAACCATACCATCCTGCTCAACCGTCTCCGTGAAAACCTGGGTATCACTGATCAGGCTCTGGCCTGGCTGACCTCTTTCTTCTCAGATCGACCCTCCCAGGTCCAAATTGGGTCCTTCCTTTTATCTATCTTCCCCTCTACCTGTGGTGTTCCCCAGGGGTCTAACCTCTCGCCCTGGCTTTTTTAACCAATACCTGGCAACTCTCGCCCACTGCATTACCATATTCTGCTCAAATTTCCAGTGCTACGCTGATGACACTCAACTCATTTTCAGGCTGCCCTCTGCCACCTCCTCTCCCTCTCTCATCTCTGATTGCCTAACTGCCATTCAAGATTGGTGTGCCGCCAATGATCTTTGTCTGAATGCCAGCAAGACGGAGATCCTCCTCGGCACACCTTCACCATCCTTTCCCCTCACTCTCTGGCCAGCCTCCCTTGGCCCTACTCTTACCCCCACCTGCGAGGGTAAGAGCCTCGGGGTCATCTTTGACTCCACCCTTTCCTTCTCCGCCCACATCTCTGAGGTCTCTAAAAAGTCAAATTTCCGACTGCACCTCCTCAGAGGTACTCTGCCTTTCCTCTCCTTCCCCCAGAAGCTCATGGTATCTCAAGTTCTGGTTCTCTCTAGCTTGGACTATTGTAACAGCCTCTTTCTAAATCTACCTGCCTCTACTCTCCGTCCTCTGCAACTAATCCAGAACAGGACAGCGAGACTTGTCCTTGGCCTCAAGCCCTGGGATCGTATCTCTCCAGCTCTGAAATATCTCCACTGTCTCCCAGTGGATGCAAGGATTAAATTCAAAACCCTCTGCATTGTCCACAAGGCTTTCTAGGGCCTGGGACCAAAATACCTTCAGCTATCCCTTCGCAAATACCTCCCCTCTGAGCTCTTCGCTCCTCTACCTCCAACTCACTCAAACGAGCTGGGGTAGATCTCTGTCTTCGGCTGGGGCCTCCCTCTGGAACAGCCGCCCTGCCACTCTAAAACTTGAGGGGAACCATCTCTGGGTCCGGAAGCACCTCAAGACCTTCCTCTTTTCTTCTGCCTTCGCTCCCCCTCTCCCCTGCTGATCTGTTCTCTCTTGGCACCGTGCACCTGGCCACCCTCTGTCTTTGGGCCCAGGTACCTGCTCATCCTGCCACCCTCGCGCACTGCCTCCGGGCCACCCCTTGCCCTGGGGTCTGTATCTGTACCCATACAGCCCCCCCTTTTTCTTCCTGCACTTATCAGACCTACCCTGTCTGCTGCCTTAAACCTAGCACTTGCAAATTGCTGGCTGCATTACCACTGTTTGTTGCCTTTATTATTTATTTATTGTTATTTATCTGTTTCTCCTCTGCTTCGCACTTTCCACCTCTCCCCCCTTCCATGCACTTTTCTCCTCCCCCCTCTCCCATGCACTTGCGTGTTCTCAATGTCACTGGGCCTAGTAAGATCGCTGTTTTGTTCTCCCCTGTTCCCCTCCCTTGCCTTGTCGTGCTCTGAAACACTTGTGTACGAGCGCGATAGAAATAAAATATCAATCAATCAGTCCTGCTGTCCTAAGATGGTTTTATGCAAACATAACCAGTTCTTATGTCGCATTTGTATTTTCTTTATGTCTTTAGATCAATTTATGAACTCACTTTTCATGATAGCTCTGATATTTCTTCGTAATTCCCACTTTTTGATGGCTATCTCAGGGTCATATGTGTGTTGTTTTTTCGATCTCAACTTTTTCATGCTGTTGCTCCTTTCAGTGTATTGTTGTAGGGGAGCACAATATTCTATCTGGTCCTCGCTTCGCTATTCGCTTAATCATTTAGCATTTCCTAAATAGATTATTTTCACTAGGTTATGGTCACTTTGCGATACGTTGTTAACGCTGAGATTGAGAATTTTTTCTGCAAATTGTTCAGAAACATAGAAAGAGTCCAAGACTGACTTTAGAGAGCCCCTTTTCCATGTTGCCTGGGGCGGAATGTCACCTGTGATGTTACCGTTCAATAGTGACATAGCTCTGGCTTCCATCTCGTCTGTCCATGCTGTTTTTACTACATTAGAGGGTTTCATTTTCCAAGCATTCTTTGGCTTGACTGATTCCAACCTGACATACTCCATATTTAAGTCTCTACAGAGAATAATGCAGAGCATTGGCTCGTTAATCCTGATGGTATCGATAATGTCACAAATGTCGTCAAGAAACACCCACTCATCCTTAGTTTGTTGCTGCCAATATACATTAATGATGTGGATCTTCCAGTTTTCTCCAGCCTTTCTCTGCTGAGATTCAATGGTGGTCGCTTGTATATATGGTGAGTGATTAGTGGTGTTGAGTATTCTGAGACCACTTTCTATTTTAACCAAGGTTATTAATTCCTACATCGGACGACCATTCATTTGTCTAATAGCTGTGTTCATTCCAATTTCAAAACCTTACACACAAGGCAGAGTTGAAAGCCAGGTTTCCTGCAAACATATTATGTCTAAGGATGTTAAGGCTGGTGAGATATTATGAAACAGATGGGCGAAACCTAGTTTATTCCACAATCCCATCTGTAGAGTAATGCCCTCCTGATAGTCAGGGCATTGGCTGCACCTGTCTACCGTTAAGGACTCCAGCAAGCCAGCTCCATCTCTCTCATTCGCTTGTTTTATTCGTGATAGTATTGCAATTACTTGTCGATTGGTTCTTTTAGACACTCAAGCAAAAGTGATTTTTATCTGTTTTTTGGGAGCGATTTCTTCTTCAGTAGCTGGCAAATCCATCACCTCTTCTAACTCACATCTCTCCATCTTCTTGGACCTGTTTTTTGGTACGTGGTTTTGCATTTTTTGGCTTTTTTCTGATTCAGTGTCGCCTTCTGGCATTTCTTTGTTCCTCATATTTGGCTGTTTATCAGTTATTGTAGAGTAGACCAAGGGTCGAATTTCTTTTATGTTGAATCCCAAAGAGTTTATGTCTGACATACCAGCTAGAATTAAATCACGTATTGCTTTGGAATAGATGTGAAGAAGCACTCGATCAAATGTGGTTTCTTTGACAAATTCATCTGTTTTTATGTCATTAGAGAATATTGATCTCAGAAGAGGAATGTGATGAAATAATAATTACAGGACATTATACCTATTTAGAATGAGCCCATCATCCGATTGGAAAAATATTCCTAGGAGTAGGCAGTAATTGGAGTCTATCTATTGTCTTTTGGTTGCGTTCATTGTACCGGTCAAAGCAGATGATTGCCTATCTACTCTCCAATCCGCTTCCCGGTCATTCTTGAATCATTCTTAGAATCCGCTTTTCATTTAATGGATCCCCGCATAGGGTCACTGCTTGACGGTATCCTCTGTTGTTTGGCAATTTCATTAGATGCTCTGGTTCTTGGTTTTTGAAACAATCTTTTAGTTGAATTAGGAAGCTTTGTTTCTGTCAGCGCTCTATGATCTGCAATTGTTAGAAAGCCATCTGTAATTAAGGCCTGGCTATTCATATTAGTGATCTGCTTATTATTTTCATTTGGTGTGATCTAGATGGTGCATGTTCTTTTTGGGATTTTAGCAGGCCAAACCCGATCTTCCTCAATTTCTGCATTCCCATTCTCTTCTTCCGAATCGGAATCTAGGGTAATGTGAACATCGCGGGGACTACTCTCTTCTCCATCCTCCTCCTCTCTACCTGATTCATATGTGGATAGGTTTAGCATCTCATCCATCAGGTTAGCTTCTTCCGTCTCCTCCTCCGCTTGCGTGAGGCTCTTTTTAATCTGTTCTTTCTTTTCATTTGACTCTGTTGTGGCCAACTTGCCCTCTGTACAAACCGCCAAAGCTTCTTTAAGTGTTGCTGTTTGTATAGTAACGTTTAAGGACTTAATGCTCCTTAAAAATTCACAGGAATTGTGGCATTTGGATTTTTCCCTCTTGCTGTGTTTTTAGTTTTTTTTTGTTTACGCCGTATTGTGTCACGTCCAATCATCTTTGTTTTTTCAGCTCTTTTTGTTATTTCGGGATGATGGGATCCTCACGATTAATACTTGTTCCTTCTGTGTTAGCTGAGGTGGATGGAATGGCCAGAGCCGGCATAGTCATTGTCTTGTCGATGCATAAATTCTCGTTGGTTTCAGATCCCTCCATTGTGGCAGTAAGTGCCACCCTCGGGTTGGGGGCTTCCCTTATCAATATTAGAGGGTCACTCATGCAGCTTTTGCGACATCGGACACTATCAGCAGTGTCAAGTATGGTATCCTGCTTGTGACACAAGAGGTATCGCTCTTTGATTCGCTTATGCTTTTGGGGCCCCCTAGAGCTTGATTGCCTCGACTATAGCGTTCCCTTTTGAGAATCACAAGTGCTTCTCTTGCAACCTCCGCGAGTAGCTTCTTATCATCTGAATTATTTCTTAGCTGTTCTTTGAGTAAGTTGTTTGAAGTTTCATTTTTCTTGATGTCCTGCGCGGTTGTACTTTTATTTCGTGCAACTCAGTTTCAATGTTAATCATCTTGGAATGCATTCATGAAATAAGTGTGTTTTGATATTTATAACTTTTGTTAAACTGCTCATACATTTTAGAGAATGGGCTACCACGATGGTCATTGCTGATGTAATGTTTGGCCCTAGCTCATTGACCACTTGCTCTATCAATTTGTCTCCTTCACATATATTTCTTTTGACAGCCAAAGTTTTTTGCTTTCCCACAGGGGGAGAGGTTCTTCTCACCTTTGGATAATGTCTTTTGGCCAAGGGTGAGTCCGAAGTCGTGTCGTCTGACGTGGAGATTGATTTGCTTGATTGTCTTTGAGTCACATTTCTAATTTGTCGTTCATTAAGCAAAATGGTATAGTTAAATATTCTCAGTCATGGTTGTTTCTTTTTTGTGAGCACTGCACTACCGGTGTTGGACTGGAGTCCATTCATCTCCTTTTGTTAGGCTGCTTTTGGTCATTGTGTTCATTTGGCTTTTTTGGCTCCTTTTGTGTTTCTAAAATAATGCAGCAAAATTCCTGTTTTTTGTGTTGCACTTTGGGCTCAAAAACCCACTTTTCTGCTTTGCTCTCGCGTTCCGTTCTTGTATTGTTGCCGGTGAGACATCCATTAATTGTTGTAATATCTTTACAGAGTTTATCTGCCACTGCGAGTAAGTTTCGTGTTTATCAATGTTTTCTCCTTGTTTGCTGCAGGACTCTACAGAAAAAATAGTTCCCCCTCAACCTCACTTGCTGGTCAAAACATGTCATCAAAGGTTGTTTCATGCGGGTCTTCAAAATCTTCTAGATTTATTTGATGGCTTGTTATGCAGCTACATTCTCCACGGCTCTCTAGTCTGGAATCAATCACGGGTTCTGGCTCTAGGGATGGCTGCATCAGGCTTGGCTGTTCGTACTTGTCAGCCTTGGAAACCTTTCCAGTCTTGTTATCCACTTTTGTCGATCGTTGATATACTTGCATCATAGACCCTGAACGGCTAGTCTCATCAGCAGCTATCACTCTTTTGGGGCCTTTTAAATGTATCAAGTCGTTTTGCCTGGCTACGGAGACCCTCTCACCAGCAGTGTAACTGTGAGGGCATTTTTCGTTACCGAGGATGGTGCAACACCACCCAGTAGTGCGTCTAAATGGATTAAATCGCCGTGCTATACGCCAAGCCAATACACGTAGCATTGGCACTCAGCCCTTTTGTCTGTCTATACACCTGACACTTGAGTTGAAAATTTCATCTGCGGAAAAAGGGGCAGGCAGTTCCCTCACCTGCCGGTTCCTCTGTAAGGGGGTGTCTATAAACCAATGAGCGCCCTTAGTTGTATCATGAATTTGGGCCGCCTCTCCGCCGTCAGCACTGCTCGTGTCTATTTCCTCTTTATCAGCTGCGCACAATTCTATTTCTTTAGGCTGGTTTGGCCGCTTAGACGGCGTCAAGGTAGAGCAAGGGGACACTGTCAGCATATTTGGCATTGGAAGCATAGATTGCACAAGCTGCCCTGCTTGTGGTTTTGTTGGCTGATTGTCATGGTTTACAAAACAATTACCAGCCACCCCCCAACTGTAGCTGAAAGCTACTGCACTTACTTGTTCGCGTTCATTGTTCTCTTTAAGGTCTCGCTGAAGTGTTGAAGCGGAGGGACAGCATCTCAGCTGGGACCGTGTTTTGGGGGGAGGCATTAACAGCCTTGTAGGTCGACTTGCTGGTTGTTGGAAATGTGAGGACTCCATATCCAGCTGTAATTAAGCTCAACCCCCACAACTCATACCACGAATACCAGGAACACTCCCACACACTCCGTGATGCTCCGCGTCCGGGTGTGAGTCTTTAAGCTATATGCTCCTCCTCCAGTTAGAAACAGTGAAAAGACACTCGTAGCAGCAGGTTGTTTAGACAGGGAACCCGACACCAGGAACACTCCCACACACTCTGTGATGCACCGCGTCCAGGTGTGAGTCTTTAAGCTGTATGCTCCTCCTCCAGTTAGAAACAGCAAAAAGACACTCATAGCAGCAGGTTGTTTAGGGGCGTGGCCAGCGCCGATGGTGTAAAGACGTGTCTGTGAGGAGCTCCCGTCTCGATCCTGGCCTAGATCCTTAATTCGATCGATAATTTTGACCTGAACAAGATCCAAGCCCATACTCCGGTGGGGGAAGCGATTCTGGCCCTGCTCGGCGCAGGAACGAAGAGAAACGGAGCCGGCGTCCCTGAAAACGCAACATCCGAACTGATACCCCCGGGAGAAACAAGATGGCGGACGGCGCCGAGGCCTGACGGAAGAGCAGTTTAAGCCCCTGAGCGCACAGGAGAGCTCCGCATTACCCAGGGGAGCGAACGGAACTACATCCGAGGCCCTGGGACCGCTGCAGAGGAGACACAGGGGGTAAGCGGACCGCTGCCATTTCGAGGGAGACCCGTCGGTGAACTGCCAGCCGCGAGTGCGGTGGTGCCCTGTGGGCCAGAGAGGCAGCAGAGTTAGCGGACCCTTGCCGCTGTCGTTACAGCGTACGGCACGGGGCCCTCCTCCCTCCCTGAACAGGCAACCGCGCGGTTGAAGAGGGAACGGTCCACGCTCAGACGAACCGGAAGACTTGCAGACCCTAACCCAACACCGGGGAGCAGGAACTCGCCCGTGCCGCAGACAGCAGGGCCTAGCAGGGTTACAGGACAGTGGCCCAGCGTGCTGAGAGATCGCAGAGCACTCCATTGCCCAACCGGGAGAATACCCTGCGCAGGAGCGTATACTTAATTGCACCCCCCCCTGTGTTCTCCGGTGCCATCACTGACTAACACTGTGCATCACTGCATAACGCTCGCCTTGTTACTCACTATCTAAGGGCTCATACCTGCCTCCATAACATTAAGTGGGACTAATGTCTACCTCACGAAACAAAAACAGGGGTGCAACAATCATGGACTCGTTCTCAGGGGCTAAACCTAAACAGTCCAGCCAATATGAGATCCCCACACAGACGGAACCCCCTGCAACAGTTGATGACCCCAGCAACGCCCAAGTGCTGCAGGCCATTGCTACACTCCAAACGTGCATGGAGACCAGGATAGATGAACTTAAGGTGGACATGCAGCTCATCCGCCAAGATGCCCGCAACCTAGCGGAAAGAATAAACACGGTGGAAATAAAACTGCAGGACACCACAGACACTGCCAAGGACTTAAAGCACAAAGTTATCGCACTTGAGAAACAAGTGGCTCATCTCGAGGCGAGGTCTGAGGAAGCAGAGGGAAGGGCCCGCCGCAGTAACATCCGAGTCCTTGGCGTTCCGGAAGGGATGGAAGGTACCGACCCCACAGAATTTATTGAATCCCTATTAATACAAGAGGTGGGAGCTGGCAAGCTTACACAGGGATTCTCCGTCGAGAGAGCCCACCGCTCCCTACAGAAACGACCCCCACCGGGATCACACCCACGCCCGATGATAGCCAAGATCTTAAACTTTCGCGATAGAGAGACGATCCTCAAATTCTCGAGGGAAGGAGGCGAGATCAGACGCAATGACTCCAAGATCGTTATCTACCCAGATTATACCCCACAAGTGCAGCGCGCCAGGAACTCATTTATACCTGTCAAAGCCCAACTGCGGAAGCTGGATCTTAAATACATGCTCCTGTACCCCTCGCGCCTTAAGATACTATACAAAGGCAAAGCTGTCTTCATGGAGACTCCGGCAGCAGCCACTATGTGGATGGAGCACAATAATTTGGCTGAGGGAGAGGATCACGCCCTGACGCCCAACGGCTGATCACGAACAGATCTCTTTGCTGAAATGATCAACTAGTTCTTTCAAGGACGGGAGCTATAAGGACTACCCACGGACATTGTCACAACCCACCCCACCCCAAGCATGGCTGGCCTACGGCCAACACCACATCCGCACCTCACGACCCGGATCGGCCTATGGGTAGCGGAAGCCCCCGAGCGTTGTCCTCCCAGAACGACTGCTGGGGGCAACACACAGTTATCTTTCATATTCGATCCACCTGTTCGAGTGGAAGTTAAATTTGTTCATAAGTCTCCGTTTAATATATCAACACAACAGTCATGGGCAACAGGAAGATCACAATGCGCATTGCTGACGGCCGACCCAGGCGGCATTTGTTCAGCACACGAAGCCGGCTTGAAGACGGTTGAGACTGCCATGAGTTCAGCGCTCCAACTCCTCTGCCACTATCATGTCTACACGCCTTAAGATCGCCACTTGGAATGTGAGGGGTTTGGGTACCTACTTACGCCGCAACAGAGTTAAATCCTTTCTACACAGGAAGAAGATAGGGCTGGCCCTATTACAAGAAACCCACTTAACCAAGGAATCCACCGCGACGCTCCAATCATACTGGGGTGGACAGGGGTTCGGGTCCGCCTATTCTAAATTCGCAAGAGGGGTGTTCACTTGGATCAGCCCTCACATCCCCTTCCAGCTCAAAAAAGCCGAACAGGACCCGGAAGGAAGGTACGTGATACTCTGGGGCCACTTCGAACAAACGGAGGTATGCATTGTCAATTCATACCTCCCCAACAACAATATCCCTGCGCACCTTGCTATGTTGTACACTAAGATTACACTGTATAGAGACACATTCTTTATCTGGGGAGGCGATTTTAATTGCGTCAGAGACTCAGTGCTTGACAGATCTGCTCCTCCCTTGGGGGGCCCGTCGACCGCTACCACCGCTATGAATGTCATGCTGAACCGCCTAGACCTGGTAGACATCTGGCGGGAGCAACACCCAGGGGATCGAGGCTATTCCTTCTACTCCTCGCCACATAATCTTCACACCAGAATTGACTATCTCTTCACTGGCAGAGAAAGCTTTCCCCAGATTGCTTCTTCCAACTATTTGGGCCGCACCATCTCTGATCACTCTCCCCTGGTAATTGAATGGAACATCACGGGCCCCAGACCTCCTATACCTACATGGAGGATGCCCACCGAGGCACTTAAAGATTCGGAGTTCAGGGAAGATCTCAGGGAATCCCTAGAGAACTACATTCGTGAGAATAAAGACAGTGTTGACCACCTAAGCACAGTCTGGGATGCTCTCAAAGTGGTTGTAAGGGGAGAGGTCATAGCAAAGGCTGGAGGAATGAGGAAACGCCTAAGAACTGAACTTGAATTACTAGAAACTGAAATAGAACAGCTAGAATCCAACACCCTGGACCCCCAACCGCAGGAAGACAGGCTTGCCAGTACAAGGGCCACCTGCAAGGAAGCTTGGGACAGACTGGCCAAATTTGATTATATCACCAGAACCAATAAAGCACACGCCCACGCTGATAAACCTGGTAGACTGCTCGCCTGGCTGTGTAGGAAAGAACACCCTAAACATTCGACTACAGCCTTAAGAGATGCCGATGGCACATTACATCGGACCCAACATGGGATTAACGACACTTTCGGGCAGTTTTATGCCCAACTATACTCCCATAATGACGTGGTGCCCCCTGAGGAAATTTCAAACACCTTGGATGAAATTGGCCTGCCCCTACTCCCGCTGTCACATAAGGAGGCTTTGGATGCTGATATCACCATAGATGATATAACCGATGCCATCAAGTCTCTGGCCACTTGTAAGGCCCCGGGCAGTGATGGGCTACCTGCCGAATTTTACAAAACCTACGAGCCGGAATTGACTCCGCTGCTGCACGAGGTGTTCCTAGAGGCCTATGAGACGGGTATCCTGCCTGGGAGCATGCGTGAGACTTTGGTGGTTCCGCTCCTCAAGCCAGGTAAACCTGCAGATGACTGTGACTCCTATCGCCCTCTCGCGATGCTCAATTATGATGTCAAAATTCTTACAACCATTCTGGCTAAGCGGCTGTCCAGGGTGATCGGAGGAGTGGTGCACCCCGACCAGAGCGGCTTTGTGCCGGGCCGCAACACCACTGCCAATCTTCGTAGGCTACAACATGTATTATCACATTCCACTCATGTAGGGGAATCTTATGCCTTGCTCTCTTTGGACGCCATCAAGGCGTTTGATTCTATTTTCTGGGAATGGCTAATTGCGGTGCTTCGGGAGTTTGGCTTTGGAGAACGATTCGTTAGATGGATCACAGTTCTCTACACTAAACCACGAGCACGAGTAAAATCTGGCCGGCTCATCTCCACGGCATGGGACATACAAAGGGGCACGAGGCAGGGCTGCCCGCTCTCCCCTATGTTATATATACTTGGGCTCGAACCCATCGCCATTTTTTTTAGGAAACAGTTCTTTGATGCTGGTATAAGGCTGGACGGGGTGGACCACATAATTTCCCTGTATGCAGATGATGTCCTCCTTTATGTGAGGGACCCGCAGTTGAATGTCCCGACCATGCTGGAGGTCCTCGGCAACTTTGCCAAGGTATCAGGCATACACTTCAGCAGACATAAGTCTTGTCTGTTTCCGTTAGGTGCCCTCCAAAACACACACGTCGATGACCTCCCCTTGCTGGGTATAAGTTGGCGCCCCATCACGTTCCGCTATCTGGGCATTAATATCTATCACACGCCTGAACTTATGCACATCAATAACACGGCAGCTGCGCTGCCTCCCTTGCGCAAGTCGATTAGGTTTTGGGCTCGCCTCCCCCTATCCATGATGGGCAGGGCTTCCATCATCAAGATGATTGTTCTCCCCAGATTTCTTTATGGTTTCCAAAACGTTTTTTATTATATTAGGACACCCTTCTTTCGCCTTTTGGGGAAGATACTTAAAGACTTCCTGTGGGGAATTAGTAGGCACAAATTTGCATTATCCACGCTGACCCTACCATATGAGCAGGGAGGCATTCGGCTCCCTGATCTGGAACGATACTACCTGGCTGCCCAACTAAGCTTCGTGGCTAAATGGCTAGCCGATGATGACACCCCCGAAACAGCGCTTTTACAACGCTCAATTGCTCCGATCCGGCTAAACGAACTCATCTGGGCCCCTCAATGTCTTGTGGATGGGATCCGATATTTAGCTACCCTGGGTCGTCAGATATGGCAAAGGGTTAAAATTCTTCTCCACTTGAAACATAGATATACTCCGGACACACCGCTCCTGGCCGACCTGTGTCAGAACTCTGTAGACCTTGCTTCCATTAGATACTGGGAAAGGCTGGGAGTGTACACTTGGGGGGATCTATATAACGAGGGCTCCTTCCGGGATTTCTCCTCCTTGCAGTCAGTAGATGGCGTCCCGGCTGGCCAATTCCTTTGGTACTTAAAGATCCGTAAATTTGCTCGGACCAAATGGGACGCGTGGCCAGAAGAACCTGAAACTGACCCCTTCATAACACTCCTATATAGTTTGGGAGATGGATGGAGGCCTGTGTCCTGTATATACAGCCACCTAATCGATAGGCCCAATCCCCGCAGTCAGGATCTCAAACTCAAATGGGAAGGAGACTTGGGGCATGAATTGTCTGAAGCAGAATGGGGCAGAGCACTAGCGTTTCCCAACGTGGTATCTAGAAACTCTAGATTTAAATTGATTCAGCTTAATATGTTATATCGCTCGTACCTGACACCACTTAGAATAGCCAAAATATATGGGCTACCCCAACATAACTGCCCTTGGTGCGGCAGAGATGAAGCAAATCTTTTACACATGTTCTGGGGATGTGTCCAGGTCCGGCAACTCTGGGCGAAGGTGGAACTCCTCTGTAGCGAGGCAGGCATGACCAGATATGAGTGGACCCCAAAGGAGTGCCTTCTTGGAACGTATCCCAGACTGGCCAAGTTCAAACACTCAGTTAAGCTCATGGACCTAGTATGCATTCTGGTCAAAAGGACCATTGCTATGGCCTGGAAGCGACCCGGAGGCCCACGATACCAGGTATGGCGTAACGAACTGGAGCGCTGGATAGGGGCAGAAACCTCTGCTTGGGAGGATGGGGTTACCACATCCCCCGAAGACACAAGCTTGGCACTTTCTGCCTGGAAAACTCTCACCTGGGCCTTACTTAACCCCCCCAATGACGATAAACCCCCTTGAGTAACTTGCCACTATCGAAACATGCTATCTGACACAGGATATTTGCGCAGTCCATAACTTGAACTTATTTATTGCCTGATCTTCCTACGCTGCTTACGCCACTGACCACACGGAGACTTGTTAATGTTGTTTACGTTTTGTTGTTTCTGTTTAATTGTTAATTTCTATTTGGCCTATCTTGATTAATCCTGATTTATACCAATGTGATCGCACAATGTTACGATGCAACTGTCTCTTATATAAATGCCAATAAAGAAATTTGAAAATAAATAGCAGCAGGTTGTTTAGACAGGGAACTGGACACCAGGAACACTCCCACACACTTTGTGATGCTCCACGTCCGGGTGTGAGTCTTTAAGCTGTATGCTCCTCTGTATGCTCCTCCTCCAGTTAGAAACAGTGGAAAGACACTTGTAGCAGCAGGTTGTTTAGACAGGGAACTGGACACCAGGAACACTCCCACATACTATTTACCAAAGCATGTGCACTGTTGAATGGAGGGATGTCTAACACCTATCTGCAGTGCATGAGTGCAATGCAATGTTCGACACAGAAATAGCATGCCTGAGTTGAAGGCCTTGACTGGCGTGTGTCATATGGCCAAACAGATCATGCGCATGCATAACAGCATCAAAGCTGTACTGCAACATCACATGCACTACATGTACCAGAATGCATCACACCAATGTCCCAGAACCCAGCAAAATCACACTCAGCACAACTCACACCACCTGCAGCACAGACTAATCATTTTAATGCATCACAACACCCTACCCCCAAACCACTACGTACCACACACCAAGTAGCCAGGTCCCCTGCCTGTTTAAAGTGCACATACACATATGCATGTGACCTGAACCGCAAAACATTAGCCAGACATATCTATGGATGTGTGATATGCCCATCATAGGACTATTGAATTGGAACTCAACAGGAACACACACCAGTCTCATTCGTGTGTGCTTAGTGAAAGGGTCAGAGGTCAAGGTGGGTGTGAATGGGCCATGGAAAAGTGACTGCAAACCCCACATCCACCACGCATATTGACAAGACGTAGTCGATGGTTGGCAATCATTGGGCTGTCATCGCCTTCCCCATTCATTCAATTCCTCATATGGTACCCCTCTGTGAATATATCCACATCCATAATGTTGCAAGATTCATTGATGCTGTGCAACCACTCCCATGCAGCACAAAATGTACATCAAAACGCAAGTACGCCTTCAGGCATGTACTGAATCCCAATTTAATCATAAATCTTATTGTAACGCACATAAATGTTCTTATCTGTGTCAGCTCTGCATACCAGGTCTGCGGCCCGTTGCAGGGTCTGCCGTGTCAGAATACTGGCTGTGTCAGGTCGAATACTATCTTGCAATGCATGGACATCCTTTCCCACTGACAATGCGCATGATAACATGCTAGACTAAGACACATGCTACACCTTCAGCAATTTGCATGAGAAATTTTGCATTGGTTAGTGAACACTATACAGACTATACCAACATGATACATGCCCAACAATGACCTTTTCCCCTTTCTGTAGCTCACATGCAAGAGATGATGGATACCATTGATGCCATGGCTAAGGACCCCTATGAGGCAACCACAGAACCAGCATGAGCAGGGATACAATCGTGCTCACATCAGTTCCGCTGCCTGAAAATATCAGGGGGCACTTATGTACAGCCGTGTGAAGGTGGGAAAGATAGTACTGGACTGTGCCATGTTGCACAACATGTTCATCAGGTGCAACATCCCACTACCCCCTGACATGGACATGCACCCACCAGAGGCGGAGGAGGATGTCATGGATGATGAACTGCCATTGGCACATCGCAGGGATACCATTGATACCATGGATACCATGGATGGCCGTGATGCACGCGATGCACTGATTCACCACTATTTTGATCTCTTCACACATGCACCTGGCACAGGCCAGAAAATGCACTGAGGACTGCACAGTAAATAAATAACTCACTTACGCTAAAAAAGCAATGTCCCTACATTACCAAGTGTAATGTGTATAATGGTATGATTAACAAAAGTGAATTAAAACAACAACTGCTAAAACTATCCCTCCCCACTCCACCTCCCCAAATATCCCTCCCTACTCCTCTTCCACAACTATTCCTCCCCACTCCCCCTCCCCAACTATCCCTGCCCACTCCCCATCCCCAACTTTCTCTCTACAACTCCTGTCATGTTGGACTGGTAGTACTTGCACTGGTCACATACAGGGCACATGTCTGTTCTGGGCCTATTTGTGTCCCTTTTTGCATCTGGCGTGCGACTGTGTGCAGAGATGGACAGCCGCATTGAACGCCACCTTGGGCTACAGGGCATGGAACTAGCAGGCGTTGAACTGGTAGATGGTGTGTGGGCCTGTTCCACGGGCAGTCTGTCTAGGAATGCCTGAAGGAACATAGCCATTGTCTCGGCTATTGAGGACATCACACTGTTGCCCTCCTGCCCCCTCCTGGATATCTGTACAATGGCATTCGTACAACGGCCAAGGGTATGAGCATTTCGATGCCCACTAGCCTGGACACTCTTGCGCCTCAACTGCACCTCCTCGAGGTGCTGCTGCACTAGGGCAGTCCAGGCATCCTGGCGTTCCTCCATGCGCCGGAGTCTGACATCCATTTCATGCATACTGGGGAAGGGTGGGTGTTGCGGGCTCTTTAGCTCCATGGGGCTGAATGCCAATGGCTCATAGGGGCTGGAGTCATTGGTCTCCCCTGCATCCACTCCACCTCGTCTGCTATGTCCTCTGCACTGGACAGATGTGTACGTGCATGTGGCTGCCCTACTGGTGGTGGTGGTACTGCAGCAGCTGGGGCTGCCTGGACAGGTGCAGCTGGTGTGACCGGTGCTGCCTGGACAGGTGCAACTGGGGGACCGGTGCTACCTGGACAGGTGCAGCTGTGGTGATCGGTGCTGCCTGGATGGGTGCATCTGGGATGACTGGTACTGCCTGGATGGGTGCATCTGGGGTGACGGTTGCTGCCTGGACGGGTGCAGCTGTGTGACTGGTGCTGCCTGCACAGGTGCAGCTGGGCTGACCGGTGCTGCCTGGACAAGTGCAGCAGGGGTGGCAGAGGCAGTTGTGCCTGTTGAGGTTGTGTTGTCCTTGGTGTAGGCGGTGGTGATGGTCCGTGATGTCTTGCCATGTCGACAGCTGGTGCCCTTGAGGTGCTTGGCTGGGCTTCTTCATTGTCAGATGATGTGCCTGAGGGAGTCAGAAAGGCAGGTTGTCAGTGAACAGTGTGGATTGATGAGGCAGAGATACATGCATTATGTTGGTTGGGGCTGTGCTGTGTAGGGGACATGGCAGGTTACATGGCATGGTGCACACATGCTTGTGTCATGCGTACTGTGCGGGAGGATGTGTGATGCTCGTAGATAGTAGAGTAGTGTGCTGGGGATACTGTTGTGTGTACTGCCAATTGCTGGGTACGGTGTTAGGGGTGGGACCTTCATGCTGTGGGATGTTGGGGTGGGTAGGGTCGTGGTATGGATAGGGTCAGCATGTGCCTGCAGCTGTAGCAGTTACAGGTTAGGTTGAGGATTTATGCTCATGGGTCAGGCTGGCTGGGATAAGGGGGTCACATGTTGCCTTTGTGTGTGACAGTGGTCATTTGTGAGTGGAGATGGGGCTTAGCACTGTTGTGATTTTGTGCTAGGGGAAGCACAGTGGGCACACATGCATTAAGCTGTGGCAGTATGATGCATGTCTGTGTGGAAGCAGAAGCATGTTCTGTTGGCAGTAAAGAGTGCATGTGCTCTGTTCTAGGTATATTAGTGGTATCTGTCATGTTTTGGGGGTCAGGGTGTATGCAGGGTTATCCACCCAGGTTTCTGGACTCTTGGGGGTGCATGCAGGTTTTTTTTGGTGTTGTGGACGATGCAATTGACATTCATGTCATATGTTGGTACGGTAGTGGGTGAAGGGTGGCAGGGAGGTTGACATTACATTGGGGTTACTTGTACTCACCAAACCCTTCTGGGGTGTCCCGGCTCTGGCCTCCACAACACTGACCCCTTCAATGGCCTCAAGGTGCAGCACACTGCTGCACGTCTCCTCCCAGGGCAGCAGGCGTCTTGGGGATGCGCTCCTGCCACCTGTGGCTGTGCCTTGTCTGCATTGGGCCAAGAGGAGGTTGCCTACCCTCAATTGCAGGTTATCCGACTGCTTGTGTCAGTCTTGTACTGTGCGGGTGGTTGTGCCGACTGCAGAGACCTTCTGGGCCACCTCCTCCCAGATGCTCTTCTTGCACAGCATGGCCTGCCTGTGCTAGTCATTGGAAAAGAACTCTGCAGCATGCTGGACAATCATTTCCGCTAGCATGTTGAATTCATCCTCACTGAAGCGTGGCTTTCGCTTTTAGGTCTCACAGACTCTTGATGTTTGGTGCAGTAGAGTTTGTCTGGTCATGAGGGGTGGATGCTGCCTGTGCTTTCAGGATTGCAATGGATTGTGTTTTTATAATGGCTGCCGGACGATTTTCTGTTTGGCGATCACTTTGTTTCCGTTCACTGTATTTGCGGGACCGCTGTTACCGGTGCCGGTGGGTCCAGGACTGTGTTACCGGATTCAGAGGCAACGGCACCAAGGACGACGGTATATGCATTTTCTGGGTTTTTGATGGTGTTTCCGTGATGCCGGTACCGTCGTTTATGGCATGCCAGAATAGGCGTGCACGACAACATGTAATCATCCAGTGATTCTGGCATCACAGGTTGCCGAAAATGGTGGCACCAGCATGCCAGAAACTGGGATTACTTACTAGCATACTTGTAATGAGGCAATAGAGGAGGATCCAAGTGCCTGTACTGTAAGTCCCGCCCCATTTTGCCTATATGTTGGCAGCTAGAAATTGCGACATGCACAACACCAGTGATGATAGCTATACAGCGAAGAGTTCTTGAAACGAGGTATCCGTTGAGATAACCCTACATGATGTATCCGCAAAGAAATGACAGTCTTCTGAAGGAAATTCCAGAAGAAGTATGAGGATGAGTGAAAGAGAAGACTGGTGATGTCACATGAAGCAGAAATGAAACACCCAGAAAAGATGCCAATGAAGAAGGTGAATAGACCTTAGAGAATCTGATGGCGAAGTACAGAATTGAGCAACATTTCATGGGCAAAATGAAAATTGCACGTGCGGGAGAAGCACTGAAGAAAATCCAAAGACGTTTTATAATTGTACAGATGCAGTGATGCAAGTAGAATAAGTAATCATCAGGGTGGCTATATGTAGTGAATAGACTGCAGGCGGTGCTGCCAATATATATATGTGTGTGTGTAGAATCTGCATGTTCCACGCCACATTTTAGTAAACTTGGACCCAGTGAATAGAAGGGCTGAAAGTGTGGCGCAGTAGAATAAAACAGCTGACGGCGAAGGAAGATTCAAGAAGGCTTGTCTGGCCCTGTGTCAAAATGTTGGGCCGCTAAGAACCTGGTTATCTACTCCAGAAGATACAATGAACGTGAGAAGCAAGTCAAGCTCCTCTTTGAGGTGTAATGGAAAACACTAGAAGTGCCAGCTTTTATTCATTTAATAGTATTAAAAATAACAAAGGAGCTCAAAACGTGGTCTCCTGTCACATGGCCAGATGAAAATAGACTTTGGGCAAGTTACACCGAGACCAGAAGATAAGGCCCTGCTCACACTTCCTTTTATTCTCAGGCACAGTGATGCTTTGCAAGGCCAAGTTTAAAGAACTAATTGAATGGCAGACAGCAGTAATGATGATAGATGTTGGGCTAATTGGGTGGGGAGGCATGACCAAGCCAACCCTCCGGCACCTGGGGTACCAGCTTGCGTGCTGCTAGCGAGTGGAATATTCCAGAAGGGTACAAGCATGCCAACCAATTATAGAGGCCTGCGTAGCAAAGAGTCCTATAGTTTGAAAGCCAAATAAACGTTGTATATTTTCATGACCCGGAAGATGACTTGCACTAGGGGTGGGCATAGCTGTCCACCTGACCTTAGAGACCCAATCACAGTCCAGTCCCCCATAGAAAGTATACTTAGAGGCTCCCTTTAAGCCTATCAAATCCCCTAGTAGGTTTTCTTATTTTGCCTCATAGTATGACGTCAATCATGATGGGTTTTCGCTATTAATGTATGTTTTTTCATGTGAATCATTGAGAGAGACTTATGACTGTGCGGAGTCCATTGAGGCCTGTTGTACTCCTTGTTTTAAACAATTGCAATTAAAACAGTTGTGTTTTTGCCAACTTCCTAAATCGGTCTGATTATTGATGTATGAGTAAGGTCTGCATCCCCATCCATCTCAGATACTGTTACCTCATCTTAAAGGGCCTAGGGGTTCAAGGCCATGAGAGTGTAGGGCACGAACGCAGCTGGATCGTTGATTAAGATGTGCAGCGAGCGTGCCCTTGATATTAAAGAAAATATGAGGCAGACCGTCTGGGATATTACAGGAAATGTAAAATGTTGCAACATTTTTGCGGCACATTTTTTTTACTGGAGTGTGTGAGATTGGGACATTGCAAAAAAGAGGCAGAATGCAAGGCAAAATGTTGCAGTTCCTGAAGGAGTATCCGCAGGGGTCTGATGAGGCACAACTGCCTCTAGGATCCGACACAATGCATTTAATGCTTAAACTTTGTCACTTCCTGATGCTGAGTAGTCCCCAACTCCCTCTCACTCTTTCTCTCTCTCTCTCTCGCTCTTTTTCTCAGAAGTGATCACCTGACTTAGAGCTGGCAATCTTTCTAGCACTGGAAGCCTGTAGGGGAGGAGGACCTTCACAGTCGAACCATGGACCTCTTAACTACCCTGGACTTTTAGGAAGTCTGCTTTCTTCTTGCTGCCTTCTCCTCAATGATAGCCCCTCTTCCTCCCAACCCTCGCTGCTCTCCTCCTGTCCCCTTCCTGGCAGGTATCTACTTCAAAGGGCTGAGCTACCCTTGCCAGTCTCCCAAATTATTTCAGTATTGTCTAATCTGCATGGCTTTGCTATAGAAAATGTAGCCATTCCTGAAACTGAAAGCAAAAAAACATGTGAAACTCAAGCTGTATTTCCCGCTTGCATGTTTAAAGTGACCCTCATTTCTTTTCCAGTGCTTGCAAGGATACTGAAAGTCAAACTTCAAACCTCATTTCCACCTCCTATTCTAGAAACTCTCACAGGGAGTTACATTTAAATTCCTCGAAAAGTGAGCATGCCTCAGACTAAAACTAAGTACTACATTGAACAAAATATGCATCACGGGATACATCGACCAGGTAAGAGTCTAATTTGTCAACACCAGGTAGCATTTAGAGCTGCAGCAGCACACCATATAATATCATGATGTATTAATATGTTATGAATATGGCTGGACCCCTTTTGCAATGGTGCAGACGGGCTAAAAACGGTGGTTGGAAGGTTGCCCAAAGCAATGCCAGTGGTTCAGATTCATTCAAAACTTTCCACCCATAACTTTTGTGGTTATAGTTTGTCTCACTGTGTTAGAGAGGGTATGGCATGACGTGGGTCCCTTGCTTGCTGTGCCATAGGGAACCAAGCTGCGCCTCACTGAGGAGGCCCAACAAGGCCGAAACATGCCTGGGGTTGCTTGTGTTTCCGTGCAGAGTGGACCTGGCCTAGCAGTTCGGGCTGGGCTGCTACCACTGGTGGCAGTACCTGACTGATTTGCATATGGCTGCATCCCTTTTGCAATGGTGCAGACGGGCTAAAAACGGAATTCCAGTGGTTCAGATTCATTCAAAACCTTCAACCCGTCACTTTTGTGGTTTAAGAAATTTGCACCAGGTAGCTAGATGTGGGCACCTGCCCAGGTTGAGGAAACAGAGCAACTGCTCTTTTACTCACCCATTAAGATGACTTTGGGACATGCTTTCAAATGTGGAAAAATGATAAGCATCACTCAGCACAAATGTGAAACAGGTGCATAGGCATGTGCAATGAGTAGAGATGCAGCTCCTGACCCTTCTATGCATTTTTTAAAACCCGGGACAGCACTCTTACTGCTGCTGTCCTAGTTGCATTTCTATCTATCAAACAGGGATTCAAATGCTTTTCGAAAACATTTTATGAAAAATAAAATCTAAAGGCCACTCATGGGTAAATGCACTCCCATCACTAAGATACTCAAGTGGGCCAGCCAGCTCATCATATTCCCTAGCACATGGCTTCCGAAAATGGCACAGTCCTCCTTTGTGACTAAGGGACCATGCTCACTTGTTGTAATCGGGTAAGTCAAAAACATGTCCTCGTGCGTCCTTTCCACTCGATTCATTCTTTGTGAATAAACCACCCGTGTTTAGGTTACCAGGCTGTGTTCAGAAGCACACTACCAACTCATCTTAAAGCTATAGCTTTTGCTGCCTTGAACATGGAATTTTCAAAAGCGAAAAGCTATGATTTGGGATAACCCTGTGTTTCGTGCAGTAAACATGTCCTTTGTACATGTAAAAAAAAGAACGGCTGTCGTATGCTGGCCACATAAGCTATCCATTTACCCAAAGTGCTCTGAAGACGGGTAGGTATGAAACCGGAGCCGCGCGGCACTATCCATCACGATGTGGGCAGAAGCAACCTTCACGGACAGCTAAGCAGCCTTAAACAGTGCAGTCTGCACGCCCCGATCTCAATGATGCTAATGTCTGCGACATGTTTCTGCATTCACCTGTCTGCAGAACAGAAGGCATCACGTGCAGGCCGCCAGCAAAAGGGTTACCACACCGCCTCTCAGAAGAAGTCATTTGAACTTAAGAGGAACCCGGGCTCGCGGACTCTTTTGTCCAAGAAGGCAATTCAATTGCTACCTCCTTGCTAATGCCATTAAGGATTTGTGCGAGTCAGCTACCCACTTTGTCCCGTTGTATCAGTGCATTAATCACTCTTGGCTGTGTGCCAGCTGCCTTTTACATGTTTTATGAAAATCAAACACCATTATCCAGTTCAATTGAGATCAGTCTGAAAACTGTTTTCCCTTAGACAAAAGGCTTCAATAAACCCGGCTGTCCCCCATATCTATCGCGGGGCCCATTTATCTTGGACTCCCGTCTCCGAAGCAGACAGATAGTGCTTAAGCATTCCGATTACCCTTTTCAGCCCATACCATTCGCAAAGCATCTTTTTCTAATTATATTACTGGGACATTTCCATAACGGGTCAAAAGTGGCCCTCTAACGAAGTTTCCATTGTGCGAGGCCCCGTGTGAAGGGATATCATATCCACATGCATTCGGGATTACTTTGAGGAGTTCGGGACAATAACAGCAGATCCGACGATAAAGGCTCCCCTTTCTCCTCCCAGACAGGCTGTCTCTGGCCGGAGAATAGCGTTCATCAAATACGTCCGCAGGTTGTCAAACTCGGAGATTTGGGGACACTGTGCGGCTGTCGCGGCCCACAAGAAGGTTTTTTTTCTGGAGAATGGGACCATCACTCACCCTCGGGAAATAATCACTCAATGCCGCTCGCTCGCTCTCGCGATACAGCTTCATTTGAGAGAAAGGAGCCATTTTGTGAAGGGACAGTGTCTCCCGTGTCTGGGCAGCTTCCATTATCAGGCGGCTGTAAATCATATTTATGCCTTCAGTTAATAGGCCTGATTGAAATGCAGGTTACAGATTTGAGGAAGCGACGCAGGTGGAAAGATGTTTTAATGAAAATATGATCTGAAAGGGGCCTTTCGCACATCATTTTCTGCTATTATTGGTAATGATAGTATTTGATGTGTCTTCCTCTCAGCAATAGTTTAAACTACATAAACGGACTCATTGGTGTGTGAGATGAATGGGCAAAAGGAAATTGTAATATCATCTCGTGTTGTTTGGCAGCATGGTACAAATTACAAATGTAAAATTGGTGTGTTGCAGATACTCCTGAAATTGAAGATTGTCATAAAATAAGTACAAACCGGCCAAGGTTCTTTAACAATTTTACCACTGTTTAAAATTGCTCTGAAATGGTTTATCTTTGTGCCTGATTAACAGTGAGCCTCATTATGCCCCATTTATTTGCGGATGCAGCATGCTGACTGACAGTGAACTGTCTGCAATTTTCCCAAATCACCTACATTCGCTGCAGTACTCAGAGATGATCCAACTGCAGGCTTCAGAACACATTGTTCCTCTCCAAAGGGCAGGAATTCTATCACGTAAAGGGGTATTAAGAATACAGAATGGGCTTCTGCTATCAATAGCACATGTGTTGAAAAGTGCAAGGAAAGCATCTGCAAGCCCCAACTCACCAGCAGCCATCTTTACCAGTCCTTTCTTCACAATCCTAACAGGCACTTATTGCCTACCCCAGTAAATCTACCACCGCTGTTCGAAATAAGGGAGTTACGGATCGGGTGTTCTGAGATTTCCGAAAGGCCTACCATTTCACGCATGGCAGAAAAATGATTGTTAAGCAGTAGCTGTCGTCAGGATGGGGGGTAGATACATTTTTATTATTATACTATCTTGAATCTAATATATAAGCTAAATATTTCACAGATGGTGGCAGATCGCACAGTTAGGAATGGTCCCCAAATCTTGAAGAAATCATTTGTAGGACCAATCTTCAATAAAGGTAATAGATTAAAGCCAGAAAATTATAGACCCAAAGCATTGCTTGATATGACTAGGAAAGCATTTTCTTCTGTAGTCTTATACCATCTGGACACATGGGAAGCAAAATAATTCTGGCCTTAGGAAACACCTCAGGACCTTATTAAATGGTCTGACGCTTAGGAACCATACGCAGTGATGTCTTGAAGAAAGGTCGTGTCAAACTAAACTTTGATGGAAGCTTACAAACAGGGAAATGTCGGATGACATCTTATGCCCCCTTGTGGATTTTAACTCAGAACCCTCTATGTAAATTCGTTTGAATAGTCCCAGCGTTATGTCCAACAAAATTCTTACATTTTTTATAAGTCTTCGTCAGGCGTGTGTTGCCTCCCACTCACGTCAGTTTATATTTTTCTGAGTTGGGAACGGAGTTGGCAAGGCTAGAGCCTTCCCACCCCAATTGGGATTTGAGAAGATCCAATGGATGCTATATGCCAATGACTAGTACTCTTTGGCCAAACCACAATTGTTGTACACGCAGTTCAGACGTCTTGAACCAGTATATGGAAATCAATGATTTTGGGATCCATGGGACAAAGTGTAGAATAGTCATTTTTTCGAAAGCATCTAAGCTCATTAATTGGAAATGGAATGATATACATGAGGGGACTGAGCAATTAACCTATTTAGGGTGCTTAGTAGTGGGAAGGCCCGCAAAGACAGTTTTTTTTCAGAGAATTCACACAAAAGCTTTATTTATACTCTTTACAGATGTCAAGAATTAACCATACGTATGGACGATTTTTACTCTTACCCATGTTGAACTATTATAAACCAAAGATTGAGCCCAATATGGTATATGGGTCTAAAATGTTCCATCTTGAGGATTTTCATACATGGGATAGGATTGGAGCAATTATATGGAAGAGGATTTTGGGTGTACCACTATGTGTTCCAATATCTGTAATCAGGTATGAACTAGGATTGATTTCTATTGAAACATATCCAGCAACCTAATCGACCATTACATCCTGAAGCGCTCGTGGGACTCAAGCGGCACTTCCCCAAGGAGAATACACATCCCTCCAATAACAGTAAACTCCAAATTGAATCAACTCAAAATTGCCCACCACAAACTAAAAACCTTGACGGAAACACTCAAGAACGCTGATTTAAAAGACAACAGCAAAATAAACTATGGATGGCTGCTGAATCAGTTCAAACTGACAACCGTCCAGAAAGACCTTCAACACCCGAGGCATCAGTACACCTATAATGACTCGATTGCTGCAAAGAAAAAAGAAATGCAAAGAGAAGTTAGAAGTTAGAAGAGCAAAATACGAAACGAGTTTAACCAAAAAAATAAAAATACATAGAGCCAAGCAAAAATTCTAAAATTGGTTAAAAAATGCGAAAATGATACAAGAACAAGAGAATGCAGAAAACATGATGTCTATTTTCAGAAATAACAACACCCGACGTCTGTGGGACCTGCTAAACTCGAATACTAACAAACAAGAAGCAATGATAGTCAATGTTACTGAGCAAGACTGGACCAGATACTTCACCGAGTTATATAAAGAAAGACCTGCAATCCAAGGAAAAACCATCACCCAAAAGGAAAACACATGGGAAGTTGTATATGAAGTAAAAGATCTTGAAAGTGCGATCCATAACCTAAATGCATCACGGGCCCCTGGCCCTGATGGGCTATCAAATGCAATTCTCAAAAAGGATCCTAAACCATGGGCGAAATTCTGCAGTGCAATCATCGACCTAATCAACAGCACCAAAAGGATACCTACATCCTGGCAGTTGGCAACAATAATCCCCATATACAAACAGGGATCCACCAAAGATCCGATGAATTACCGACCTTTGGCATTACTAGATCCTCTGGGGAAAGTATTCGCAAACCACCTCCTAACAAAATTAAACGCATGGTCAAAACTGACCTACCACCAAGCAACTCAACAAATGGGATTTGTGAGAAGAATTGGCACAAGCATAAACCTATTAATTTTGAACATGCTAAAACACGGAGCAGATAAGACGAACACCCAAGTGTATGTTGCATACGTAGACCTAAGACTCGCCTTCGACACCATCAACAGGGACCTCCTGCGGAAGAAAATGGAGCTATGGGGATGCCCTAGCGACATACTAGCACCTATAAAACTCCTTTATTTGAACACCAAGATCCAGGTCAGAATGACAGCAGATGGGATCGTAAGCAACAAAATCAGAACATGGCACGGCTCAAACAAGGCTGCCTGTTGGCTGCTGTCCTATTTAACCTGTTCACATCTGACTACGAGGAAAGCATCAACTCCCCTAACATCAACCCCCCGAAACTTAACAACAGTGCGGTTCCATGTCTGATCCATGCTGATGACATTATTCTCCTTGCAGAAACGCCACGCGGTCTTCAGATTGCACTAAACAAAACGATCGAATACATGGATCACAATGAACTCACCATAAATATAAAAAAAACAAAAGTCATGACTTTAACATGGAAAGCCCAAGGTAAATTGAAACTCCCGGTGTTCTTCCTTCAAAGCCAACGATTGGAACAAGTCACCACATACAAGTATCTAGGAATTTGGATAAATCAATCAACGAGCCAAATTCCTTGGGCACTCCACTTAAAATCAAAAGTAAAATTGCTGGCCAGACAGGGTTTAATCATCCACCAGAAATTTGGTAAGTTCTCGATCAAACCTGCCTTAGCTTTTTACAAGCAAAAAGTACAGCAATCTTGACATATGGGGGGGAATGCCTGATTAACATGGATCAATCTATATCGATCCAACTTGAAGCCATCTACTGGCGGAAAATTCTATCTCTACCACAATCAACCCCCATGCCACGTATACACTACGAGCTCGGCCTTCAATCTTTGCAATCCATAATCACGTGGAAAATCCTTGACACATACAGGAAACTGAATAACGAAGACAACATCGCAACACTTGATATATTTAGAGCATCGCCATCAACACCAAACACCTCTGTACTGACAAGATGGAGAGAAGCCGCAGAGCTCATATGCTCAGAAAAAAACATATCACTCGACATGCTGACAAAAAGGCCTCAACAAGCCAAAAAACATCTGGCCAGACTAGACTGGATTGAGACAGAAAAAAAGAAAGATGAATACAAGCTAAATCTTAAATGCAACGGAGAAACCAGAGCAATAAACCAACTGCCCCATTACCTCAACCTATTCCCAGATTGCCAAATAGGCGACACCTTCCTAAGATTTAGGTTAAACATCCTTCCGACACAACAAATCTTAGGCAGATGGACTCTGAACTCTTTGAACAGTACTAACTGCAGATTTTGCAAAGTCACTGAAGAAACCATCAAACATATAATAATGGAATGTGAAGCTCTGAATCAGAAAAGGCTGACATACAGTAAAAGATACGAGTCAGCAACCATCCCATTGGACACTGAGGCACGGTGGAGATATACTTTAATGGGAAACAACAGAAAAATGGTGTCCACAATCGTCCACTTTTGGAAGGACATCACTGCTGTAAACTATACATAAGTGTTTTAAAGACTATGCTATTTTCGTTCAGAGATTATTTCTTTTTTCCGTTTTTATTCATATTACTCTTAAATTGCACCAATATGTTGCACAAATGTAAGGTTTAAGAAATAAACCAAATGCATTTTAAATTAAAAAAAAATATATAAAACAAAGATTGAGCCCAATATGGTATATGGGTCTAAAATGTTCCATCTTGAGGATTTTCATACATGGGATAGGATTGGAGCAATTATATGGAAGAGGATTTTGGGTGTACCACTAGGTGTTCCAATATCTGTAATCAGGTATGAACTAGGATTGATTTCTATTCAAGCTTTTATCATGTGGAAATTATTATTACTATTTGTTAAGATTCCAAGTCAACCTGATAATTAATTGCTTGTGTAAATTAATAATACTATGGAGAGAGAATCCTCAACAGAAATGAAGCATTGGATTTCGAAATTTAAGACAACACTCGACCAAGCAGAAATTAATTTAGAATCATTGCTATTGAATCCTGAATTAGCAATAAGGGAACTTCGCCAGGCAGATTGGTGAAAACAGAATTTTCAGGTATCCATCATATAATCAATTGAAAGGGAATGAGAACAATTTGGGAATGATTCTGTTATACCTGACCAGATTCACGAATGCTAACTGAAGAATAGAACGTATGAGCACACGCTTTAACCTAAGTCATACCTATGTGGTTTTAGGTCCACATCGACACATTTTTAGGAATGATCATGGTTGTAGAATACGTGGATCTGGTTTGCTTAACAGATTGGAGCATTTTTTTTTACAATGCCCAACAAATGAGAGAGAAATATTTTAGGTATTTTGTTCATGGAGACTCATTTTTGATCTTGTACCTTGACAGACACACAGCATCCTTAATATTGGCAATGATACGTTTTGTTATATCTGTTTCCAGGAGGAGAATTAAGAGGGGATGGAAATGTATGATTTGAGTGGTGAGGTTTATTGATGTGTTATATTAATGTGAGTGAATTGATAATCTGTTATCTGTTTACTTAATTATTTATTGTATGGTTTTTTACATGCATATATCTGTTTTATAAATCTTTATAAATGATATTTGATATGTGCAAGATTTACTTGAAACCAATTCAAAATAAAACAAAATTGAAAGGCTTACCATTTCACACAGAAGACAGAGAAGTAAGCTCTGATCCTGGAGATGGGCCTAAGAAAATGTTCTTAAACTGTGTTGTCTTGAAAGTGCAACCACCATTCCCATTTCTCACTTTGAATGCAGCTCTCGGCACTTTCAGCAACTTCTGCCTGATATTCCAGAGGAGAGCAACACATTTGTTCTTACCTTTCATTCCCTGTGGGAATAATAGTATACCTTGATGGCTGCTTATATCCTACTTTACATAGGGCCAATTTAAAGGTCACCCCAATTCTGCACCAAGAACACAAACTAGTTATCTAGTTCCCGTCTGCTCCAGTCATGAGCAACTCCTTCCTGTTTTTATGATTTTTGTCCTGCTCCCAACATAAGCAATTTTTAAACCCATGGACTCCCTAGTATCAACCCGTGCACGTAAAAATAAAATAGGTCCAGAGTGCAAACCACAGATCAAGAACATTGTATTTAATGTATTTACTGAGGGATTAAGGTGTGTCACCTACAGTCACTTTAAAACAGAACAGTATGTGGGGACCCCCTGTAACAGTTTCCTTACATAAGTGGGAGTGTTAATGAGTGACTAGACAGTAGATGTTAGGAAATATAAGATATTAGCAGCTATACCCGGCATTTCCCCGGATTTATTTTCTCATGGGTACTATCTATTAGAAATACCTTAAGGTAGCTTTACATTTTTTCAGAAAGCCTCCATAAGAAAGGTGAAAAGAATAATTCACTACATTTGTCGATTATTTAATATTTCAAAATGTTTTCCTTATAAAGACTATAAGACACAATGTTTTGTTCTTCTTAAAAACTCATTCTGAAACTTTTAACTGTATGTGAGAACACCATGAAGATTCCTGAGCATCATGATAGGTGACATGATGCTTATGGTGGCAACAACTATGGACCTAAAGTGTAATATTGCCAAAGTACATGCTGATTGTAAGGCCTGTTTATAAACAAACATTTTTGTTTTTCCAGTTAGAGCCAAGATATACAACTGATTTTGGGAACCCACTCTAGAACACGCAACATAAAACTGCCCTTGGGAGAAACATGGAGATTCAAAGTTGATACCAGTGCACTTGATTAGCTGGCCCTGTGTCTTGTTGCTCGTGAGACCAAATGCCTGTCCGACCAGGAACTGTAGGTGCTTGAAACTGAACGGCATGTCTGTAGGAATGAGTGTAATGCAGGGGATGAATGCATCTTTTACTTTCCCCTTCCAGGTCAACACTGTCACTTCAGTTATGTTGGGCAGCAATGTTTTAAAGCACAGCCTTGTGCCATTGCACAGTCTAGGTGGGTCGGGATGGCGATGCAGCATGATGGGTGACCCAGCTTTCAATCAAAGGTGATGTGGTGGCACTCCCGGGGGGTTAGTGAGTTGAGGAATTCTGTTGTATATTTTACAGCTTTGCCGGCATCCACCACTATATCGATTGACTTGTACTCATTAACTTTGCCCGGAAGCATATCCTGAATCCAATTATTAATTTCATTGACAGAATAATTTTTGACAGCAAGGATGGCTCATTCACACAGGCACTTGTGAAATAACACTGTAGCACTATTCATAAGAGAGTAACAGAAATGCCTGTCACACCTCTTTATACATCAACAATTTGGAAACGTCTAGAATGCTACCTGCCTTCACCTTCACCTCGCAGGTCCATTTGCCTCTCATACACCTTGCCTTTGCCTCCCATATGACTTTGCCCTTCGCCTCTCATATGCGTTCGCCTCCCATACGCCAACGCTTCGCCAAGCCACAAACCCACAAAAATGTTTTGACTTTTATACACATATAGATATAAACAGTGAACAGGACTAGACTAGATATGTACAAGTGTTTAATTTATGGGTTAATCCCACCTTCAATAATCTAATCTCTCGTGTCGCATCGGCTATCCAGAGAGCCGACGCAACACGAGAGATTAGATTCTTGAGGTGGAATTAACCCGTAAATTCCGCAGCAAACAAAATGAGAAAGTACAACATATGAACATGAAGTAATGTAGTAGATTGTTAACAGAAATGCACTGATTTGAAAAAGGCGCTAGGCTTGCCAAAACATGTGCCATCAGAGGGACTCTGCTAAGGGAGTAGAAGTATTTGAACACAATAAATAGTTTGAAACCAAATTGGATCTATGGCGCAGCTTCTTGGTGAGGATTAAACACTCATTACATTTATCGGAGGTGGGGCATTGACCTCTGTGTTCCTCACATATGCAATACTCTCTACAAACAACAACAAGAAAACTGGTCGCCGGGCATAAGAAGTTTATTCTTGTAACCCCCATTTGAATTCAACATAGATAAGCACAAGGTCTTAAATGTAGTGGGGCTAGGGATAGGATGGGTGTGGAGAAAGAGTTATGAGCAGCAGAGTTAAGAGTGATCCTCCTATGCTTAGAAGGGGGAGCATCATTGAAGATTTAGAGGAGTGGATGGTAGCAGTGTATTTGACATTAGGTGGTGGCGGTGTCCAGTCAAATGATCGAAAAAAAAGATCGAATGACCTTTTGCTTGAATGCAAAAGGATCGGAAAAAAAGGGTCGAATTTCTTTAAAAATGTATTTATATATATTTTTTAGTTTGGGTTGGTCAAAAAATGTATTTAATAAAGAAAACAGGGGTCTGGGGGGGAAACCCCCCCATAAAAAAAAATAATTCAACCCTTTTTTTCGATCCTTTGACTGTCGATCAAAAGGCATTAGATCCTTTTGTTTTCAACCCTATTACTGGCAACTGGTGGCGGCTTCCAGTGTTTTGGAGTAAGATGGTAGAAGGAGCAAAAGAAACAGGATATACTGGGTGGGTGGCAAATACCGACATTAACTAGGTTATTAATGCAGAAGTTGCATGGAGAAGAGCACAGAGAGATAGTGTTGGCACGGTACGAGGAAACACCCATGGAGGGATTGAAGCACAAGTAGTAGGAATTTGTAAAGGCAGCAGTTTCACCCAGAAAGCCAGCCAACAGGGAATCAGTGAATGGAAGCTGATGAAGAGCAGGGGAGTATATATGGGTTGCAAGTTGTGAAATTGATTCGTTTGTCAAGTGGGTAGGAGTAGAGAAGGGGGCAAAGAAAGCATAGTAGTCAAGTAGACTGAGTATCAATGTAAGTATAAAGGTTTTGGTGGAGTGGATGTTGAGGAGAGGGCAGATTTTCTGATTTATAAAAGGGTGACCCCGGCATCAGTAGAGGTATAAGCAGTAGTAGCAGAGATTCCAATTTTTGTCAAAAGCAACCACAAGCTTACATGTTTTAGGAGCTGGTGAGAGCAAATCCAGAGGAAACCCAAAAGGTAAGAGAAGGAGCAAAGGGCCTGCACACCCAAAAGCCACAGGCTATCATGATATGATGCGTCCTCGGTATTTCTGAACTGAGAACACCATCACAACAGCAATACCATCTAGCATTCTTCCTCTCTTCCCTGTAACCTAAGCCAGCCACCCTCTTAGCAGGTCCCCCAGAGCGCCTGAAGACAATTCAAATAGCAGTGGTGCCCAGTAAAAATCCCAATAGTATAACAGAAGATAACTCATGGTGGCTAATAGTGATATGTCATTTTCAAAGCTTCGCTTTTGAAACCAGTTTGGTTGCTGATTGAGCTCTGTGATTACGTGCATCTCACGAGAATATGAAAAGTGTACACAGGAGTCCGCAATGGTCATTTTCTCTTGAGGTATTTATTTTTTATTTGCTAACTTATGTTTTATTGTGCTCAATTCGCTCTTTGAAGGAAAGGCATGGCTTGAAAACACACAGTTCCAGTGGCAGCTGGTGATTTTAAAAGCTGGTGGGGCATACATTTCCCAGGGTTAATCTTATAGCGAGCGTGCGCAGTGCGCAAGCCCACCCCCCAAGGAGGGAGCAGGGGGTTTCTCCACCCGCAAAATTTTTGGAACAATGGCCTACAAAATGTGCAATTTACGGTCCAAAAAACCCTTCGAAATATGAAAAAAAGCATTAGGTTTTACATATTAATGGTGGTACACTATTCTTACGTGTGCAAGTGTGATGGTGTATTTTACAGCAGCTTGTTTTGAGAATAGCTGGTACTATGGTGTATGCATAAAGAAATTCATTATATAGTCAGTAATGATGGAAACATATGTTTGTCATGCTGTTACTGGCATTCACATGCGTTCATCCTCTTACTAAGGTAGGAATTTAGGCATTTTCTGAAAGGGGGAAACTAAGCTAAAATATTACTTCAGTTTTTAACCACTTAATTAATGCAACATTTGTCGTACCTCTAATGGCTGTCTGCCTCGCTGAGTTGCCATTGCTTCAGTTGTTCAAAGTTGCAACACGTGGAATGCACAGGTCTCAGAAACAGCACATACATATTGCATGGAGAAAAATGCAACAGAAATAGTTTACTAAGTTTATTATGTTGAGTGCTTTATTATCAACCAACAAACATAACATCAAAACATACTTCACATTTCTCACTGTTCTGTCAAATAGATCACTGCAACCTTACACAAAATCTTAACATATAAGGCCATTGAAACAAAGAATTCAAGGTAACCCACAAAATAACTGCAAATAGCTTGTTGTAACAGAGCATTCACTGGTCAATCATTTTGCAAGTTTGTACACAAATTGTGCACGTCTATTTTTCAGAGAGGCAAATGTATCAATAGTCCGTGTATTGAAGTCAGGGATCTCTTGAATTAGTTGTTTTTTTCATGGACAGCATGGCCAAAGCATTCAGATGATCCTCAGTGCCTGATCACGACCTCGGCGGTAACCCTTAAATCCGGCAGTAGCGCTATTACCACTGGGGATTTCGCCCCAGCTCTTGGCTCGGGGGAAATCCGCTGTTAATTCGCGCTATTACCGCCGGCGGGGAATCCGCCGGCTGTAAGAGTGCACATTTTCCCCATTGAGCCCAATGGGGAATGGGGCATTCCCGAATGGGCTCAATGGGGAATAGGGACTTCCAAGTCCGCCCAACTCGTGATCCCGCGCTATTAGCGCTGGGGGCTATGGCGGTTGCGCTAATAGTCCCCGCGCTAATAGCGTTAGCTATTATCCATCAGGCCCATTGTGTTTCTCAAGAATGTTTTAACTCGCTTCAGGGTGGAGAAACACCGCTCAGACTCAGCTGTTGTCATGGGTGTAGTAACCAGAACCAGCATCGGATGCAGCAGGGCCTAGTAGCCAATGCCATGGCGCACGGTCTGGACCGGCTGGACCCAATGCTGTGACCACACAGACCACAGCAATGATCCCTTATTTGGAGCACTGTGACTCTGGTCACGGTCGGAGTCGGACCTTGACTCACAGACTGTGAGTCAATGTCCGAGTCTGACTCTGACCATGACCAGAGCCAGCCGAGCCCAGGGCCAGGTGATCACGACTCTCGGCTGGGCTCCTCTCGTGCTTGGCAAGCACTACAGAAAGCCACAGCCGAACGTTGATGCAGATGCAGCAGGGCCTAGTAGCCAATGCCATAGCGCACGGTTTGGACCGGCTGGACTCAGAGCCTGCGGGAATGTTAAGGCCAGATTGCCGTGACACACACAGCCAACAGTTACAGTTAGTTTACTTACTTACTGGCCGGCGGACTGGCGGAGGATTGTTGCGCACTTCTTGGGCACTAGACTGATCAGCTACACGAGGAGTCACGAATCACGACTGGAGTCGAGCAAAGTTGTACACGATGTGTGACGATGATCCAGAGGTGGCGCACGCACCCTGCGCCTGCGCCATCACCACACACCCCACTCAGATGTCATTGGCTGGCAAACAGCCAATGACATTTCTGTATCTGTGGACTGAGGCAGAGCAGATCAATTGCGCTGTTTGCGTATATATTATTATTGTCGGGGCCAGCACTCATGCGCCCCGCCAGCCTCCTAAGTTAAATGGCTTTTACGTAAAGTGCGTGGAGCTACGAGCTCCACACACTTTACTATAAGAAAATCAGCGTAAAATAGGACGCGCCCCGCTGTGGCTGCCGGCCCTGATAGGGCAGTCACTGAGCTCATGGTAAGGTCGTATTTTATTTATTTATTGCGGTTTTGTCACGTTGCTCGCTGCAGCGATGCGCTGCTGATGGCAAATAATACAGACATGATTCAGAACTTCTGAATTTGCGTACATAAGTAGTTTAACACTTAAAATACTTATACCTCAGTGGGAGGGCGGCGGGAGAGGGGTTGTCCGGGGTGCGCCTCCCCGCCCTATGAAAGCAGCTGCCACTGCACAGTCCTGTCTCTAAAGATTAGGGGGGTCATTACGAGGTTGGAGGTAGCCATGGTGCTATTAGAACCGTGGCTACCGCCTTACCGCATTCCGGGTCCGGGTTCCCGAAATAGGGACTTACTGGGTCATTCCAACCTTGGAGAACCCGGTAAATCCCCATTCCGGGAACCATTCCTCATTCCCATTCGAGCCCCCGTAGGGCTCAATGTGAATGGGGATGGAGCTAATAACGGTACTGCTATTTGCGGTACCATTATTAGCTCTGAAGTCCCTTAACGGGTTCCTTCCATAACGTCTGGTAAAACCAGGCGTTAAGGAAGGGACCCACTAAGGGACCTCGGAATAGGGTGGTAAGGGATTACCTCCAACCTCGTAATGACCCCCTAAGATTACTGCAGTTGGCACCAGTCAGGAAAGAACGTTCATAGCCAAGCAGTACCTATGGGCCTGAAATCAACACTTTTTATATCCAAACATTACATCAAACACAGATTTATTTATTGACAGCATAAAAAACCACTCTTTGTCCACCTTGTTATGTTCATGCTATTTTGAATTTTACAGTAGGAAGGATCAGTACTACATTCTGCAAAATCTCAGAAATTGCTAGTTTTTCTGTAAATACGTGTTTGTTTGGTAGCCCTGCTGAGAACTGCTGGTTCTTGCAGCCTAAGAGAAGGCTCTTAGGATAAGTGGCCTGGCTATGCATAGCAATTTATCACCTCTATGTTGTCAACTCACTGTGACATATTAATGCATGAAAGAAAGATGCTTAACAATGCACACCTAAATTCAAGTGATATAAACATAATATAAAATATCTTAAGAAACAATTTGGGTACGGAGGAGGAATTGCAACCCTGACACTCCCGTCCCCAGCAAACCATAAGACTGAATAACCAGCTCACAAATACTTAATAAAATGATAATATACTTTAACAAAAAGAGAAAAACAGTAAAGAAGGAGATATATTCAATACAAAATATTTCTTTATTTCTGTTGGTCAATGAGTTGCTCTACGTGTTACGGGGACCTTTTTCCTCTCCTTCAGGAGCTGAAGTGTGGATGTAAACAAGAAAAGCCTATATATCTTCCTTCTTTACATGTCCTTAATGTAACAAATCATATTAAAAAGTTAGACAACCAGATAACCCTTTTGAACAACATGCTACAAGTTCACAGACTAATTTTTCACTTTGTGACCCAAGCCGCAATTCCAAGTACATCTCAAAGTGTACATGAATAACCATCACCACGTATCCATTGTGCTTAGTAAACTCAAGAAGAAAAGTCCACCACCAGTATAAAGTGTCTTCAATGCTTACATTTGAAAGAACCAACCAGTGAGATGCACATGCACCAACTGAGAAGTCTAAAAACCTCAACTAGAGAGCAAAATCTCACATACCTTGACCCAAATTACTATGGACTCCCAGAAGTTCCCAACGGCATTAGATCAAATGACATACTGTTTGCTAATAAAAGTAAAAAAGTAGGTTGAAAAAAACTACAGTGTGGGACAGCCCCAACAACCTCATTTAGTCCTCAATGATAATCAGTATAGAAGATGTGGTCTGCCTCATACCTTCACTAATATTTCCATATCATATGGGAAAACATCTTGTGTTCCAAAGTGCACACCTAATTGCCCTCAATCACTGAATGTCACTGGAAACTGGAGCATGAGATCTGAACAAATCCAGAAGTCGCCCTTATTGTGAAAAGAACTTCATTACAGTGGCCGTTTAGTTACTATACCAATATGTATAAGGGGGCAGATTCTGTCTCACCTACTGTTCAGAGAGCCAAACCATCAATGTGTCTCCTACGTCTCCGGTCATTCAAATGGACTGCAGGAGATCCTAATCTGTATTCTTCCTGAGCGCTAACATGAGCAGACATAACATGGGATCCACTCAATGTCCCGATGTTACCAATCCCGTAAGTCTAGCCTTAAGGTACCCATGGTGGCCATCTTCAACTGGAACACTCAGGCTTCAAATACAGCGCTGGAACTATACAGCCTGCATATTGTGTGTAAGAAATAGCGTGCTGATTAACAGAATATACCAGGTGAATTCACATGAACCAACTGAGCTCTGAAGGGCAAATGCAAATAATCCTTCCAGAAAGAGATATCTAGCTATCTCAGAACTGCTTCTGAATAGTATCGACAACTCCCAATATGACTGGAAAACAAGTTTCCAGCAGATTGTACCCAATGCAACAAAAAATAAACAAAAAGCTCACAAGTATGCTAATGACACAAATGAAACTAAAATAAAATAATGGGACATAATGTGTAGTGCGTATAGGGGGCATCATACCAGCGATATTATTAAATGCCGAATCGATGACAAGGCTCTATTGAAAATAAAATGCTAGTAATAGGCTTACCTATTCGTAGTTAAATATTATGCTCAAAGAACCCAAAACAGATTTTCTAAACCTAATTCCTGCCAGTCTAACTCAGATAGGACTGGTACCAGTAGCTCAGGACAGTGTCCCAACCGAAATATCTAGGACGGGTATGACAACCACTGTTTCTGTTCCTCGATTAGAGATACCTACGTCAGGGGCTTCTGGGATTAGTACTCCAATGTGTCACCCAGAATCTGCCCTTTTTTTAGAACTAAGAAAAAAACAAGAAGAGGTAAAAAGATCAGCAAGACAGCGCAAGAAGTAGTAGCCAAAGATAATATTGTAATGAATATTTCAAGTAAAAGTCTAAAAACAAATGTGATCTCACATTTAATGTATCCATTTGGAACACTTTCAAACTAACACAGTATCACTGGTTAAACTACCATCAGCCTATCAGAGATTCTAACTAGAACCTCAGTATTAACCAATATAGTTTACAATGGGTTACTGGTGTGTGTGCTTTTCACAGTCTCACTATGATGGAAAGTAATGATGTAAAAACCTAAGATTGTGCTAGGATTAATTTACGCAGAGCTCTTTAATAGGGTGACAGTTACACTAAGGGCACGTGGTGTATTACAATGATGACTCACAAGGACCTTTTGGGGAACTAGGACCTAATAGGACCTAATAGCCATGGGCCACTTTCTTATACTTTCTTATGTTCCCCTTTTCTCTGTGTCTATTCCCAAAAAAATATTTTTAAGCATTGCTTAATGGGTCTTTTCCTTGTTTTTTGCATTTTTCCTTTAATATTTCTCTTATCTACAACTGACTCCATCTCTCCAAACCTGGTCCAACGTGTGACACAATATGGTATGGTTTATTCATTCAATAATGATGTCATTCTTGTAATGCATCATAGTGAGACTGTGAAAAGCACACACACCAGTAACCGTTTTAAACTATATTGGTTAATACCGAGGTTTATACATATTCGATTCACAATAAAGAGATCAACAATATGCCATAAAAACTCATGCTGACACTCAAAGATAATCATATCATACAATATATGCATTGTTCATAGTGAAGTGTGAAGTGTAATCGCAGTGACAGTGTGAGCATGCATTTGTAATACACATATATGTTTAATAACATACATTTGTTCAAAGGATGTACCAAGAAGGTACCTCTTAACTCCAGACCAAACCGTTTTTTAAATTTACTCTGTCTGCTTTTCAGATCACAATGCAGTTTCCCAATTGCTCGGATGGAGCAGCAATAGGGCTGCAACAGCAGTGTCAGCAGATATTTACTAGAAGGCGAAAGAGGTAAGTGGTTTAGCTGGTTTGGGATGATGCAAATACAGCCCTTGTAGCTAGCTTGGGCACAGGGATGTCACTTCACCAAAATGGCAGGGATAGCGGATGTGACATCATGTGAGCCTTGACCTCTGATGACATCAGGGGAAGTGATGTAATTTGACCCCAGCCCAAAGTGACATCATGGGGAGTGATGGAACACGTCCTTTCACCCTTTGACAAAACAGGAAGTGGCATCACATAGCATCGTTCCTAAGTACACTACGAAAATATGGTTCCAATATCACTGTAATGTGATATACATTTCATACAAGAATGGATCACCATAGGTATCCTCAATACCTTGTGAATGCAAGTAGACGTCCAAGGCCAAATGATAATGATGTGTTGTGTTATAGAACTTACGCTTAAGTGCTTTATATAGAACAAATATACATACAATATCACCGAACCTGTGTTGGTACTCATTTATCAACCTCAGAAGGATGAAACCTGCAGATCACACACACTTCACAGCAGTGAGCGCTCAACCCACTGTGCTATCTTACCGGCTATAGCTAGTTTACCAGCTATAATAAAATGAGCAAATACATGTCTGAATGTTCTCAAAGTCAGAATGCAAATTACACTCTGTAGTGGATACCGATAAATTGCTAACTGAGATTTACCAGCAGGCCAATCCTTCTGCAGGTCTGGTGCAAAGTTGGCCACATGTCAAGCCTGCGTGTATCTACTTTTCTGGCTTCAGAGGTTGGCAAAAAAGATAGCATTGGGAGGCTTCATAACAGTGTATTGAAGAATTTAGAGTAGCGCAGGGAAATCAGCGCATTTACATAGCATCCCGTATTCTGGGCACTCGTTAACTCATAGATGCAAACTAACTTCCTGAACAGCATGCCATGGAGATAGGAAAGATAGACACATTTCAACAAAGCATTAAATGTGGCACAATGAAATCAAGGGTCAATTTATGTGCTATGGTCAAACATTTCTACACTGTATACAAGCTTTTAGGCACACAGATTTTGTCAAGTGACCAAAGACACCTAGATGGAATGTCTTGTGATGATAGCAACATAGGCAGTGGCAGAAAAAAACATGCTGGAACAGCAACTTTCGAAAAGCAAACTACATAGTCCGAAATGGATGCTTATTCTACTGTAAATGCTTTTTGTACGTTTTTGTCTGCATTGTGAATTGGTGGTGTTTAAGAACAGACTAAATCACCACCTGAAGTGTGCCTGAAATAAACTTTTAATGAGTGTAGCAATTATTGTATTGAATTCCAGCAAGACAAATTATTTTTAATTTCTATTCTTTCTTATTTAGGGGCACTGCTCAAAGTGTTACACTTGTGGAATCCCCTGTTTTTTAAGAGGCCTGAACAAGAAAAGCCAGCCACTCCAGAAACAAAGAACCACATTGTGCTAGCCACAACCCAGGAGCTTCCGCTTAAAAAAAAATAATTGTTCTTTTTTTTTAGGGGTAGCAAGGGAGACCACAGTGGTTGCAGGTGTGAGCCCTAGTGACCCCCACATGATGTCCCTGCTTGTGCAATTTATCAGGTAAAAGGGATAAATTACCATTTCGGTCAACAAGAATGTGCAGCAGGGATTATCACTTTGGGTCACTACACACACCAACATTGGATAACTTCATGCGACTGGAAGACTAAGCACAGTAAACAGAGATGTATCAATCCAACTGATCAAAGGAGTTGTATCATCAGGAAGAATGTTGCAATGGGACATTGAGTTACCAAATGTGCAAGACTACTTAAGTATTGAGCACAGGAGCATAAAGGAAGACGTGCTGCACAAAAGCTGAGAAGGAATTCTCTACATTGATTCTGGAATTCCAAAGGTCTTGTGGTCCTGGAGAGACCTGTGGAAATACAGTGGATGTTGGTGTGAGAGCAGAGTGCATACCTTCATGGTGCAAGGTCCAGTAAAAGGCCTATAGTCCCTGAGTAGCAAGATTGTCCCCAGCCTCTGGGCGGGATATCATTGGAACTGGGTTACCCACAGAGAGGTGTGACCTAATACAAGACCTCCTGCAAGTCCCTCCTATTACCCGACTTCTGCCACAGAGACAACCTCTAATCTATGTTTTGATATTGGTTTCAGTCGCATATTTTGTAAAACAGATTGGGATTGGAAGTTGTTTTTATGAGAAGAAGAGAGCACTTGAGGTAGGCCATTGTACAGCCTCCTTATGTACTCCCTACAATGTTAGTTGTTTTATTGGTAATGACATTTCTGAACAGCATTACCTCATTGTTACAGTGTGCATAATACTTTTCTTTGTCTTACTGACATAGGTAATCTTACCCTGTTGCCCGAGGTGCTATAGGGGAAGTGAGGTTTGTAAAGAAGGCTTGGTATCAAAGCAAGACAGACACAAGTGATCACAGTTCAAGGGTGTTTACTAAACTGTAAAATGGGTGAGATAAACGCCTAATCTAACCCTTAATCTGAGATGGGAGCAAGTTACGACCATCAAATAATAATAATAAAGTCTTAGTACTGTCTAGTCAAATAAGAAAAACGATTGCCAACCCTTACCGCTATGCTACAAAATAGTGAGGCATAATCTTCACAAGGAAAGAAAGAAGTGTTCACAAAACGATAAGTCAGGATGTTATGGCCAGGGTCTCCCTTCCCCATGTCTTCAGCACGTAACAAGGAGGGACTCTTGAGCATAGCACACTCCTGGGTTTTTGGCACAAACTTACAGTTCCTTTTCTCTGTATCAGGGCTTTCTGTGCCCAAGTCTCTTCTCATGCACAGTGTCTTGCTTCAGAGGACCTGATATTCCAAAACCAACAAAACAAACAGTTCTTTCTGTTAACCTTCACATAGGGGGCTTATTCTTCAGCAAAAACAACAAAACAAAATTTCCTTCTGTTAACCTTCACGTAGGGTGATTACTATTCAACCTTGGATCCCCCTCAGCCGGGCTCCGATCCTCCTCTTAGTGGTCAGCCTCCCTCAATCAGGCTCAGACCAACCATTCACTGTGGACATCCCTCAGTCGTGTTCATACGTGTCATCACAATTTTGCTCAGTTATCTTCTTTACACTTTTCTCTTGACGTTCCTCAGTAGGGTTCACTATCATCTTTCATTCAAGTTCCTCATTTCTAATATTCAAAAGTCTCAATGTCTTTTAAAACAACCACCTTTTGTTAGGCCCCCCTCATCTGAGCTATGACCTTCCACTGAACTTGCCAGTTTTAAACAAAGACTTCCGAAGGACGATCACGTCTTGCTGGGTCACTTTTTTTGTCTGAAGGGCGGCAAGGGCATGTTTATGTATAATAACTAGTAGCATTCCCACAGTTCCCACAGTTCACAATTTCTATAATTGTGCCAAGGACTTTCGATTGTACAAAGGTTTTGACTTTACCCTTGTATGACCACCGTGACACCTCATGCCGGCCTTCTCTATGGCCTCTTAGTATTTGTAGTTCCACTATCTTACGGTTCACTGCTTACTTTGTTGAAGAGGGGGATACCATCCAGAGATCTTCTGATGTGCGCCCACGTGGTGCCGGACCACTCTATCTCTGGTACCCAGTTCATCCGCAAAGACCTCTGTCTCTTAATCTTCTTAACGTTGTCACTACAACCTTGAGTCTAAGACAGTCTGACCCACTATCAGGTTCTTCCAACTCACCGGCTGTGCTGAACTCGTTGGAGTTTCTTTTGCCGCTGGAGTCAAGGACGGTACCACAAGGGCAACCATGTCTCCCCACCCCGGCAATCAGTGCACCAGGGTTCCATATACCGCTAACATCCGTCACACCACTCGCCAGCTGCGATTCACACTCTTATGTTTCTTTCTCATACCCATATGAACTACAGCAACAATATGCCTGACTCCTATGATGCTGTGCCCCATCATGCCGCTAGATTCATTTTCCTTTTAGCAGACTTTAATTAGGTTATCCATCTTCCCTGTTGGGTAAAGCTAATACATGTTCCAGCTCATATTAAAGGACACATGCGCATAGACTGAGTACAGCAGGCTCCGCCCTCTCCAGGGTTATTGGAGCAAAGCCACAGGCCTGAGCCCAATGCAACAAACCAGTCGAGGCTAGAGTGTCCAATGGACTGTTGTGATAGAATGCAAGTCATCACAGGAGTGGAGGACCTACCCCCATCAGCTTATGAGGCGAGGCACAAAGCACTTCTCTTAAAGTAGGCCTTGCCCTCTGTCAGTTCACGTACCACTGGAAATACGTCAGTATATGTCACTTCTGTTCATGAACATTCTTATTGACTTGTGTCTGAGATGCATAAGCCCATTGTTTGTTGGGATAAATGTGCCAGAAGGGCTAGTCAGAGGTTTTATCAAACCTTCTGTGGTCAGGTGATCAAATCTCTTTAAAGGCATTGGGTCCAGAAGGTGGATCAAATTAGTTAGATGGGTTTCCGTATGGGCTGGATTTCTGTGTTCCTTGACTAGCAAACCAATGAATAAATCACCTCTGTTTGCCATCATCCTTATTTAAAGTGTTAGTCTGTTTTTTGACAATAATAATAATACTGACCAACTATAAAGTTTGACCTATAAAGATTATTTCTCAACTCAAAGCCAATTTGCTTTCCTTACAAAAATATGAAATACATGATTCATGAATGCATTTAATAGCACATCTATTGTAAATACAAACTTTAAAAATATACTTTCTCTGTTCAGTGGAGGTTCTGCCCCTCGAGTTTGATTGTGTTCCCTAAGCAATGATTTCTAGAATGTGCTCTGATAGTAGACTGCACAATTCTTTTCCATTTTCTTTGCCCATGACTACACTCTTCTGCCAGTTAAATCTACAACTATCGTGATGTAGATATATTTCATGAAACAATATTAATGTATTTTATTTAGCAAACATGCATGATATATGTGTGTTAGTAATTGCCAAAAATCCATGTTGTAATGTTAACCCACGGATAGCATGCCCCACCCTACTAAATGCTTTCAAGTGTACATCTGCATACTTATACCATGGTACATACTGATTGGACAGAAAGATGGGCACTAGATCCCAGACGTAGACCACGGTAGTGCACTGCCATCCAGCAAATATCCCCAGCAGGCCAACTGGATAAACTCTATCCATGATCCATAAATTGTGGCACAACAAACCAAAACCTAGCCTTAAAAAGGACCCTGAGGGGTCAAAACACATGTTGGTTGACCACTGGTAAACACAAAATAAAACCACACTGTAGTCAAACCTTATGTGTAGATACCAATCAATCTAATAATCAGCGCAAGGTAACCGGGTACAAACAAGCAAGGTACATACTGTTTGGGCCCTGGTGAAGAGCCCTGCACCCTTCTCCAGCACCAAAACCATTGGCTGTTACCACCAAAAGTGATTTCAAAGCACAATATTTTGAGCAAGGTCTAAAAACGATTGCTTTGAGAGTGTGTGAATTTCTGGCACAAGGCCATGTCTATTTGTGATTTTGACTACTTGGTTACCCTGATTTTGTTTATGAGTCCTCTTCTGAGATGCAAAGGCTTACACTAAGTTCCATGTTTTGCCGGGCATGTCACATGACATTGTAAGCTAGGTAGTCTCCACTGTTAGGTGGCAGCCTTCATAGGATTTTACGGGGGTCGGCAGACACTATGTACATCTAATAAAAAGACATTGGGCCTCATTACGACCCTGCCAGTCCGGAAACAACGTGGCGGTAAAACTGCTGCCACCATTGTTTCCTGAACAGCTGATTCAGAGACCTGCAGGCGGGAGGTGTCACTCCCGCCAGGTCTGATAAACACCACCCGCCTGCAGGCAGACATGAAAACACTGGCTCTGTCATAGACGGAAACAGTGTTTCCATGGTCCCCATCCCCATGGAGTCCTGGAAAAGGGAGTTTTCAGCGAACAGGTTTGGGCCACGATAAGATGGGTGGCAATACTAAAAAAGGGGGGCCCTGCATGAAGCCTTGCAGCAATATACAGAACCCAAGCAGGAAGCAACCAAATACAGGTTCAAGTGAACACAAGGGTCCAGAGCACAAATGTAGTCAGAGGAACAGAGTAAAGAAATGTTTTCGACATGGGAGCTCATTCCATTTTGTGAACTCTGATGCATGCCCTGACATCAGTGCAGTCTGTCTAAAATGTGGAAAGAAGGAGCACTACTATAGATGTTGTTTACATTTTTCACACAATGGGGGTAAAAGAAATTACTGTTGAGCAGGAGTATGAAAATTATGTTGCGGTGATGCCTGGTGAAGGTGAAGGGGTCAGTTAGTCCGTGTAGCCAAGATGGAACTAGGGCCATGTGGGAGGAAAAACCTCATGCAACTGTGGTAGTGAACAGAGTGCCTGTACGCATGCTAGTAGACTGAGATCCTGATTATACCATGGTAGGGTATGAGAGGGGTACAGATCACCATCCTGGGATATTTCAGGACTACATTAGAGTGTTTACAAAGAGTGTTTACATGAGAGCACAAAGGGAAGGTTTACATGGGGGGCATCTTGCTTGGGAGTTACAATTTGTTTTTAAATTAAATAGCTTTAAATGGTTTACAACATAGAAACCCTTTAGCCCCAATGTCTCCATAACATTCCTTTTCACAAATTCATTTGCCTATCCACCTGCTAAGATTTAGTTTGTCTAAATTTCATTTACTCCTATCATCATAGTCAGATCACTGTTGTCCATTTTCCTAAAAATAATTGTCAGCAACTTGATCAAAGCAAGACTGATGTGAGTTTTATCACCTTCAACCAGTATCCTCCACCAATTGTCCAGCGACCTAGCAACATAGTTCTTAGTCGCTTCTCCCAATAGATTAACTCTTTCATTTATCAGGGCCGAACAGAGGAGGACTAGATATTTTTATGATTCCTTCACATCTTTTACTTGTCAAAGTCTACAAGACCCATCTGCTCCATTTCCTTTCCTTAGTTGTGAAACTTCTCTCGTTGGGAATAAGCCCAGTTGAAATCGCATACAATGGGCTATAATAAAACAATTTGGGAATATTTGCAGATATTTAGGGAGTGCATTGAGTTTTCTTGCTTCTTGCAGATGATTTCTGTGTTGCTTATACGCCTGTCGTTCATCCTGGTTCTTGATCCAGTCTTTGATATACAACTTCCTCTTAATCCTCCTTTTTGGTGGATCCCTCATCAAAGAGGAGTCAGATTCACCCAAGTCTTTAACAATTGTTTGGAAGATGATCTGCTATTCTGTTAAAACATTTTCACTGTTTCTTTCTAGTGCCTTATTCAATACCAAGAAACCTCGTCTTGGGTTTTCTTCAAAGCATTTTCGGAAGAAGGTCAAGTATTTCCAAACTGCTATGGTTTCCATAGATGTTAAGCCCTGTTCTGTTCTAATTACCTGGATCGGTAGACTCTTTGGGAGCTGAAGAACCGTCTTCCAAAAAATACCTTCCAAAATAGACTAGGGGCCTCATTACACGGTAGGCGGTAAAAAATGTGATTTACCGTCATGGCGCTATTAGCGCGTCCGCCATCGTAGGAGGCCGCTAATAGCGTTCCATTACGAGTTAGCGGACACGCGCATAGGGCCATGCCGGTAAATGACCCTACCGCCATGGCGCAAAAGCACCTTACCGGCTCCGACCAAAGTGCTGATAGCACCTCCGCCCTCATGCTGCACGCTATTAGCGGTCACCGCTGTTAGCGGTCACTGCTATTAGCGGTCACCGTAAAACACCGGAACCGGAAATAGCGTCATCGCACCGGAACGGGAAAGAGCCCGGCGGCCATCTCTAAAAACACAATCCATTGCCATCCCCTGCACTCAGGACCTGCAGCAACACCACGACTGGCAAAACCACATCCCACAAGAACAAACAATTCCCAAGGCCCTAAAGAAAGCCGATGCGCGCCAGCGCAAAGAACGCTTCTCAAACGAGGAATTGAAAATGCTGGCAGACACCCTGGCTGCAAATGCAGACGTAGTGTTCGCTAGCGACATGCGGCGGCCGGCCTCCTGAGAAAAAAGGAAATCTGGGCTGAGGTGGCGCAGAAAGTCAGTGCGGCGGGCTCCACCCCCCGCACCGTAAAGGACGTGCGCAAGCGGTGGGATGATCTGCGCCTCCGTGTACGCAGCATTTTATCGGCCAACAGGAATCTGGCCATGGGCACAGGAGGCGGAGGTGGATCCCCGATGAAGATGCAGGAGTGGGAGGAGACATGTGCCAGCACCATTGGCATAGAATCCATCGAGGGAGTGGGCCGAATGGAGTGTGGTGTGGCAACAACGTCAGACGGAGGTGAGTGACCACGCAAAACACAGCAATGCTAAGCATGAGTCCCTCCCCCAAATGTGAAATGGGAATTAGCTAATGGATGGGGTCATCACACACACATGTACACAACCCTGCATATATGCCCTGCACATCCCCACACAACCACATGCATGCAGCACCTCACACACGTGTCACCCTGACACATGTCCGGATGACCCACCCATCTGGCCAACAACCTGCAGGCCCAAACTAGATGTCCAAATCCAAATAACTGCAGCAACAACAACATATGCATGATGCACGTTGACCCATCACTGATGTTATCCCTGTCTTGCTCCCCCACAGGGTCACAATCTGACAGTGAGGAGCTGGACTCTGCAACGCAGGCCCCACCACCCAAAAAGCAGGCCAAGGGAAAGGATGCAGGCACCAGGCCCAGTACATCGAGGGGCACTGGGATATCTGGAGTGGCCCAGCGTTCAAAAGCCACACACGCAACGACCACACCAAGGGTCGAAATGCCATCCGACACTGTGGCAGCCCCCCCACCACCCACCCCCACCACTCAGGAGCCAGTGCCAGAAGGCATGCCGTCCGCAGCCAATAGCTCCGTCGGGGAAGCAGCAGCCACGGCACCTATGAGTGATGTGGACGACCCATGTCCGACACCGGAAGGGCAGCGTACACCCAGCACCCAGCTGTCCCCACTCCACAGCCCATGCAACACATCCAATGGCAGCATCCATGAGGTGCATGCCGGAGATGCAATGGATGGGTCATTCAGTCCCGTGGCGAGCTCACCTGATGTCGGCCACATGCAGCAAGCTGCGCCGAGGAGTAACAGGGGCAGGGCCGCAGACGACACCATGAGCCTGATACGCCAGCGCCAGGAGGAGCTCAATGCCCTGGTTGCCCGGCAAGTGAGCGTGGCTGCCTCGACCAGGGAGGAGATCCGGGTGTTGTCAAGGGACATGAAAGCTGCCATGGACAGCAACACGACGCGCCTATGTGACGAGATGGCCGCTGTGAGGCAGGTCCTAACGCACATTGCTGAGGCGATGGAGAGCATGCGTCACTCACAGGGAGCAGATGAACCAGCCACCCCCTCGTCTACTAGCTCCGACCAGACAACCATCCTGCGCAGGTCCAGCCGGTCCTTGCGGCGGTCAGACTCACAACCCCCCAATGGTGGTAGTGGAGGAGGGAAGTAGGGCCAGCCTGTCCCTGTTGACACTTGGGAACTAATGCAGCACTGATGTGCACACCATGTTCGGTGGAGTTGTGGGGGGAGGGGGGTGAGGGTGTTTGGGGGAGTTGTGGGGGGAGGGGGGTGAGGGTGTTTGGGGGAGTTGTGGGGGGAGGGGGGTGAGGGTGTTTGGGGGAGTTGTGGGGGGAGGGGGGTGGGGGTGTTTGGGGGAGTTGTGGGGGGAGGGTTGTTGGGGTGGAGGGTACATGCACGTTTGAATGTCATAATGCTCAATACACACGTAATGGCATGGATAATCACATGACTGGACATTGATCATTGTGTATGTGTGCTTTATTGTTGAAGGGTGCACTGTGTTTATGTCCTCCATACACCCCGTGCCCTGAGCTGAACACCAATTGCACCCTCCTAATCCATGTGCATCAGAAACAATGGTCTATCAGGTGCTGCCGCACAGCACGTCCCTCATGGGCATCGCCACCTGCATGACCTGCAGCCCCCTCTCCTCCATCCTCATCCCCGTCATCATCCTCAGACGGTGGTCGCAGTTCTATGTCAGGGGGCATTGGCACATTCCGTCTGATACACATATTGTGAAGCATGACACATGCCATGGTGATCTTGGCCACCTTCTCATGCCCGTACAGGAGTGCCCCGCCCGACCTGCTGAGGCACCGGAAGCGTTCCTTCAATAGGCCGAATGTCTGCTCGATCACCACGCGGGTACGGGTGTGTGCATGATTGTAGTCCTCTTCGTGCCTGTTCTGTGGGTTCCGCACAGGGGTAAGGAGCCACCTCTTCAGGGGATAACCTGCATCACCTGCATGGGTGCAACAATGGGTATGTGTAAGTGTCTACATAATGTGGAGCGTGCACATATCACACAAACAAACATTACATATTCAACGACATCCACAGATCCAAGCACGCATGGCAATCAGGGTTACTGCAATGTGGGAAGGTGAGGTGGTCCTTGCAAGTGGACATGCACCATGCATGCATACGGCAGGGATTGCCATGTCCCGCCTGAGTTTAAGTGATTTGTGTTTCCTGGCCCTGGCAACGTTAGTGCCACACTGCTAGTACACTGCCATTCCTTAGTTGATGTCCCCATGCTGTTTGATGGCAATTCTGTGGTGGGGTACGGGTGTGCCTCACCACAATGGCTACAGGGGATCCATTTGTATGCACTCATGTGCGCGGACCATTTCTGATGTTGTTCAGCGTACATTTCAGTTGTGATTTTGATATGCATGTTGCTGATTTGTGTAATGGGGGGAATGGTGTGTTGTGAGGTGTGCATGTTGTTTGGAATGGCCTGTTTGGCGTAATGGATTGATATGTTTGTCGTGGCACTCACTTCCAGCATGTGGTTTTGTCTCTGGTCCATTGTGGGCTGCCTCACTGTACAGTGATGCAAATATGTATGTCCATTCTTCTCATGACACCAGTTCACGCCCAGTTGGAGTATGCATCTCCCCCCCCCATTCACGCCCAGTTGGAGTATGCATCTCCCCCCCCCATTCACGCACAGTTGGAGTATGCATCTCCCCCTCCACTCACAATCACGCCCAGTTGGAGTATGCATCTCCCCCCCACTCACAATCCACATCACACTGACATGTGGTCGGCCTGCTACTCACCAAGTAGCCACGAACGTTGTCCAGCATGTCGCTCCATGTATCGTGGTATTGTCGAGTTCCGCAGGACCATTGCATCATGGGTTGAACCGGGATATCGGGCACAGCAATGTGTGATGATCTTGTTGGAGTCACATACCATTTGGACGTTGATGGAGTGGTATAGCTTTCTGTTACGGTACACTGCCTCATTGGCATGTGGGACCACCAGTTCTACATGGGTACAGTCGATGGCCCCGATGCAACTTGGGATGCCTGCCAGTGAATGGAAGCCAACTTTGGTGTTGGAGATCTCCTGGGCAGTCCGTGGCATGTATATGTGTTGACTTGTGTGCTGCAGGAGGGCATCGAGCACCTGGTTCAGTGTGCGTGAGAATACTGGTTGTGATATGCCATGCATCTGACCTACCGTATGCTGGTAGGTGCCTGTGGCCAAGAAGTGGAGCACTGTTACCACCTTCAGTAGAGGGGGGATGGCAGTACGGATGTCAATGAGACTCACAATGTCGTTGTATATCATGTCTACTATGGTGGTGATGGTATCCCAGTCCAGACGGTACAGGGTGTGTATCTGCTCAGGGGTTAGGTTGACTGGACTGGCTCTGATCCTGGGAATTGGTGGCTGCCTCTGTGGTATCACTAGGTGCACTGGTGGTGCTTGCTGCGCCTGTCTTGCCCTCCTCCTCCTCCTCCTCCTCCTGCGTCTCCTCTGTGCTGCCTGTTGTTGTAGCTGCTGCACTGCAATCATGTCCTCTAGCCCATGTAATGCTGCTAGTATTGCATCCATCTTGGTGTGGGAATGGGTGTGGGGAGGGGTGTGGTGTGCTCTTTTGTGCTGCCAGTCTCCATTGCCTCCACCTGTGCTGATTTTGTCCACCTGTGGCAGGTGGGAACTCTGCTGTGCTCTTTTAATGTGTGGGTCGCGATGCCGGTATTAGCGCCTTGCCGGTAAGGGTTCTTTGGGTCTACTACATGCCGGTATTGCCATGTACGCATGGCTCGTGATGCCCTGATATTAGCGCTATGCCGCTATTTCCGGTCTGAGGGGGCGCGCGCTCACGGACTTGCCGCTAATAGTGCCACCGTACTTAGCGGTGCCGCTAATAGCGGTATGTCCGGGTCGTGATTGGGGAGGGGATTTACCGATACCGGTAATCCCTTACCGGTAACGGTATGTCCCTACCGCCTACCGTGTAATGAGGCCCTAGGTATTTTCTGGAAAAGAAAAATATGTCTCTGCGCAATAGGTGAGGATAGGCACTACCTTCATCCGATAGTAGGAAAGTACAGGAATCAGTGAAAAGACTCAGTATCTCTTGAGTACTAGCCTCCCTTGGGCCACCAGATTTTTAGCCTTTCATCTCAGAACTTCTACTCTAGGAGTGTCGCATCTGCTGGTATTCAGAGAAACTCCCAAATAAGTTAGCGAGCCAACCTCCTTGATGTTTCTCCTCTTAGATGCCAGTTATATACTTTTTTATTATGAGCTCCTTTGATGTTCCAAATGTCATAATCTGCGATTTCCTCTGGTTTATTTTGAGATTGTTGGCTTCTACATAGAGTTGGAGTGTGTATAATTGCCGTTATAAACCTGTAAGGGTTTGAGCCACCAGCACAAGTTCATCTCCGTAAAACAGTCTTCCAATCGAGAAACCTGCAAGTTTCGGCAGGAAACATCTAATCTCAAAAAAGGCATTTTCCAGGTCGGAAATGAAGAGACAAAAAATTCTGGAGCCAATGGACAACCTTGTTTTAAACCTATATTACTTGATATTGGGCTTGTTAGAAGGCCTGATTTATATAGCTTATCTTGATGGACGTTTCTGAGTACAAGTCCTTAATAGTTTCCAAGATTGCAATTGAACATTTCCAGTCTGCCAATTTTTCCCATATTTTGGGTCGTCTTATAGTGTCAAAAGATTGAGATAAGTCTATGAACGCCATAAAGATCTTCTTCTCTTTACTCCTCTGTGTCCTTGCCTTTAAGGTGTTGGTTATAAAGATGTTTTGGGGGTTCCAACCCCCTTAACGAACCCTGCCTGCCATATATCTCTGTGGCCAGTTGATACACACCACTTTGCCAAGGCTTTTAATGTTATTGCAGCAAACACTTTAACGCCACATCTAACTGGGCTAACAAGGCTATGGGATGATAATTTTCTGGGTCCGTCCTTAGCCCCATTTCAAAGATTGGAATGATTACAGCTGTCTTCCATGATGTTGGAATCCTTTTCAAATGTGTCATGTATTGAAAGAGGTAATAGAGAAACATAGCGCACTGCTTCGGATCTTGCTTCACCATCTCGTTTGTCAACCCCGTCAGGACCAGGAGCCCTTGAGTTACTAGATTTGACAACAATGTCCTCAATGGATTCTGGATCAATATTCAAATTTTCCCCTACTGCAATCCAGCTTTTCAGCCTAGAAATTGCCACCTCCTCTCTATCTAAAGATTTGGCATAATAGTTTGTCCAGGCTAATGCTGATATTGGATTCAACGTTAGGGCATCTTGTGCGGAATCCATCTTGTTTGTGGTGGCCCATTTTTCTGCCGTATTCTTGGTCCTAATTCTACGCAGCATTTCTTCTGCATCCCGACGTAAAATATTCTTGTTGTGAAGGTGTGACCAGTTTCGATACTGTTGTTTTAATTTGTGAATTAGCATCCCTGTTTGTCTTGTAGGTCATCGTTTTAGCTGGCAAATGTGGTTTTTGAGAAGTTTCTTTTTTTTTGGCAACTGTGTCGCAGACATGTCAATGGAACATTGTTGTTTTGGTACTTCCTCTGATATTTTTAACCTGATACTCATATTCACGGAACTAAGTGTCATAGTCAATCACCTGAGTGCCATTTTGGTCTTTCAACTCTACTATTAACTTTCTCAGTTTTGCATTGAGATATTATCAGGTCGCAGTCAATTTATGCCTGGGTGTTACTGCCACCCTCGTATTTCTCCCCCTTCTTCTTAGTTATTGGATCACAGATGAGTTTTAACAAGTTATGGTCACTTGTTACCCTTTCTTCCACTTCATAGATTGAACCTCTGTGGTCATGTTATAGGACAGACATATATAATCCAAAATGTGACCACTCTTTGCCCTCTTCCATGTGATTTTTGCGTGTTTGTTGCCCTGGATGTTACCATTCAAGATGATTATATTTATAGACAGCATGATGTTTCTCCAATATAAACCTCTTTTCTCCGTGTTAGACAATGCTAGCAAATCATCTTAATTTCCTTGGCTAGTGTAGTCTAAAGAGATAAAGTTCAAGTCTCCCAGTATAATAAATTGGGGATATTTCCATTTAGTTCTTTGTCCATCTATCAGTTCCATGATCTGATCCAGTATATATTAATAATAACCAAGACCCATAGGTTGTTTGTCTCATCTTTAGGTATTTCCAAAGACCCCATCTGTATATACGGGGTTGGGTACCAGGTTTGTAAAAGTGACATGTAAAGGTCATTTTTGATAGCCACAAGGAGGTCCGACATCGGTCTTCCTCTTGTTGCCTTGGTTACCAGGTTCAGGAAGATGGTGTAACCATCCAAGGATGGTGGCTCCCTGAGCCACGTCTCTTGCAGGCATAGCACATCAAATGTGTCAACCTGTAGTTCTCCCTTTGCAAATAGGTGGGTAAATCCCCTGGTGTTCCATTTTGATATTGTGAAATCCCTCCCCTCATGAACGTCTTGGCATTACGGATTATTGATTTGTTCTGCAAACAAACCCGCCAACCATTTCCAATTTTCCTTATGCTTATCCTTTTTTATAATAGGGATTGTGCCGTCCGTTGTTGTTTCTTCCATGGGCTCTCTCATTCTGTTTGATCTTTCCACTCATTCCACGTTTCTAGTTGTTTCCTCATCAGTTTCTCTATGCTGTTGTGGAACTCTGTGGTTGGCTGGTCGCTGTCTTTCTTAACTATCCTCTTCCAGTACCATTGGCTCTTGATCTGATATAGATCAAAGCCCATTGGCCTTAGATGGTGTGCTTCTTCCATCAATAATTGTTTAATCAGGGCTGATGCTGCATATACAATCACTTTGTCTGTCCGGTCATCCTCAGGGAAATAGATAGTGACCAGATCTTGTGATGTTACAAGTCTTAGAATGGGCACATGATATAGAAGGCAAATCACATTGGCCCTGTTCAAAATTAACCCATCTTTGTGGTATAGGATTCTTTCCAAGATCAACCCATTATTTTGAAGATTAAATCTCCTGTACCCCATCTTTGGAGGTTCTTGTCTTTTGGGGTGGATAATCAAAGAGACCTTTTGCATGGTCTTTGGGTCCTTCAAGCTTGATTCATCCTCTCTTAACTTCAACAATTACGATGCTTGATAGTTTCTTTTTTCCAGTGCTGGTTGTTGTTCAGCACGTTTTGATTGTCCTTGCCAAGTTGATATCCCTGGTCTCATATTTGGCAACTCGTTAGATTCCACTCTGTTCTCCAAGTCCTCACCCACTCTTGCTATTTTAGATTATCTTGATCTTACTTGCAACTTTTAGTCTTCTTGCATTGGAAGCAGCCTTCTAGAGGTGACATTCTTTGAATTACCTGGTGAACAAATTCTGTCTATGCTTGTCGTTAACGGTGATGGGACGGCCCTTTTGTATTTTGCTTGGGGCCCAGATCTTCCTCTTCAACCCAGGTTTGGTCACTTCCTGTTATATCTAAATCACTGATTGATTCATTGGCACATATTCCAATTTCAGCTTCAGACAAGCCTCCTTCCGATACCGTGTATGTAGATAGGTACATTAGATCAATCTCACCGATCTCCTCCTCTTCCACTTCCAGCACTTCCTGTTCACTTATCACCATCCCCTTTTGAGAATTCCTGATGTTCTTCACTGTTAAGGATTTCAATCAGGCGACGCATAACTTAGTCTCGGCCTAGTTTGCAGGGCACAATTGAAATGCTTATGTTTTTATGTTAGATTCAATATTGAGATGGTACACCACTCATATCACACACCCTTTTCAAATACCCCGGGTCACAATGGACCATGAACCAGGCTGGTTGGTAAAATATACTATTTATTTATTTATTGGAACATTCAAAGAAATTATGCAATTTTTAATATGGGGCAGCAATCACCAATGGGGTGATAAGAACAATAGGAATGTAAGCAATGCACTTAGTTTAACCTTCTATTGACACATCTACAAAACACCAGGGAATAGGAGCACTTTTTGATTTTAGGTAAGATAGCACTTGAGATAGAATTACCCCCTTCAAGGTTCCCTCAACCCACAAATAATCTACATGGATAAACAGAAGCAGCAGGTCATCAGGAATGACAAATGGAAAACAGAATTGAAATCTGACCTTTCCTCCCGAAACAATAGAGAAAACGGATTTTAACCCTGGTAATGCTAAACATGACACTCGGAAATGGATGAATGAAATAATGAATGTGTGCGAAAACCTTGAAACAAACATTGTTCCTCACTACAGCAACCATGTACAGGTGCTAACAATCACAAGCAATGGATTAGCAAGAGCATACAGTTTGAAAATGAGTGGCAGGTTTTTGTAGGGATATTCATGAACAGCACATGTGTACACAGTCAAAAAGAGCAAAAGTGGGAGTTTCATTAGTTAGTATATAAATACAGTTAGTTTGAAATGGGTGCTAGGGGCAGTTATTTTCGCATCCTGCAATGACTGAAATGGAGAAAAATGAGGCATAACCTCTTTTTCAAATTCTGCCCATGACATGTTCTCCTGTTCATTGAATCCTCTGATGATACTCGCTATGGGAGCATCCAGATTTAAGTGAAAGTATTGTCTGTATTGTTCCTTGGCTATGTTTAGGGCTTTAAATATATTGTGCACTGCTTCTAGGTGGTCCTCTATACAGCACTCCCCTCCTTTTTTGAACGGTTTGATCAGGGCGTTGATTGACTTCATTACTTTGTGGTTCAACCCTTGTCTCAGGTGTATGGGATTAGTGGCAACCCCCAATGGGTGAGTCAAACACCCCAAAGGCACTGCAACCAAGTCCAGACACTGGCACAGCCACTGGGACACTATTTCCCCATGTACAAATGGAGTTAACCTCAATCCCATTCAATGCGGTGCCCTGTCGCTTGTTCGGAGACCTGAAATCGCACTGCTGTTCCAAATCTTTGCACTTTTTAAGGATCCGGTCTGCCTCCTTACACAGGTAGGTGTTTTCAACGCCCATTTTATTAATCATATTCTGCATATTGCTCATCTGTATTTGACATTCATTAAAATCTTTGTCCCGTTTGTCCCTTTCTTGAAACATTTTAGCTATCTCTTCTTCAACAGCCTGGAGCTCACCTTCTTTCTCGAGATTCTCTCTTTGTAAAGCTTGCATCTCTAAAATAGCCTCCTCTTTGTCTTGTCTAATGTGGCTTACCAACCCTTTAAGGTGTTTTAATTGTTGTTCACTGTCCTCAAACTGTTTTCTTCTTTGAGACAATTGGGTGTCAGATTCATTGCATTTTGATTGCATGTCTTTTTGACATACCTCCAGTTCTGCTCTTAACTTTTTCTCCTGTTCACTTGCTCCATCTAATTCGACTTTTAGTGTGCTAATTAGCTTATCATCTTAATCTTGCATTCGCAGAGACCTACTTAAAATGAACCACATTTTGGCACAGAGCCGTATCAAACAGTCTTTCTCTGAATGTTTGTCACAGCATTAAATAATCTCAGAAGACAGACCTGAATTATGCTGTTCTCTTCAAAAATGCTGTCCAGTGATTCTTTCTGATCTGAACCGCCCCACAGATACGGTTATGCCATTCTATGGCATCATTTGATGACCATGTTCCAAGTGCATATAGTTTTGCCTCTAAGTATTTCACCAATTCTGGGAATGTGGCATCAATTTGAGACATCCTGAGATTCACTTTCAGTGTCACACTGCTCTCACAAAATGAGTTCCCTTTAATGCACGTATGGCGGTGTGGGACACACTTGCCATGCCTAGTAGTTGCTCTACAGTCTGTTTCCACAAGGCCAAAGCACCATTTTTGTTGGAGGTTTTGTCTTTTGGGCCAAGTTCTGGATTTGGCGGTATTTTCTTACCATAGTAATTTGGCGGTAAACTTGCAGTAAGCTGGCCTTAACATTAGAGATAGTTCAGTATTACCCTATTTTGGTGATAATATAGCCTTATCTTATAGTGGCGGTAATTTAAGTGGTATCTTATTTTTGGTGGTATTTCTAGAATTACCGTATTTCACCCCATCATAGAACAAACTTTCCCTCATTACAATTGTGACCCACTTTTTGCTTGACTGTAGGTACTTTGTGGACCTAGTACCTTTAGGGAACCCAATGAGTTTATTCAGAATCCAACTTATTGTATGTAACTTGTGTTACTGACTTATTTACATTCAGTAACCTATGTGCTCTGAGGCACTGCTTTCTCTTCACATCATGCAGAGAAAAGCGCATTCAAAACACATACACACACCTTCCAACCTTGAAGAGAGATATATATATGCTCTTCGTTGTTTCCTACTTTATCTTTGGTGGTAAAATGACAAATACTTTACCACTCTGTTATAAACATCAAACCCTTATGATTTCCCTTTCCCTTGAAAAATGACCAACAGACGTATGAAATGAAGCACAAAGGAAAAACCAAATATACTTTCAGTACGCGATGTATTACACAATCATAATAACAAAGTTACATTAGGTGATGTTACAATCATTTGCTCTTACCACATTGGTCTCAGCATTGAGCCTACAAAAGATATTAGAAAAAAAAGAACAGAGGCAAGTACATCGCAAATGCAACTATGCAGAGAGAAATCTGACACGTTTTATTTTTAACCCTGCCTCGCTACACTGTCTGGCAAAAATACATTATTTCTCATTCATATTTCTGTGAATATGTAATACACCCTGTGATAACTACGCCCCGGACCACTTTCTGTCCTGGGTGCACTTTGTTGAAGTATAAGTCTTCCAGACTGTCATATGTGTCCGTGCCCTTAGGTGGAGCTTTTGACCTCAACATCCAAGAGGTTAATACTTACCTTGATTTCCCACTGTATACAATCACACCTGTCCGTTGTCATTCGCTTTCGTGCTTATCGAAAGTTGCGTAAACTAACTAAGAAGAAAACATGTGTTCTTGAAATGAATTGATTTGTTCGGAACCACACATTTTGTTTGTAGGGTCTCTCATCCTGATTCTTGTGATATTTATATATGTCCCCTCCTGGGTATATCAGGACCCCGCCAGGTGCCCTTATATTAACTACTTCTGTTGCCCATGCGGCAATGAGTTCTATCAAGTTTTAAAAGAAAGCCCACAAAATTATATTTGAAACTGCAAACTTTTTACATTTTTACAAATTCTTGCTGCAGAGATAAAACATCTTTAAAGTTTCTTTATAAAATAGTCTTTGTAACCAAAAGTCAGTCCATTGTTACGAGATCATTTTTTTTTCTTCCTCCAACTGCAAGCAACTGTCATTTCCTTCAAGGCAAGGGGGGTTACCCATCTTAAGTAAAGGTTTTATTGCCCGTTACACTTGACAGGTTAGTGTCCCAGGACTTCTATTGTCCCAGCCTGGAACACAGACGAATGTCTGACGAGCGTGTAAACTTTCTTTGTCCTGGCCCATTCAATGTTTTTCAAGCTGGCAATTTTCACTTACGTGTCCTGGATTTATGGTGTATCTCCCTTCCTTGGGGAAGTTTCATGGCTGGCAACTGGAATGATTGGTTTTTCTCAGGGCTTGCAAATCCAGCCCATGTGTTTTAAACACTTTAATTTCTTATTTTGGGTCCTGAATTAAACAAACCTGTGAAAGAAGATAGCATATGTGTATATTATCACCACTAACATAATCCCTTTACATTGCTAAGTAAGTAGGCTTTCATTCACAATTAATTTTTAAACAGGCCAATTTTTCTCTTCAGTCAGCAAAGCCCATTTTTCCACACATGTTAAAACTGCTAGCATTTTTTTCTTTAAATTCGGTTTTGCAGCTCCCTCAGCTGCCCAAACTGTCTTTGCAGCTGTAGTCATTTCCTTGAATGCAGGAGTTTTATCCAAAGCATAGATACATTTACACTGACCTGGCTCAGAGAGTTAAAGTATCTTTGAATTGCTGAGCCTGGATACATTTGGCAAGAAATAAACTTGTCTTCCTGTGCGAGTGAAAGTGAAGTTGCTTATTGATTTCTCTCAGATATGGTTTGACTGGGCCTGTCACTCAGGAGTTATGCCTGGTTTTGGTGAAGCACAGTGAAATATCCTGGGCATGACAGGGCCTTTTGAATCACAGTGGTTTCAGAATGAACAGATGGAATTAGTGTCAAAACAGCATTTTTAAAGGGTGAAATGTTTCATTTTGAAGGGGATTTTTGGCTTTTGCAGCAATGCAGTGTTGCCTTTTCACTTGATTCCCTTTATATGTTTCAGAACATACTGGTATACCTTTTCAATGTGTCCCCTTGTTCCATTTTGTCTGAAGTGTGCTAGGCAGGATGGTGCACCATATTTTGATTGCATGCGAAAATGCAGTTTTGAGGTCCTGGTGCGCACAGGAGCCAGCACAGCCAGGTTGCTTTTTCTTGCGCAAATGCAGCTTGGTGATGTGGGGCAATGCCGTTGAGTGGGTCAATATATGCCACACAGCCCCCCCTGACTTCTCCTGGGCTTCCATGTCGAGGGGGAGTCGGGCAAGTGGGATTTCTCCATTGGCCACAGCAGGATCCAGCAGATATGAGTCCCTCTTCCATCAGAGAACGGTGCGTCCTGCTCCTCTTGTTGTCTCTGGTCAGAACGTGGAACAACACCCCATTCTTTCCCTGGGCTCTTCCTTTCATGTTGTGGAGCGACACTTCCGGAGCTCCTTTGGTTTCTCCCTTCCAGGTTGCCAGGGAGGTTCTCCTTGGTGGTTAGATAGGTGCAACCTGTACAAATATATGAAAGAGAGCACAAACTGGTTACAACAATTTCCCACTAACTGCCCACCAATTGGGTTGACAGCAGTGGGATATAAAAATTGATAGCGAAGAAAATAAAATACTCCCTGTTACATCATCATATCTATAACTCCTATCGGCTCCATTCTGGTTCTTCTTTTCCTTATTCTCAGGTTTCCGATGTCTCCTCTGTTTGATTCTCTCTGGGCTCCTCAATTTGTTGCAAAGTGTGCTTAGGGTGACAACTCTTTAGCTGATTAATATGGACCCATTTCTCTTCTGTCAATTGGCCTTAGGGGGTGCAGATTCTGTAGGCAACAGGTGAGATTTTGTCTACAATTTCAAAAGGTCCTCACCAGCTAGGCAAAAATGTGCGCTCTTTGGTCTGGTTCCTTTGGAAATTGTACAAGTAGACCCTGTCTCCTACTTGGTATTCCTTTTTGATGATCTTTGGTTCATACTGAGTCTTCATCTCCTCTGAAGGTCTTTCTAGATTCCGCTGAGCATACGCAAAAGCATGTTGAAGGTGTTTTCTTAGGTTCTCAACATACTCATGAGTTGTGGAGGCGTTAATCAGTGGCTGCTGCTGTGTTCTATAGAGCAGATGCTGAGGTAGCACCATCCTTCATCCAGACATCAGCTCAAATGGAGACATCTTATTTGCAGAAGAAGGTGTAGATCTGATGGCCATCAGGACAAGTGGTAATTGGATGTGCCAACTTGGCCCAGAATCTGCCACAAGCATTTTTTAAATGCTCACAATGGTTTTATTGTACCTATCAGCTTCACCACTACAGGGCCTCTGGTATGCAATGTGAAGTTTCTTTTTTATCTCAAGTATCTCCCACATCTTTGTCATAATTTCGCTGGTGAAGTGACTACCTCGGTCTGACTCAATCCTTTGAGGTAGGCCAAAACGCGAGAAGATGTGATTGATCATCAGGTCAGCTGCTGTTTCTGCCTTGCAATTTGGGGCCGGGAGACATTCCACCCATTTGGTAAACAAGCATGTTACAGTTAACATGTACTTGTTCCCCCTAGAGGAGCGAATCAAAGGCCCAATGAAATCTACTGGTAAATCTGACCAAGGCAGTGTCATCCCCCTCTTCTGGAGGGGAGCTCGGTGTGTGAGTGAAGTTGGCTGAAATTGTGCACACACAAGACACCCCTTCAAATATTGGTCAAGGTCCTGCCCCATGTGTGTGTTAGGGAGAATTCTATGTTTAGGCTGAATTTCCTAACCTAGTGAGTCCCCCAGCAGCTTTGCTGGATTTCTGGAGTTTGTTTTTTTCCATCCTGCCAAGAGTGAGACTTTTTTTCCCACTCTTGGACATGAATGTGGTTAATTCCTTTGATTGACAATGTGTTCTATGGGCTATGGGGTCTTTTACTCCATAGGGTCTCATGTGTTTTGCTATGTGTGTTACAACGCACCCTCCGTGCCGTAACACCGGGGCGTCCTAGAGGAACCCCACCATAGACTCCATACCCTGGGACTGACTACTGTCTCCCAGGGCATGTAAAGTCACCATTGGCTTTACTAGACCTAAATTTACTAACAGAACTAGTACAAACCATCCTATTGTGGACGTACTGGTAGGGGTAATTCGATTACCCCTGGGTCTGTTATTCGAGGGGGCACTGTCCCGTCCCCCCTCGTCGAGTTTTGGCTGGTGGCAGTGGAAACTACTCGTTATATTCGACCCCGAATATAACTCTATGGGATTCTTCCCATTGTTGGAGGTTAATACTTTTTCTCGTTAGTCTCTAACATACCACCGGTTTATTTGTCTTAAACAAATCTATCGGTTGGTATTTTCTGCCTGAACTCGGTTTTTAAAATGGCGCCTGTGTTCATCTCTGTAACTCCTAAACCAAAGGTTGAGCCCTTTGTTCCACTTTTGGAGGGCTTTTGCACAGAGGCCCTCCAACGTGGTGCCATTCTGTCTGGATACCACAGGGGGTGTGGAAGGGGGTTTAGGCACCCTGGACTGAGTTGCCTTGCCAACTCAAGTCGCACTCTGGTGTGATTGGCCCAAGTGGTGAGCCACCCCGCTCACCACTTAGCATGTTTTGATTGACAGCTAGGCTGAATGAATGGGGGTTTTCTGCATAAAAGCAGGGCTTTTGGGACTGGGTCTTCAGAAGTCGCCACAGGACCTTAGAATCCGACGAGGGTAACGCTGACCCGACCTGCAATGACGACACCTCCAGTGGAGCCCTGCTGAACTGACTCACCACTTCCCGACGACAGAGGAGATCTCCCGCCGGAGAGTCTTCTTCCCCTGACTGGTGGGAACAACCAGTCCCCTTTGCTTTTTCTTCGCTTCCAGGGCGTAGTGGTCATATTGCCCGTGCTGAGCACCCCGGCAACCGGATAGCCACTAGCCCATACCGCGACCAAAAGGTGGTGCCTTGTGACGGAGCCCTCCGTGGCTGGTCTCTTCCCTGGTGGTGCAACGATCTCAACTTTCCTTCGACGACTAGATCATCTCTTCTCTTGGCAAAGCCCCGACTTGCATCCACCACCAGGAACAACTGCCCCCACCGGAGCTGTCTCTCCACATACAAGGTACCGTGTCCGCCTGGCTTCCCTCGTGACAGGTAGCGTGAGGTGTCTTAATCCTCGCCTCTCCATTGGGTCGCCTCCAAGCTTTCTTAACTTTCTGTTCTGAACTGGTCCAATCTTTCCATAACAATTTGCGACAAAGACTCGAAGTGCATTTCCACTGTGATACTTTTTGGCCTCTGATCTTTGCGATCTACAGTAGACCCTGCCTTACTTGCCTTGCATTTGTTCGTAAAAGTGTTGGTACCGAGTTTATTTCATACCCTGCCTTTTCTCTCCCATCCTAACGAATATTAGAGTGCCATCTAGGTTAAAGCATTCACCTCTGTCTTGAAATAAGTGGTGCCATTGAACCTAGACTTGTCGAACTATTGTTAGGGGGATTGATTTACTTATAGTAATTGTAATTGAAGTTGTTTGCCTTATTAGTGCCAGAGTGTTTTTCATAGATGTGTTGTTATAAATAAATACCTATATATCTTTACACCCAAGCTCTGTTCCGTGTTGGCTTGTTCTACTGTGTAAATTGCCCTATTTTGTATACTCCACATACTGCCTAACTTTTCTTGAGAGAAGTCTGACTGCTCAGCCACAGCTACCAGGTGAATCTGTGTGGTACAGTCAGCTACCAAGTGGGTTTACTGGCAACACCTGTAAGCCTAAATCTTTTGCAGTGGTCCCAGAGGGAACTGCACAGATTTTCCGCTTAACAGTGTGTCCAGTATGCAACCTGTCACAAGATTTCTAGAGTATTGTGAAACCCCTGATAACTGGCTGTTGCCGCATCATGGGCATGACTTAGCATCAGACTTCGGAATGAGGTTGGGACCACCCACTGGTCACAGCCAGTTATGGATCTCCTTACCAACAAACTGTCTTGGATTTGGACAATGTTGGGACTTTTCATCAACACCCTGAGGTCCTCTTTCCCAATGTAATCGGTATCCGTCAGGGGAAAGTTCTCGGGGTCTTCAATGTGTTGATAAAACTTCCCAATAATTGAATCCCCTTTTTGTGCCATGATTAAATCAACATCTGGGGTTGCCTTACTCCATTGGGCAGTTTAGAGGTCATTGTGAGCATTTGTCTGGGACCTATTGATAGCAGGGTCCTGGATTTTCCCCAACAGGGACTGGATCTTGAGGAGCTCCCCTTGGATGACTCCGTTTTTGGCCAGCTGATCAGCTAGGTCGATTCCAGTTTTGTCTGGCCCCTCTATTCTGGAATTACCCTTGATCTTCTTTCAATAGATGGTCATCTCACTAGAGGTGACCAGATCATCAATATTATGGATGAGCTGGCCATGTTTGAGTGGTTTATTATTAGCACATAGCATGTGTCTGGTTTTCCAATTAACCAGGTGCTCCAAAAACCCGTTCTGGACATAATCTGAATCAGTGATTATGACCAGTTCGTGGAGTTGGTGTTGGACAGCAGTGAGGATGGCTTAATGAACTGCCATCAACTCTGTCACCTGACTTCTACGGGGACCGATTTTGTAACCAGTAGAGGGTTCCGGGGCATCATTCACCCAGGCATTCCCAACGCTGGCCACCAGATTCTTTTCCTCATTGTTGTCAACATGGTAGGAGCACCCGTCCACATAAACCATGGGCATTCCCCTGCAATTGTCTTCTTCATAGACTTTGTGCAGGGAATTCAGGTACTCCTCCATGTTGTCCTGGAATTTAAGACTTTTGTCTTCGAGACAGTTTTCTCTGGCACAATCATGCAAGCCTTGTTTTGGCCATATCTGACCTCCAGATTAAAGCTTTGCATTGACAGAGTCCAGGAAGTAATTCTGTAATTACTCACATTTCCGGCCCAGATTCTGTCCCTTTGGAGATATTGCAAAGGCTGGTGGGGAATCTCCACTATGATGTGTTCCCCCTGGATGAACGGGCAGTAATTTTTCAATGCCAACACCGTTGCCAGGAGTGCCTTCTCACAGAGGATAAAGTCTTCCTTGCATAGGAGATGACTTTATTGACCTTGTCTGTCAAGCATGTATTTGTGAACCCTGTCTTCAAGAAGAACTTCTTGTTTTTGACAGGCTAAGCTAGACAAGGTTCTTGTGAGAGGCTTCTTTTCAGTTGCTTTACTGCCTCAGCTTGCTCTGGACCCCACTCCCACTTGACCCCCCTTCAACAGATGGATCAGGGGTCTTGTGATCTCTGTGTAATCCTCAATGAACTTCCTTCTGTAATTAGTCAGTCCAAGGAGGCTTCTTAGCTCATGCAGGGTTGTGGGGTCTTTAAATTTTAGGAGTGCTTCCACTTTCTTCTCCTGGGGACAGAGGCCCTCAGGAGTTATCTCATGCCCCATGAAGTTGACACGGGTCCTGCACCACTGTGTCTTTTGGAAGGAGAGTTTTGCTCTGGCAAGCCTCAACTGTGTCAGAACATGATAGATTTCCGCTATGTGGTCCTCCACAGTTGAGCTTTTTTAGCAAGACATCATCAACAAAGGCCAAGTTATCTCTTTCACCCAAGTCGGGCATGGCCTTATGTAGGAAGATGTTGAATTTGTTGCCAGAGTTGATGTATCCGAAGGGAGTACAGGTCCAGGTGTATTGCTGCCCCCAGAAGGTTAAGGCCATCTTGTATTGGTCCGCCCTACTGACAGGCACGGTCCAGTACCCATTGGTCAGGTCAATGGCAATGTATACCTGTATCTGGGCCAACCCCAGGTCAATGTAGGGGAGCGGCCATCGGGACATATGGACCCATTTGTTTAGCTCCCTAAGCCCAGAACAGAGTCTCCACTGACCGTTCGGTTTTAAAATCCCCAGCACCGGATTATTAAAGGTGCCGTGAACTGGACAAATTATCCAACGGGACTCAAGGTTTTTGATTATTTCTGTCAGGGACTCCAGGGATGCGAGAGGCAAGCAATATTGCTTCTCAAACACTGGAGTCATTCCAGGGTCCGTGGGAATTGTGGTTGTATGGATTTCAGTGTGACCACAGTCATACGAGACCGCCGCAAAGAGATCTTGAAAATCAAAGAAAACATGTTTCAACTTTTGCTTTTGCTCTGGAGTCTCACAGGCATCAGCTAGGTTGACTCGCTCTTCAACCATTTGCCTGAAGCCTGGAAAGACTTCCGGTTCTGCTATCTCAGACAACTCCTCCAGCTAGGTGGAGAGGTCCCTGGTTAGAGCGTTGACCTGGACAGAGGGTTTCAGGTAGGCAAGGCTGTCATCGGGGACCTGGAAATCACCTCACCCTGCCTGATGACAAAAGTCACCTCTTCCTCCCTGTAAGGGCAGGAAGAGTACACCAGGAAATTCCCCCCTTGCCAGGTGAAGATCCTGTCTGGTGGTACATCATTGTTACTATTACTTTCAAAGCAGTCATTGGGGATTGGTCCTATAAGTTCATTACCTAGATCCATGGAAAAATGTCGGACATCAACCGCCATTCCAGTAATGGTGCATGCACCCAGAGTGATACTCCTCAGGTCACTGTTATCCATCAATAATGGGTTTAACCCCAACCCCTGCTGTTGGAGATGGGCATTGAGGTGTACGTATGCGTCATGATTTTGCAGTTTCTGTCCTCTTTTAATTTTTAATTCAAGTGGGAATAGTTGTGTCTGTGCTAGGATGATGACCTCCTCTCCAATTTGCACTTCAACTGCATACGGCAGCAATTGGGCTGACCGAAATGCTTTTTCTGAATCATCAAAGTCCATGGGATTACCCCCTAGTCGGGTCCAGGGTTTGGAGTTTATCAGGTCCAAGTTAATGGCAAACCGATTGAGAATGTCACTGCCTAAATAGAATGTAGCAGGGACACCCACCAATTATGTACTATGCTTTTGTTTCCGATAAAGATTTTGAGCATACACCTGCTAGGCAGGAGATGTTTGGAATTGGGAGTTTCCAGGCCCATTTCCCACTTATTGATCAATTTAAATGTGGGAATGGCTGGTTCTTTTGGGAACAGTCGGAACATGGCTTCGCTAATGAAGCTCTTACCGTTGTTCACGGACACTCGGGCGAGAACAGATTCCGTCCCATCATTTAACTGAATAGGGATGAATAACTGTTCTCTAATTTTCTGAATATCAGCTAAACTTTGAACTGGTTTCTCATCACTATTGGCTATGGAATTGGGATTTTCAGATTGTGAATTGGTATAGAATATCAGAGTATTTCCTTCCAGTGTGGAATGCCACTTGAGACTGGAAGGAAGGTTGATTTTTAGGAATGGAGAGGAGTTCCCATCACCAGTTTGCTGTCCTACAGCAGTTACTGTCACATCAGGTATTTGGTTATTCTGGAAATGAAACTCAATATGATCAGATTTTTGTTCAACCATGTGGCATTTGCCATTTAAACTAACCTTGTTGACACTCTGTTTCAATGTTATTGGTCTGCTAGTCTGGGTCCAGAGGACCTTGTTCACACAGTCTATTAAGGGGGACAACCTCCGCAGGATGTCATTCCCTAGTAGACAGGGTATGGCCTCTGGAGTTATGACTATGACAGGGTGTTTCACCTTATGTCGCCCAATTTTTATTTCCAAATCTGCAGTCCCTTCGACAGGAATTTCATTCCCATTGAAGTTCTGGAGTTGCCCAGGAAGTGGGGTGAGAGGGATCTGGTATCTCTCCCCCCTTCCTGAATTTTGCTGCTCAAATGCCCTTTTTGACAAAAGAGTGGCTTGGGATCCAGTGTCCACCAGTGCTGGAATTGCACATTGCCCTTGCACTTGGACAGAGGTGTAGAATTGTCATGATCCCTGCTTCCAAGGGGTCAGGACTTGCCCCACGACCTTGGAAGCAGGCCCATGACTCTGATTCCAGGAACCAGCCAGTCCCTATAGGGACCCTCTGGACCTTGTCCTGGCGCCAGTGGTGCCAGGCTCATGATGGTGACTGGTCCCGGCACAGGAAGCGCCGGGCTCATATTAGATAAGAGTGCTTGGTGGACCTACCTGTAGCAGACCATGCTGCTTACTTACAAGCTAACTGGTCTCCTGATCCTTCTCTGCCTGGAACTACTTTTTCTGTCTGGGTGGAGCAGGAGCCACTCCCTGGAAGCAGAACACAGGAACTCTTCTAGAAATCTGGAACTCTTTTCTTACCTGGGTGGGGCCATGGAAGGAGACGCCTAAGCACTACAGAAGGCTATTTAAACCACACCCGATTGGTTTCACGTGCTTCGCGTTATTCTGCATCTGCAGCAGGACGCTCACCGTGTCAGCTCCAGGAAACCTCCAGCTCCAGATTCTGTGAACACGAAATAACCTGCTTGAATCCAATCTTCAGTCTTCTTCAGTCTTCTGCAGCTCCTGCAAAACAAAGGCACAGGTTAGGCTAAAGTAAAGGCAGTGAATCTACTTACCTAATCCAACGGCAGCATCCAAGGCGCCTTTCTCTGCCTTTCTCTTCCGGCATCCGACATCTGCAAAGAGAGAGAACATCGGTCAGTAATATTCAACTACAAGTTCTGCTTACCTGTGTTACGCCCGTTCCAACTCAGCTCGCGCTGCATTCCGGCACCTGCAAGGCAAGATACATCGGTTAGTAACGCTTAGTTACAAGACTGCTTACCTGTGTTATGTTCGCTTTCAATCTGTTCGCGCTGCACCTCAGCACCTGCAAAGACAAAAGAGACATTACGGAGCATTCTCCAGCGCTAGTGCAGTCTTTCTACTTACGTGCCATTAGAAGGATAATCTTCATCGTCACAGCATCTGAAAAGGGAAAGACATAGACTTTACAGACTTAAGACTTTTGAAAGAGAAGAGAACAATGCAAAAGGAACTTTAATACTTACAAGGCACGCTCGTGCATTAACGGCGTCTTCGCTCTCAGCAAATCCTCTGCTATCAAGAGGCAGAGCTCGCATCCAGTGAAGCAACTGGATCCAGCGCCCCTGCACAAGACGCAGGATGGAGATCCCGGCATTTACCTATATAAGGTAAGCGCAATATCAACCCAGTTCCACGGGGAAAGAAAGGGCGAGAGGGGCTAGGAACTTTCCGAACCTTCCAAACACTAATACCTTGGTTTACCCTTGCAGACATCTCACTCTTCAGCTTAAACTGTCGGTGGGAAGGGGGCCCAGTCCGGGAGCAAAACGAACCCTGCGCCTAACACTGAAGACAGTATCCTCGCCAGATCAAGACCTGCGCCTCCGGGGGAACCAGGTGAGCGTTACAAGAATCTACCTTCTTCCTCCTCCAATGGGCAAAGGTAATGAGCATTCTGGGCAAGCTGGATAGTTAATTTCCTTATTTTTTAATTCCGACCCATGGATAGTTTGAGCATAAGTCTGTGTAGGAGTTTGGGAATCTGAAAGAAAAATTTTGCACTCGTATATTCGAGGAGTTTCAAGCTCCTCCTTTTCTGATTCTGGACTGCCCCCCGCCCCTTTAGAGGCAGTCACCAGAATTGCTTTGGGGAGTTTGGGAACCCCCCTTTTAGGATTTTGTCTTCTTGATGCTCATTCTGGGGTTCTAGGATAAGTGATTCAGAATCAGTCCCCACTCCCACCCAGTCTTCATTTAAATCCCTTGGGACCCATTTTTCTTTGGGAGGAGTCCCCCCTTCCCTGAAAGAGAAGATCTTTTCACCAGAATCCTCTGAGGATTCGTCTCCTTCAAATTGGAGGACACTAACTTCCTCCACAAAATGGGTCTTTTTGGGTTCTTTATTTCTCCTACCTGCCCTCTGTTCCTTGGGTGGTAGGTTTTTGGGGGCAGGAGATTTTGGTTACGGTGCCTGGGTATCCAGGGGCTTTTCACAAGTGAGGAAGGAAGCTTCCTCTAGGGCTTTACACCCCCTTACCCCTGTGCCTCCTCCTGTGGAACCAGTGAGTGGTCAGGGTTCTCACCCCTCATTTTCTGGGGTACCAGATCCTTGGTTTGTGGGGTTCTGAGCTGCCATGTTTGTCTGAGGGTTCTGTTGAGCCATCATTATGTGACCCAGATCCTGGGTTAGGTTCTGGACCTGGCGCTCCGGTTGGGACACCCGTTTCGGCTGGTATGGGGGTGTCTGGTCAACCCTAGGTGGATCACGTGAAGGGTAAATATCCCTTCTCCCATAGTACCCTCCATATGGCGAATTCTGGTAACCCTCCACCCTTGGCCTCCCCTCTCCCGGATTGGGTTGTCTGGGTTCCTGAAAGCGGGGAATGAAAGCAAGGTTGTCTTGCAGGTTGGGGTTTTGTGGGTATCGGGGAAAGAAGCTTAACCCAGCATTTGGGGAATTCCTGCCCTCCTGAGGGAAGTTAGGAGGGAAGTTTCCCAGGGCAGCACTTACCTGGTTGGATCCCCCCTTGTGCCGGGGGAGTCCAGACATACCCCAGGATTGGGCTGTTGCCCTTGTATCAGGGGATGATAGGGGTCCCATTAGTGGGATTACCTCCCACCTGTTTGTGACTGGCCAGAAGGCCTTCTGGGTCTTGGGTTCTGCTGACTCTGTGCAGGTGTATTTTTAGGCTCCCCCATCTCTAAATCTAAAATGGGGGCAACCTTCACCTCCGCCACCTTAGCAGCAGCAGGGGTGTTGGCTGGTTTGGGGTTTTTTTCAGACTTTTATTTTCTGCAGGTTTTTGGACCTCATAAATGTGGGTTGCCTGCTCTATGACCCAGTCCAGTGTTCTTTTCTCGTGGAAGTCCCTAACCAGCCGGTCATAATATACTAGAGGAGTGTATGAAGAAGCTGGTTACAAACTCCCTGCTATCTGTGCACACCCTCCTAGTTGTCTGTGCAAAGGTGTGTTTGAGCTCCTGTCCAAACTCTCGTGGGGCCTGATCTTCCGCACACTACAGATTGTAGGCTGCTTTGGGAGCTTCCTGTAGGTTTCGGTGGGTGGAAAAGTGTTTCAAAATGGCCACCCTGTAGGTGGACCATCTTGAATGGTTCTGGTCCTCCAGTCCAGCAAAGAAACTGCAATGTTCAGGGGAGAATGTCCATTTTACATACTCGATACAGTTTGGTGGTCTTTCATATGAAAAGTGTCCATCATCTTCTCATATAGCTCCAGGTGTTCCCAAACAGAATATTTCACATTTCTATGGTAGGGGGTTATAACACTTCTAAGGGCCTTAATCTGCCTAATGGGGTCTTTGGTCAGAACTCGCTTGAGTTTGTTTGCCTTCTTTGGCTTAGTCACCCGAGTCCACTCGCTCTCAGACTCAGAGCTGCTACTAGTTGAGGTCCTCTCATGATCATCTAGGCTCTCCCGGATCCTGTGAGCTTGAGAAGGGCTCGCAGAATGGTGGGGCCTAGTTTCTCCACTCCTGTGGAGCACAGGAGAGTAGTCTTCTGACTCCTCCCTACTCCCAGGGTTGGCAGAGTATTCCCCCAATGCCCTAATTGGGTAGAGGTCTTCAGGATACTCTTTTTGGGCCTCATCTCATTGGGTTGTTCATGAAATTGGACCAACTGGTCCCTTGGAAAGTAATATTCAGTGGATCTAATTCCCTGACCCTCCCCTCATAGGAGACTTCCCTGTCAGAGACCTCAGCCTGAATGTTTGGGTATCTATACATGGACGCACTTCCATAATTTTCTGTGGCGCACTGACCTGCCAGTTCCATCATGCTGGGTCTATTGAATTCTGCCGGCCTCATGGTTTCGGGCTCATGTGAACCGGTAGACATGAAGCTGGCAGTATTCACAGTATTAAATGGGTTGGAGTCCTGCTCTTGCGCTGCCACTTGTTTGTTCAGCCCATAATTCTTTTGACAGAGAGCCTCATTGTCTCTGTGCGCTTTCTGTATGGTCTGGGAATACTGGGACAATTTCTGCTGCAGGAGACTCACCTCCTGAGTTTTAGGATCTTTGGTCTGGGTGTTCTCTTCCGGAGCACCCTCTACCCTGCTGGCATGTTCCAGTAGCTTCCCATACTCTGTTTCAGTTCATTTAGCTCCTGTAGGGCTAACTCTCTTCCCTCCAACTCAGTTTTTAACTTGCTTATGTCCTGGCCTAGGGCGTCTTTCTCTTGATTTAGGGTGCCCCTCTGTTCAGCCAGGTCATCCCTTTGGTTTTTGATGATATGGAATTGCTGGTGCTCCTGATCAAATTCTGCTTGAGAGTGGAGGTCTCTCATGATTAATTTATTATTTTCCTCTTTCATGTCATCTATCTGATTTTGTAGGCCCTGTTATAGGTTAACTGTTGAGTCAGCTTCCGTTGACTCTCTTCTAGAGAGTGCACCTTCTCCTGACACTCTATTTTTGCTACTTCTAGTTGGGCCTCTTGATCTGCATTATCGTGCTGTTGGAGAGCCAAATCCTCTTTTAATTTTATGATGTAGTTTGATGTAGTTTGCAGATTCTACCTCCAACTCTTGGCTCTTTTGTAATGTTTGTTCTGCTAAACTTAAATCAATCTGGATTTTATTTAACAGTTCAGATTGATTCTGTGCTAAAATTACATTTTCGTCCTGCCTTTCCTGCATCACTCCTGTGTGGAGATAGAGGTTGGCCGTGATTCTGGCAATTTTGCTTTGTTCGTCTTTAATTTTTGGGGTCATACATAGCTCACTCAGAGCTTGGTGTAATAGGCCACCGTCCTGCCATGTATACAGGTCCATGGCGGTGACCGGTTGGGTTATTTCTTGTAGCCAGACTTTTTCATCCTGTTCTGGCCACTCACCTCTGACGAATAGCTTGTGCAGAAGGTGATCCCTAGCCATATTGATCTCTACTGGAACAGCCATTTTGCAAATGTTCTTTCTTTATTAATTATTTCGGGTTGATTTAATTTTACTTTTATAGACACAGGCCTGGTACTTAGAGTATTTGCTTTTGGGGGGCGCTTGTACAGTGCAACTCAGTATTCACACCACACAAAGTATTACTACCCTGCAGGTTAGTGTGCTGTGTTAGACTGTCACGGGTGGCAACCAAACTCAATATCCCAGACGTGCCCCCAAATTTGTTAAGGATTTCAATCAGGCGACGCACACCTTAGTCACAGCCTAGTATGCAGCGCACGATTGAAATGCTTATGTTTTTATGTTAGATTCAATATTGAGATGGTACACCACTCATATCACACCCCCTTTTCAAATACCCCGGGTCACAATGGACCATGAACCAGGCTGGTTGGTAAAATATAGTATTTATTTATTTATTGGAAAATTCAAAGAAATCATACAATTTTTAATATGGGGCAGCAATCACCAATGGGGTGATAAGAACAATAGGAATGTAAGCAATGCACTTAGTTTAACTTTCTATTGACACATCTACAAAACACCAGGGAATAGGAGCACTTTTTGATTTTAGGTAAAATAGCACTTGAGTTAGATTTTCCCCATGCAAGGTTCCCTCAACCCACAAATAATCAATTCTATGTGGATAAACAGAAGCAGCAGGTAATCAGGAATGGCAAATGGAAAACAGAATTGAAATCTGACCTTACCTGAAAACTGATTTTAACCCTGGCAATACTAAACATGACACTCAGAAATGGATGAATGAAATAATGAATGTGTGCAAAAACCTTGAAACAAATATTGTTCCTCACTACAGCAACAATGTATAGGTGCTAACAATCACAAGCAATGGATTAGCAAGAGCATACAGTTTGAAAATTAGTGGCAGGTTTTAAAACATGTTTGCAGCAAATGACACGTTGGAAACTTGCAAACTTTGCAATTCCCACCTGAAATTACCAAAACGTTTTTTAATAAAAACGGGTGAAATATGGTAAATCAGTTTTTGGTGTAGCTATAGATCATGGACTGGCAATTCTGGTTACTGGATAATATAGATCATCAGGGTAGCAGGTGGCTGCAGCATGCAGTGAGTGGCAGCAAGCCAATCTGGATCAGGATACGAAAACTATCACAGTTTTCCCCTTGTTAATGCCAAATTTAGTGATTTTCTGAACTTGAGGCCTTGCTGGAGCAGGATCAGCAATGCTTGGCCTAGTAGTTGGGATCTGGTGTCTGTATAGATGACAGGTACAGGAACACAGTGCAGGAAATCAGGAAGAGTGTGTGTCTAGGGTCTTGTCAGAGACCCTTATTTATAGTGCAAAATGACATCATCAAAGTAGAGGCTGGGCAGCATTAACTATGCACATTCCTAAACTACTTGGATTGGGCAGGGGTGCTAGTCTCCGCCTTGCTCTCAACTGGTTGGATTTCCAAGGGAATGATGTCAGGTTTATGAGGTGAGTTTTACAATGTCTAGAGACTCCCACATTTACTTTACTGAAAATCTGATTTTGCCTTTAACATACATTTGTACACTTGCAATCTCTTGGCAAATTATACACATAGGTTACATATAATGTGCAGCACAGTCAGTCCAATCCTCCAGTCTGTGCAACCTTGTTTCGCCCTTCGAATACATTGTGGTAATTTTGCACATGAAAGATTTGCCCTAAAATTCCACAATTTGATACACAGATGCGAATTATCCCCAGGGATATATGTACAAAATTTTGAGTTTGCAACATTAATACTTTCCTTGGAATCTGTCATATTTTGTAACTTTTGTTCCCCATGCGGCAATGAGTTCTACCAAGTTTTAAAAGAAAGCTCACAAAATTGTATTTGAAACTGCGAACTTTTTACATTTTTACTAATTCTTGCTGCAGAGATAAAAAAAGTCTTTAAAGCGTCTTTTTCCTGGCCCAGTCAAAGTTTTTCAAGCTGGCAATTTTTACTTGTGTGTCCTGAATTTATGGTGTATCTCCCTTCCTTGGGGAAGTTTCATGGCTAGCAACTGGAATGACTGGTTTTGCAAATCCAGCCCATGTGTTTTAAACTCTTTAATTTCTTATTTTGGTTCGCGAATTAAGCAAACGTGTGAAAGAAGATAGCTTATGTCTGTATTATCAACACTAACATAATCCCTTTACATTGCTAAGTAAGCAGGCTTTTTATTCACAATTTATTTTTCTTCAGTCCGCAAAGCCCATTTTTCCACTTGTGTTAAAACTGCTAGCATTTGTTTTCTTTAAATTCGGTTTGGCAGCTCCCTCAGCTGCCCACACTGTCTTTGCAGCTGTAGTCATTTCCTTGAATGCAGGATTTTTATCCAAAGCATAGATACATTTACACTGACCTGGCTCAGAGAGTTAAACTCTCTTTGAACTGCTGAGCCTGGATACATTTGGCAAGAAATAAACGCGTGTTCCCGTGCGAGTGAAAGTGAAGTTGCTTATTGATTTCTCTCAGAGTTGGTTTGACTGGGCCTGTCACTCAGGAATAATGCATGGTTTTGGTGAAGCACAGTGAAATATCCTGGAGAGGGCCTTTTGAATCACAGTGGTTTCAGAATGAACAGATGTAATTAGCGTCAAAACAGCATTTTTAAAGGGTGAAATGTTTCATTTTGAATGGGATTTTTGGCTTTTGCAGCAATGCAGTTTTGCCTTTTCACTTGATTCCCTTTATATGTTTCAGAATACACTGCTATACTTTTTCAGTGTGTCCCCTGTTCCATTTTGCCTGAAGTGTGCTAAGCAGGATGGTGCACCATTTTTTTGTTGCTGCCAAAATGCAGTTTTGAGGTCCTGGTGCACACAGGAGCCAGCACAGCCATGTTGCTGTTTCTTGCTTAAATGCATCTTAGTGATGTGGGGCAATGCCGTTGAGTGGGTCAATATATCCCACACATCGATATTAGATTACTTCGTAAATCTACTTTCTGTGGGCGAGTTTTGTGGGATGGTTAGGTTTTTAATGAAGGCCCGGCTGCCATTAGATTTTTGTCTCGGATGGGTAGGTTGATTTTTAGGTTTATTTTGCTAGTTTCGTTTCCTACCAGTGCCTTTCAATTGAGTTGTATTTGGTTGCCCCACTTTAAGTTGTTGCTGTGGGCTCTCTCTTATTTTTCTCATTCCTTTGATTAATGAAAATCTCACAAATGTTCTGGGTGGACAGCCCCCAATGTTCAAATTTATCATCTTTTTGGGGTCTGAGTCTGCGAATTTGGTCAACATGTCCCCTCCTTGGGTGATCACGTCCTCCCGGCCACCTAACAACACATTAGTAGACTCAGATTGTGTTTTTCAGACCCCTGTGTTTGTGTCTGTATGCTAATGGGATTCTTCATTGTACTCGTATGAATTCTATTATTCACTGCCTCATCCACCCTAAGTGAGGCTACCTCTTGCTCTTCTATGATTATAATATCACCTGGTGATATTGTGCCCCTGGCTTCTGATATTTTTGAGGATCTCCTACTCATTTTATCCTTAATGATGGGCTCAAGGATATTATGGAGTAGGTTTGATACTCTAACTGAGCTGTTATCCATATTGTCCTGTATGCTTGTTGTGAAGCCCTCCACAAAGATCATCTTTGAGTGCAGCACGGCTAACATGGTATTATGGTATTTTAAGGCATCTCCCATACTCTTGTATAATTTCCTGAATGGGGCCATTGTGGCCACCAGGGTCGAAATCAATCTGAACTCCTGATTACTTACCCTTTCCTGGTTATGCTCGGTAGTGTCTCTGAGGGAACCCTCCTCATAATATTGTGTTATCATTGTCATTGTGGCATAGTCTTTTTACCTTGTTACCAATGAGCCCCGCTCTTCAGTCATTTCTTGTGTTCTCGTTGTTTGGGTATTTTTAGAGCTCTTTATTGTGCCTAAGTGTTAATTTTCTGTGGTGCTTAATTTTTCACCATTTTCCAGTCTCAACCTTTTTTGCAGGTTACCCTCCTTCTCGCCCAAGAGGGAATTTTCCAACAGCAACTGGTCTCAGATTTTTCCGCCAATGTCCGATGTCCCCGTTGCAGGTTTTTCTGATTATGGTAATCATTGGGTTTCAGACCTTGACAGCCCTGTTTCATAAAAAAATAAACACCTAACCCCCATTTCACATGTTGGGAGCATCATTGGTGGTTTCCAAATATTCATTTACTGCTGTGACCAACAGGCTTTATTAATTCTGGGGTTCATACCCCCCTCCACTTCCCCTAGAGTTGGGGTTTCCTACTGATTTTTTAACCCCATTTCCAAATGCACATCTGGTTTCAGTCCAGCTCTGTCTTAGAGCTGGCTCTGCTCTTCCCACAATATTTGTTCTCTTATCAATTTGGGCTTGCTGCGAGAATAATGGGACTTTTGGGTATGTGGGTTTCGCCATAAAGTTTAACCCAGGAGAGGCGTTAGTTTTACTGCGTCCATCTTGTGTAATGCACAGCCTTTGTTTTGTGGAAATACCAGAGCAAGTGATATCCACTATCCTGTTTGCTGTGGTCTTAGGCTAGGAGCTGCCATTAATCGTGGTCATCTGTTCTACTCTTAGCCCTTGTTGGGAAGGATCTCCCCCTCTCTCTCCCTTTTCTCTAAAGCATCACTCCTCTCAATCTGGATCACATCCGCCTCCAAGTCTGCAGGATTTCCCATGGGGGTGCTTGCCAGCACCACTGTTCCGCTGCAGCCAATTAGATTTCAGAGCTCATAAGGGCTGCCTTGTGCCAGCACTGTAGGGGGTTCCATCGCATTCAAGTTGTCATTATATAATGCAGTGCTTGCAGCAATTTCCACCTCTATATTAAAAGGGTAGACAAAGCTGGTTTCTCTATCAACCCGTAAAGTTTGTAAATTTCCTTTGTTAACATTAGCAGCAGCTTGGAGTGCCATCATAGAAGAACAATTCCTCTCCATATACAAGATTGTAGAATTGCTTAGCGTCTTGCTCGCCTGTTTTGTGGAAGACTCCAGGGTTGTCCCTGTACTGGGTAGATGCTGCATCAGCTTTGTTGATGCAGTGGAAATCGTATGGGCATTATTGTTGTTGTTCCAGATCCTGGCACCTTGCAATAACAGGCTTCCCTCCTTCCACACAGTGTATAGCCACCAGACATAAGCAGAAGGAGGGGTGTCAGTAGCAGACAGTGAGGAAATACTCTGTTGGCTACAGAGTAGCAGGCAAACGTCCATAGATAACAGCAAGCAGGTCCCAACACACCAGACACTCTGCTCACAAACAATCGGACATGGGCATCATAATTAATCCTATAATTCATGGATAGATTGCCAAAATTAAACAGAGTCATTATTAGCCCTGAGGACATATTTGAGTTGTTCAGTGACACAATTGGCTGCTTGAAGGTTTTTTGACACAGGATCTGCCTAAAAAAGGTGGATGTTCCCATACTGTCTAAGCGCAGGTGTGTACCCATAGCATTGAGGGAGGAAGTCACTGTAGAACTTAAAGGCTTGCTAGTAGTGAGATAATTGAAGAGGTAAAATCCGCAGAATAGATCTCACCTGTGGTAATGGTCAGAACTGGTAATGGTAGTATGAGGTTTTGCACGGAACTTCATGGTCTGAATAAATGTGTAGTGGTTGACAAATTCCTGTTGCCCAACATAAGGGAGCTTGTAAGTATGACAGTTGGCACTGCTGTGTTCAGCACCTTAGATTTGGCCTACGCCTTTCATCAGGTAGTATTGCATCTCGAGAACAGAGATTGTACCATGTTTATTGCTCATGAGGGAACTTTCAGGTTTAAATGCATGCTTTTTGGCCTAGTCTTGGAAGCAGCATTCTTCCAGCGAGTGATGCATAAGGAACCAGGACAGATACAGGGTGTTCTGTATTTCTAGTGTTGCCGAGGAGGTGGTCCGAACCCACCCCCCTCGCCATTTCTGCAGCGAATAGATCACGTGTAGGCCAAGGGGGGAGAGTCCCCACGGCACATTGCCTTACGATATAACATAGAGATTTACCTGCGTAATACAGCCCACAGCCCTGCTGATAGTTGCCAATTTGTATTAGAACAGATGCCATATTCTACTAGGCCCCAAAATCATCCCTCTACAGAACTCAGCTCTCCCATCCCCAGCGCCTTGCACAGAGAGCCCAAGTCACCGCCACCTCCCTTCTCTGCTAGCTCCACAGGAGCCTTGTTATCACAGAGGTCCAATCATTTATTGTTACAATTGCTTAGCATCACTTCCCCAGATTATGCTCTCCGCAGAGCGTGTGATCGAAGCAAACCTTAGCACAAGTGCCCATCCATCTCCACAAAACTGTCCATGCCCTTTCAACCCCACTCTGCCAGACCAAGCACCACTAGTCCCCAACCTTCCACTCTCTTTCATGTTGACACCCATCTGACCTCCTCATACTGACCATTCCAGAACATCCACCATAGACTTAATCCTTGCTAGTAGTATATTCTCTCCAATTCAAAACATGTCTGTGAGTATCATGAGGTATGGGGGAACATAAATAGTGGATCAAACCCCCAAGGGAAGACACCTGGGTGCAGGGCCCCAGTATCAAAGAGGGTCTGAATGAAGAGGTTGGAATGCCAAAATATTAACCAATTCTTCTCTAACGTGATCCCATTCATACAAGGATTTTATGATTGCCATTATTCTTATATTATCAGTTCCTGTAGTATTAGCTTAGACAGTTAGGAATGTTTCATATTTGTCCTGACCTTCACCGCACAGATGAGCCCAGCTGACCCACGTGCCACCAGATCAACTGGGAAGCAGCAGCCAATCGCAGCCTGGCATCCCCTACACATGGGCCCTCCAATCCACACCCGAATTTGTACCATATGTGATGCCGTATTTGCTGACGATTCTTACCCTTGTAGTGTGCTTCCCGTGTATTGTTTGGCAGAGCGCTCTCGGGCAGCAGAGTTCTTAGCTTGTTAACTTTCTTTTACATAAACTTTGTTATCCTTGCAATTCAACTCCTCGTCTCATACCCTAACGGGGTTTGTTATCATTATTTTGGTCTATTGGAAAGTTATGTGTTTGGGTGCCTGCCTTCATTTGGTGACCCTCTTGTGTGATTTCCTCAAGACCCCTGTACTTGCGGCAAGATCGAGGGCTTCTCCGGCAAGGCCACCCCCACCTACGGCTGACCAGTGCCCAAAAAACACATATGCAAAAGAAAAATGTTCTTGTGGGTTCCAGCTTTGCGAATACCCCGTTGCTCGCCTGAGCTAGGTGCGACCCCAAGGAGAGGCCCAGGCGCTGTGGAGAGACCACGAACTGAGGTTTTTGAAAGAACCAGGGCACATGAGTATAAATTGCAAGGAAGAACAAATGTGGGGTTGTGGGGAATTTAGAGTGGAATGATTGAAGCAACACACCGGGGTTGGATATGAATGAATAGTGTGATTGTTTGAAGTAAAGCGCTTTTTCTTTTTCATGGCCATTAGTTTTTTTTATAAGAGAGATGAAGTGAAAATACAGAGGAGATACGGGAACTATATTCTGAAAGGGGGTAGAATGTGGCGCCACATTGTGCTGTCACAACCAATGCAGAGGATAAATAAGGAGGCAAAAGTAGGAGCCCCATATGATTAGAGGGCTCGGGAATAAGTAGTGGTTATTGTTTTAGCTTGTTATTTTAGCTTATTATTTTCAATGTTTTTATAATATGTGGAGAAAGGACCAGAAGGGGCAATGGGGATGTGAATGTTGAATGAGTGAGGAAATGAATATGCTCTACGAAAGGGGGGTGGGGTATATATTTTTTGGGGTAGATGTTTTTTGTTCATTGTTCTTGGTTTGTTTCTGTTGGTCTTTAAGATGTTCTATGTCTTTTGTACGTAATTGTACAGTGTATTGTGATGTTAAAACAAAGAGTATAAGATATCAATGATTGTCCCAGGGACTAGGTCTTAGTAATAGCAGAGGGGGTAGTAGTAACATCCAATCCACAGCCAAATATTTCACAGTTGTAGATTTGAAAAATGCATTTGCATTCTTTTCGATTACCCTTCATGAAGACTCACAAGATTTAACTTACTTTTTGTATAGAAATACCCACCTGAAACATATTTGTTTGGCCCAGGAATATTGTGAGTCCCATTAAATCTTTAACAGAGTTGTCTAGCTGGACCTGGGTAACGTCCAACTCAAAATTACGATAATCCAGTACGTGGATGGCATTTTGGTGTGCAGTGAGACAGAAGATAGATGCAGAGAAGACTCAGTCAAACTCATGACTATACTCTCAGAGAAAGGATACAAGGTAGATAAGGAGAAGTTACAATATTGTCAGGAAGAGGTCTTGTACATAGGACAGTTGATCTCTAATGAAGGGAGAAAAGTGTCAACTGACAGAGCAGAAGCAAACATGAAAACTGCAGCACCCAAAACAGTTAGGGAAATTCAAATGCTTCTAGGCTTATGTAACTATTGCAGGGCCTGGGTTTTCGATCACACTACATATATTGGACCTCTTTCAAAAGGACTTAAAGACACACAGTTGGACAAGAGCACAGTAACATGGGCAGATGAGAAAAAAAAGCCATAATCAGTACAGCCCTTGTGCTGGGGATCCCAGATTACAATGAAGAATTTTATTTATTTTCTCATTAAAATGGAGAAGTCATGACTGCAGTCCTCACACAGAAGATGACATTAAGAAGTGGACACAAACCATTGGCTTATTACAGTGGGATTTTAGATCCAGTTATGAAGGGACACTATCCCTGTGAGCAGTCTTTAGCTTCTGCTGCATTCGCAATTGAAAAGGCTTCAAGCATAACAATGGCGTGCCCAATAACGTTATTTGTAGAGCATCATTATTCACAATTTTATTGAAGCCCAAAAGTACATTGACCACACAAAGGGCATCAGGGGATTGGGTGATTATTTCCAACCCTGTTATTAAAATTGTTAGTTTGTTAGTTGTAAGACAGTAAATCCAGCAATGTTTATAGCAGAACTAGTAGTAGAGGATAATTATGCACATGACTGCACAACGTATACTGAGAATTATAATGATATTCCACAGGCTAGAGAAAATTACCTTGTGAGGGGGGAAGTTGTTTTTTTAGATGGTTCTTCAAGAATTGACTAAACAACTGGAGCGAGGCATACTGGATCAGCAGTAATAAAGCTGAATAGAGAAGGTAAATTTGAGGTAGTGACGAGTATGAGACTATCTTCAAATTATTCAGCACAGTCTGCAGAGTTAGTGGTGCCATTGAAGTGCTCAGAGATTTGAGGATGAGGAAGTGACGGTGTACTCTGACTCTACCTATGTGAAGTCAACTGTAAACGCAGGTTTGTCATGCTGGAAAAGGAGGGGTTTCCTCCACACAGACGGCACTCCAGTGCAACATGCAGCCCTATTAGATAAGCTTATAGAAGCATTAAGTCTTGCAGGGACCCTAGCAGTCATAAAATGTGCATCACATTCCAAAAGGACAGATTTCATCTCCTGGGGAAACTAAGCCACAGATTTAGAGGCTAAAAAAGCTGCCTATTATACACCCATATCTAGTTTGGAAATAGAAGATATTAAACAGATGAGATGACAGGACGATGCATGTTGGTAAAGGAGGGCTTTAACATGCTGTCTATTGTCCTGTTAATTGAGATACTAGGTTGAGCCCCACAAGAAGAAAAGGATTTATGGAGAAAGTGGGGGTGTTCTTTATCTCTCACTGAGACAATCTGGAGACAGGATAGCACTGGAAAGCCAGTTATACCGCTAGTATTATTGAGAGGAGCACTGGAGCAGCTTCACTACCCGGTACATATGACTTGAGAGAGTCTTGCTGTTACAATTGCAGAAGAATGGTTCTCTCCCAATCTATTAGAGCATGTGGCATAGTTGATTGTAATTTGCATTGTGTGCCAGAAATGTACTGCAGGGCACACTTTGTGAAACAGTAAGAGGAGCAATGCCAAGACCCAATGTCCGATTTCAGCATCTACATATAGATCATGTGGATATGCTGCAGACATGGAATGGCTACAGATATATTCTGGTCGTAGTATGTCCTTTTTCTAAATATGAATGAGACAGGTCCATGCACACTCCCTGATGCCTCAAGTGTCACCAAGTCCCTTGTATGTGAGGTGTTCCCCAGGTGGGGGCTGTGAGAGGTATTGTAGTCTGACTATGGACCGCATTTTGTAAATGAATTATTTGAAAAAATAGTTCTCCTAGGTATCAAACATATGTTTTCTTCAGTTTATCACCCACAGGCTAATGGCGTCTGTGAGAGATTTAATGGATTATTAAAGGAACAAATAGCAAACCTTAGGATGGCTTTAAAAAAGGATGGCTACATTGCTGATCCTTGCCCTACTGTCATGGCCCGGAAACACAGAACCCGCACCATCAGGGTACAAGGGTGAGGGGTGGCATAACTTTTAATTGTCCCTTTGGGACAATACAGCAAAGGAAGTTCAGCTGGACTCAGTCCTGGCTCCTTTGGCGCCAGGCTCATGAAGAAATATAAATCAGACACACTTTATTTTGGTGCAAAGTACTTTATTTTTTCCTGCAAGAACCTCCACATGCGTTTATTTCGGTGTGGCCACTGGGGGAAGGTGGATTACAAATGCAGCATCCTTTAGGAGTGGCAGAGTGGGGCCGTTGAGTCAAGACTAATGGGTGTGGCCAGAAGTAGGCTATTTAAGCCCACCCAGCCCTCATGCAAGTGCTTCGCGTTATTCTGCACTGATGGCAGCGTAACGTTCACCACCGTCTGAGCGCATCTTACCTTGTTTCCAGCTGCCACCTTTAGCATCTTACCTTGTTTCCAGTTACCAGCCTCAGCATCTTACCTTGGTTCCAGCTACCCGCCTCGGCATGCATCATCGTGGTCTCTGACATTCTTCATCCATCTTCGGACCTCCATAAAGCAGCGCTCCAACCCTGACATTGTGGCACAGTGGGCAATTCTTCTGAAGACGGTGCCTGCAAGGAAAAAAGATAAAGACAAGGGGCCTCATTCCGAGTACGGCGCTAACCAATGGCGCTATTAACGCCTTGGTTGACGCCGTACCCAGACCGGCAGCGCCTTGGTGGATGGCGGAATTACCGCCCCATTCCAAGGTTGGCGGGGCGGTAATTCCCCATTCACCAAGGCTCTTCCCCATTCCCAAATGAGCCCCCATAGGGCTCAATGGGAATGGGGAAGATGCAAATAAGGGTGACCGTTCATTACGGTCACCGTTATTGGCTTGGAGGCCCCTTTGCGCCCTTGACTTTAACACCTGCTCAAAGCAGGCGTTAAGGGCGAGGGCGCAAAGGGAACTCGGAGTATGGCGGTAAGGGATTACCGCCACCGGTCTCGTTACCGGTGGCCGCTATCCCTTACCGCCATACTCGGAATGAGGCCCAAGGTTAGAGTTTGTTAAAACATAAGGTTTAAGGTTGCACTTGTGGACATTGTGGACTCCATTCTCATCCAATTTGGCCTCGCTTCGTGCACCGCAACTACCACAGGCCCGCATTTTTACCTGTTGGGACAAAGCAGAGGATAGACATCATTAAAAGATACAGACAATAATAAGGAATCAACATCATAATATTAAAAAGCCATAAGACACTTACCATCAGAAGGGTTAGCCACAGCTGGTCTGGGCTGTCACGTACAATGGGCCAGTGAAGGATCTCGGTCCATCAAGGGCGCCCCTGCAGAGAAAATCAGGACAGAGAGCTCATCATCATGAATCAACAGGTGAGACTATATGGGTCAACGCATGCTCACTACACATTGAGAAGAAGGGTTCGAGAGAGACAGCAGTGACATGGAAGTATTCTCACAATCTCATATATCCACGCAGGAGCAGTGTCACCAACTGTCGCAGCAAGCAGCATATGTGCAGGGGAAAAAGTCTGACGAGGGTGATTCACTTCCAGGGAGGGCTGCAACCATGCCCCAACGTCGCCGCAGAGACCCGGTGAGCATAACACCTATATGCTCTGAGGAATAAGCCTGGCTCATATCACCATTTAACTACTCATGAGTTGGTGACTTAACAGTGTATGAGAACCCCAGTTGCTCCTCCAACTAGGGTGTGGAATCAGAAAAAATACAATATTACGGCTGTTACACCAAGCAAAGGAAAATACACCGACACGGGCTTGTAAAGATTCCCAGAATCTTTATTACAAAACTGAACAGTATTCAACTAAGTACACAAATAGCTATTTGGCCATCAATACATCACAGAGACCACCAGCAGGGTTCAATGTGAGCAGTGAACAGAATTTCCTAGCTGGACATCGACGCATTTATACAATTTGTAAAATGATGTCCAGCCTCTTACAGGTTAATTATACACTGGGCTAGGGTCGCGCCAGGTTCACTTTCCTAATTTACATATCTCGTGCATGGGGTTTACTTTTGAATATATTTGCTAACACACTCCATTATTCTTTAATTTAAACATTTACACTCTTTACATACTGTTTTAATACAGACCAAACAAATGTTTCACATATTATATTCGGATAGCATTTCTGTTCTTGTATACTTGTAGTTTAACATTGCTGATTCAAGCAATCCCCTGCTCCCGAGGTCAACAAAGGACAAGTTCTACATGACCCCAACATGTAGCCTGAAGGCAGGTTGGACATTAACTCTCCGACATAGGTTGGAGAGGTTAAGGCAAGAACAAGGGCACACGAGACGGCCATTTTAGATTACAGGGTGACTGTGTACAAAAACCCCAAAATGGCGGTTCTTACCTAAAATGGAGGCTTGATTCAAGATGGCGGCTTACATCAATTTCTAAGGTCTAGACCTTGCTGTAGAGAGTTATTCGCGTACAATTTTAAGCAAATTGGCGTAGGCCAATATACATACAAATCGTTATAATAGGAGACATAATTTAATATCCAGTTCAACAAACCCTCCTTTTGGCCTATGCCAAGTGCCAACACTACTTCTGATCTCCTTGCAAGCAACTCCATACGTCATCGTCCGTACACCCTGAATCATTGTCTGACATATCTATTGCCATTAGATCTAACACCAGAGTTTATTTTAACACATACTCTTTGGAAACCTTCTTTGGGGCGTATATTTTATGCCCTAATACGCTTGTTGCTTGCGCGCAACATCCCCCTGATACTGAGCATATACCAGGGAGACACTGTATACAACAGCAAAGAAACAGAAAACTTCCCAAGATAATCAGCAGTGCCGAAAACAACTTCCATCCCCATGACCGTAGGAGGTCCCAAAACCATGTACCAAGTTCCCAGTTTCCCGCAGGAACATGTACTTCTGAACTAAGAACATGTAGATTTTGGATAGCCCTAAAGATCGTCGGAGAGGAGTCTGGTACGTAAACGCAGCAAGCGGACCCCACTAATTTACATACTCCTCCTCGCTCTGCCAGGATGACATCTAATGCCATCCGGTTCTGAAGAGCCACTAATCTTATCGCTCTCTGCTCTAACGTCATATTATAGAGTATGTCAGTGGTCTTGTTGATGGTTCTCTCCAATACTCTCGCTAGTCCCCTGATATCTTAATTTTATTCGTAATTTGCCCAAAAAATGGCACAAAGGATTTCATAATATCTCCTAGAGTTTGCGCTGGAGTATCCCCTTTCACACCTCGTCGTGGACGAATCTTCCAAATTTCTACAGTACTGGCAATAAATACCCCAGGTAATAGAATCCCTAAATAACAGGTTCCTTGCCAATCCCTGGGCAACCATGGAAATGCCACATTACCGCAAACAAAATAGACAGGTTCGCCTACGTACAGAGGTCTGTTTTCACTAGTCAAATTCGCAACGTTGGTGCACTTTCTAAAATTACCCATTGACCGTGTTCCATTCCTCTGTATGCAGAAAGATACTGAATCGGGGCTATGATTAACAGAAAATTGCATGAGTGGCATTCATTATTAACAAAAGGGTATTATTCTGATAGTTCCGTCTATGCAAAGAATCTCTAGGCGACAAAGTATGCAATTGCACAGAAGGAGTGGGAATAACAGATACATTTTCAATAGGTAAAAAGTCCTCTAACGGATATGATTCCTCCAGATACCATAACCCAAACCCAACAGTTACTAAAAATCCAGTAATTATCACAAAAAGGCAACAATACACTTTAGGGGTCCCCTTACAGGCTTGATCCTTGTCTCTGCTAGTCAAATGTTAATCTAAAAGTTTGGTACGAGCGGTAGCGGGTGCAGGCATTGTCGTCTTCAACTGAAAAAACACCAATTGTTCGTTTGCTGGCGACTCCAGTCGCGCGTCTTCTTAATGTCTTTCCCACAACCCTTAGCCAACAGAATCTTCCTGCACAGTCGGGCCAAAAGGCAAGCCCTCAAATGATTTTCTCAATCGCACAGTCAGACCAAGCTATACATTTACTTCCTTGGGCGCAAATTATATTTTGCACTTTCTGGTGAGGACAAAGTGTCGTCACTTCCTCCTGGAAGTGGCGAATGGACGGAAATGGGATCAGAAAAGGATTGATCCGGAAGTTCCACTATTGGGGAGTGCGGAGACAAGATGGCCGTTTTGTCTGGCCTTGCGGATTCTGAAGCGGTCTCCAATTCTCCCTTGTTGGTTGTTGCTGTTTCAAGTACACTAGTTACAACAGTGGGAAGGGATTCTGTGTCTTCTGTATCGTACGGCATGGGCTGTGGGATCCGTTTGGTGTGTGTCGCATGGATCCAGTGTTTACGACCCGCTACACGCACGGCAGTCTGGGTGACTAGCAGGACTTGGTAGGGACCCCTCCACCGAGGTGCAAGGCAAGACGACCTCTCAAAAACCTTCATGAGGATCCAGTCCCCCAGTCGTAGACTGTGACCAGGACCCTCGTAGCGCACAGGTAATGCCTCTCGCACCTGGTGGTGAATTGAAAACAGATTTTTAGTCAACTGGTTACAGTAATCTGAAAGAAGCACATTTTCTATATCCCGTAATGAGCGGCCTTTTGGCATACCCCAAATATTAGCAGGTCTCCCCTTTACCACCTCAAAGGGAGAGAGCCCAGCCTTAGTTTGAGGAGTTGTTCTCATCGACAGTAACACAATCGGTAAGGCGTCCGGCCATTTTAGCTTGGTGCCAGCACACGTCTTAGCGAGTTTGTTCTTTATAATGCTGTTGTGCCTTTCCACTAATCAGGCACTTTGGGCATGTCTAGCTGAATGGAACCGCTTGTCAATCTGTAATCCTTTGCAAATTTGTAGGATTACAGTGGCAATAAAGTGTGGCCCATTATCTGACCAGATGACTCTCGGCAGCCCGAGCCTAGGAAAAAACTCTTTCAACAGAGTTTTTGCCGTGGTTATGGCCGTTGCATCTCTAACCAGGAAGGCCTCAACCCACTTACTAAAGGCACAAATAACAACCAATACATATTTAAGATTGTTACACTGTTCCATTTAAAAAAAATCAAAGTGAATAACCTCAAACGGGACAGAAGGTGGAACAAAACTTCCTCTAGGAGTCGTGGTACCTTTTCCTACATTGTGCTGCAAGCAAACCATGCAGCTTTGGACAAAACGCTCCGCAGTTTTGAAAACCTTATCATTGGTCCATACACTGTGTAACATTTTAGTCAATTTCCGCGCACATACATGTGTCGGACCATGAGCCATAATAACCATCATTGTAATGTAGGCGTCAGGGAGTAACCATTTCCCTTCAATATTGTCTACCCAACAACCATCGTCATCCAATCTCCCTGCACCCTCGATCCATCTCTTAGTTTCCTCTATGGTAGCATCTGCTTGAATATCTTTTACAGCATCGATACTTTCACCCAAAGTGCAAACATTTACAATTTCTTTTACAGCATACATTTCTGAACTGAAATCAGTGGCAGTTTGTTTAGCTATCTGATGGGCGAAAGCATTCCCTTTTCCTACATCATCTGTAACCTTTTGATGTGCTGAACATTTTATGATAGCTAACTGAACAGGGAGTGCGAGTACTGAAAGTAATCGCACTATTAAAGTGCCGTGCTGGATTTTCATTCTGTGCGAGGTCACGAAACCTCGTTCTTTCCAAAGTCTACCGAAATTTTGGGCCACCCCAAAGGCATACTGACTATCAGTATATATATTCACTGTAAGCCCTTCAGAAAGTTCACAAGCTCGAGTTAACGCTATAATTTCTGCGGCCTGCGCAGAGTTATGCATAATTCTTTTAGTTTCCATAACCGTGCTTAAAGTAGTAACAGCATAAGCAGCCATAGATGTACCGTCTGGAAGTTTGAAACAAGAGCCGTCACAAAATAGCTCTCCTTGTGGGCTATTCAAATGTGTGTCTTTCAGATCGCTTCTGCCTTTAGTCCCTTGTTCTGTCATATAAAGGCAATCGTGTGACGTATCGTCACCATCAACAGTATCTTGCGAGACAGGTAAAAGTTCAGCCAGATTTAATAGACAACACCTCTGAATTTGAATGTGGGGGGCAAGCAAGATTATTTCATATCTTGTCAATCGTGCAGAAGTGAGGTGTTGCGTTTGAGTTCTATTCAATAGAATATCTACAGAGTGAGGTACCATTAGGGTTAACGCATGACCCAGGACCATTCCCTCACTCTGTTTTACAGACGCAGCAGCAGCAGCAGCAACAGCGTGCAAACATCTTGGCAAAGTGCATTCTACAGGATCAAGGGGAGAGGAATAGTAGCCGCACAGCCTATTCTTCCCTCCATGTTCCTGCGTTAACACAGTCAAAGCACATCCATCACGTTCATGCACAAACAATACAAAGGCCTTGTCATAATTCGGAGTTCCTAAATCCGGCGCTTGAACACAGCGCGGATTTGAGCAAATCAAATGCTGTCTGGTGTTCCAAAGTCCAAGGCAGTGGCAAAGAAATGCCCTTCTTTGTCAAAGCCAGCATTTGTTTAATCGTTAACGAAAAGTTAGGGATCCACAATCTACAATAAGAAGCCATACCTATCAAGGCTCTAACTTCCTTTTGCGTATTTGGGACAGACATGCCAGAAATGGTCTTTATTCGTTCAGGTGTCAACCGTCTTCCCTCCTTTGACAGGAGGTAGCCTAAATAGGCAACCTCCTGACAACAATATTGGAATTTTTTAAGTGAAGCTTTGTGGCCATGTTTTGCTAGATGACAACACGGACGGTGCCTTCTTTAAAGGCGCTCTGAGAATCAGCAGCCAAGAGGAGGTCATCTACATACTGCAGTGAATTGCAAGTAGTAGGCAACTCGAGGGTATCGAGCTGCTCTTTCAATGCCCTACTATAAATACTTGGACTCTCAGTGTACCGTTGTGGTGCACGAGTGAATGTAAACGAGTGTCCACCTAGGGTAAACGCAAACAAATACCTGCTATCCTTGTGTATGGGAATACTGAAAGACGCGTTTTTAAGATCAACAACGCTAAAATGAGTGGCAGAAGCCGGAATTATGGTTAGTATCATTGTAACATCAGGTACAATAGGAAATTGAGGAGCCACAATTTTGTTAATAGCGCTTACATCAATTATAAAACGAAAGGGAATTGCATTATCACCTTTTTTGTATACTGGCAAAATGGGGCTGTTACATATGCTACCCGTAATCTCCTCAATTACTCCACGATCTACAAAATCAGAAACTATACATTTCAAAGCCTGTTCGCCTTCAACTGAGATCTTATATTGCGGGACGCGAGGCAATTTTACTCCATGTTTCAAAATAATTTTAACAGGTTCAATTTGAAGAATGCCCACATCATTATCATCAATTGTCCATAAGCATTCTGGAACATTACTAAATTCTGGCGGTAAAGGTCGAGTCAAAAACTGAGAGGCGAGTGATTGCTGAGGTGAAATTGTTAGCCGAATTCCGTCCGGAGAACAATGTATTACTGCATGCAATGCCTTCAACAAATTTAGCCCCAGCAAGTTCTCCCGACAGTTTGTGGTAAGTAGAAATGGACACTGTTCCGTGAAGGGACCCAGTGTTATCGGTACCGGTAAAGAGACGGGACAAACTACAGGTGTGCCTGAAAACCCTACGGAAACGTTGGACTGCCCTGACAGGGGAATATTTGGAACCCGTGAATAATCAATGGAACATTTCTGTGCTCCCGTATCTACTAAAAATAGATAGTTCCTATTTCCCACCGCCATCTCAACGTAGGGGCCTTTCTGATGAACAGGAATAGGCGTAGGTTCCAAATCCTGCTTCGGGCAATCCTAGCGAAACAGAATATTATCAAAAGGAAGCTCTTCAGAGAGGTACGCGGCAGAAGGGTGATCAAAAATGTTTCTATTATCCACATTCGAAACTTGCTTATCTTGTGAAGGAGGTTGCTGTGATTCTGGTGCAAACTGACCTCTGCCAGGGCCGCCTGCACCTGGGCGACCTCTGGATCGTCTACCCATGTTCCCAAATGACCTTTGCTGCAAGGTCGGACATTGTGCGCGCCAGTGGCCTTCCTGCCGGCAATAGGCACACTGGTTAATGGTTACCGGAGCCAAGGGCGCACTTCCCTGTGGAATGTACTGACCTCTAAATTGATTACCCCCTCTAGGGCTTCTAAAAATCTGCTGTAATAAAACTTTAGTTTTAAGGTCACCCTTTTTTCTCTCAAGTTTTTCCTTTTCAGTATTTACACGATTTTCATAGTACTGAGCCATATGCAGTACTTCTGATTGAGACTTCGCCTGCCAAGCGCTTTCAGAAGACATAATCTGTAACTGGATGTCAGGCAGCAATCCACGTACAAATTTGTCGACAAACAACCTTTTCCCTGACTCTGTGCCTAAGTCTTGTCCACTGAAATCTGAGAATACCTGCTCGAACCGATTGAAGAAATCGGTAGCACCCTCAGACTTTCCTTGGACACAGGCCGTAAGCTTGTCCCAAATGATTCTTTGTTCTAGAACCATAGTTTTCAATTTTACAATAATTCTATCAGGCAAGGTTAATATCACTTGAGGTGGTCGTTCGTCAGCTGGTCTTTCTCTGTCTAGCCTAACCATGTTATCCCATGTATCTTCCAACCCAGGTATGTCGTCTATAGTCCTAATCTGTTTCCACAAATCAACTGGCAGGAGTACGGGAAATAATAGGTCAATATCACTTAAGGTGAATACCGACGACTGTAAGACCAACTCTATTTCTTTATAGAATCCGGTCAGATTCTTTCTTATATCGGGAATAGATTGCTTTATGGTGTTCACTTCATGTCTTGAAAACGGGACGTGAACAAACTGTGATACATAATGTGCAGGAATTTCTCCGGCGACTATTCCTCGTCCAGCATCGGCCGCAATCTCAACTTTCGGGACAAATGTCGGAGGGACCTCTCTCATAGGCAACTGAGAAGTAGGCAGCCCCGAACGCTTTCTAAGCAACAGAGCCAAATCAAGCGCTAAGGCAGTCGAAGAAGTATCAATCGAAAAGGCTCTCTTATAAACACTCAACAATTCTGCGGGACAACAAATCTTTCTTCTTACACACTCTTTCTGCAGGTGCTCTACCATCACCTGTATCACTTTCTTTTGCATTTCTAACGTATACTGACTATATGTGTCATATACTTCATCTGGAGTTATCGACATATCCGAAATCCATCTTATCGCATCCTTTATACAAATTTGCGCTTCCTCTCCTTTTAATTCTCGACGAGGAGAAAACCGTTTCTGTAAGTACATAATACCTAAACTATCACCATCTGCTTCCTCATTCTGTAACTCTTCCAACTCCTTCCTATACTCAAAAATCCTCTGAACATGCTCATATACCTTCTCTGCAGTATCTCTGGACAACACTAAGGCGTTCAAATCCCGTAACCCTTGTGGGAAATCTACATCATTTAGTCTATTCCACATTATACTCAAATGAGTCCCTAAACCTTCAATAAAAACCGATACAGAATCACTTGGAAGAGGAAGAGTAGGCACATTCTGAACAACAACAGGTGAAGGAAAGGGGGCAGGCAAAGGAGCGACGGCTGGAAGAACAACAGGAAGAACAGCAGGGAGGACCGGAGGAACTATAGGAGGGGGAACAACAACAGGAAGGGGCAAAGCACCAGGAGGAGGGACGTACGGAGGTGGCGCGGAGGCATCGGGCCTTCATTCATGTAAAAGTTTATTAATCAATTCATCTGACGTATGAAAATCTTTTGAAGGGTAGATTTTCTGAATGCCTAATTGAAACGCCCTGTCCATGTTCCTAACTGACTCCAATTGTTTATTTTGATCATATAACCGTGCCTTTTCGACACTTGTCATATGTCTACGCATGTGTTTCTCTCTACTCTTTTGTTGCTGCAAAACCTCTGTTTTCCAACTGTGCAACGCATCAAATGCTGCAGGTCTAGCCTTTTTCTTTACTAATACAGACTCTAAATATTCTATACGAGGGATTTCAAAACTACCATTGGTTGGCCACCGAAGATTAGATGCTATACTACCAAAGCCTTTCTTACAGTACATAGTACATGCCGGCGACCCCTCCTGTGGTGCGGGACGGCTATCTTCCAAAGATTGTCTGTCGGTGCGGAATAATGCCCTAAAGCAGGCAGACAATTTCCCAGGCATATCAAAGTTCTGGTGTTACCTGGTTAAATATTTGTGCTCGCGAGTACAATGCTCCAAATTCAAATTCTCAGGGTTAGATTAAGAATCGGGACACGATTCACCTGACCATAGGACTGGGAGGCCTGATCGGGTTACTAAGGACAATGCTAAGGACCCACGTGTCTGGTGATTTTCGGCAAATTTACCCACCTCAAATATATGGACCCTCGTCAAGACGTCGTCTCGGGCTACAGCTCACTGTCCAGGGATCGGATCGTGCAGTTTTGTCGAGGAATTTGCTTCTCGTCTAGAGTGGCCGTTTCTGTTGACACCGTCCGATCCCGGTCCGATAGCCGAGCCAACCTTCAACGAGACGAAGTCAATCTTGAGGGTCCCTATTCGGGCGCAATCTGTGGAATCAGAAAAAATACAATATTACGGCTGTTAAACCAAGCAAAGGAAAATAAACCGACACGGGCTTGTAAAGATTCCCAGAATCTATATTACAAAACTGAACAGTATTCAACAAAGTACACAAATATCTATTTGGCCGTCAATACATCACAGAGACCACCAGCAGGGTTCAATGTGAGCAGTGAACAGAATTTCCTAGCTGGACATCGACGCATTTATACAATTTGTAAAATGATGTCCAGCCTCTTACAGGTTCACTTTCCTAATTTACATATCTCGTGCATGCGGTTTATTTTTGAATAAATTTACTAACACACTCCATTATTCTTTAATTTAACATTTACACTCTTTACATATTGTTTTAATACAGACCAAACAAATGTTTCACATATTATATTCGGAAAGCATTACTGTTCTTGTATACTTGTAGTTTAACATTGCTGATTCAAGTAATCCCCTGCTCCCGAGGTCAACAAAGGACAAGGTCTACATGACCCTAACATGTAGCCTGAAGGCAGGTTGGACATTAACTCTCCTACAGAGGTTGGAGAGGTTAAGGCAAGAACAAGGGCACACGAGATGGCCATTTTAGATTACAGGGTGACTTTGTACAAAAACCCCAAAATGGCGGTTCTAACCTAAAATGGAGGCTTGATTCAAGATGGCGGCTTACATCAATTTCTAAGGTCAAGACCTTGCCGTAGAGTTATTCACGTACACATTTAAGAAACTTGGCGTAGGCCAATATACATACAAATCGTTATAATAGGAGACATAATTTAATATCCAGTTCAACAAGGGTAAAAACTGATGCTCACAGTGTAGCAAGGGCATTGCGTGATGAGATGCACGATTACCTAACACCAATGATTGCAAGTATTTCAAATACGTCTCACCAGATCAAGAACAGAAGTGAGGGGATCAAAAAGAAGCGATAAAGATAATCTACCTCTTGAAACAGAAGAATTGCTAAAACCTCCAAGTCTGTGTTCCGACGACCAGGTTCTGGTGCTTAAATTTGTACGCACCTGGAGTACAGCCGCTTTTAGGGGTCATGTGAAGTGGAAGAAGGTAGCCCCACTGCTATGAAATTAAGGGGACATAGAGCATGGCTGCACCGACATGACATCAAACCATATAAAGGCAAAATATCAACCCCTTCGGCAGCTGCCCTCATTCAATGACCAGAAGTAATGACAAAGGAGTACTTTATATTAGGGATTACAATTTTCAAATTTGATAGGGAGAAAATAGACTTGCAGCTATCCTCGAACTTTTTTTAGGTTGGATAAAAGTAACAATTTAAAGAAAATCTGGCGTTTTAAGGGAAAAAAGAGTATCATCCATTGTTTATGCTACCAATTATAGTGACAATGCACTCACTCTTGTATGCTATTTTTTCCTACATATTACAGTCTTATCCAGCACTGATATGAAGAGGAGTAAATATTATTATGTGTTTCAGAGATCGCAAGTATAATTGTATTGTTTGTAGAGTAATAATCGCAATTATTTTACAGTTTCTGATTTAAAAGTGATTCAAAACCTATTAAGGTATACACAAAAAGGAGAGGCTTCAACATTTTAGAGATTCACTACCATCCAGAAAGTTGAAAGGTTTTCATGGAATATTGATGGTGATATCATTTGGTATTATGATTTGTATTTTTCTCCTTATTATTATGGCATTTCAACATGTTATAAAAATGTAATACAGATGTGGAGGGTGTCAATGAAACATATATTATTGTTCACCATAAAGGCGTAGAGAGTCTCTTTTACAATATAACAGGGGGTCTATTTGGATTTAAAAGGGATGTTGAGGAGAACCATGAAGGTATAAATATGTAGCTTGACAATTTGATTCATTTAAAAAAAAAAAAAAATAGGGTACCAGCACGTGAAAGAGGTGGGCGAAATAACATCAGATGAAATCTGTTATATTTGTTCCCTAATACTGTATGCCATGAATGTGGCAAGAACATTTATTGCAAGAGAAATGTCTACACATGATGCAAAATGCCTCAGTCATCTCGCAGCATGCACAATCAGAGGACAATTCAAAGGAAATTGGGCTATGTTACGATGGCGATCAAAATTACCATTCCCAGGTGAAGACACCTATTGTAAACAAGAAGGATGGAAAATGGACTAAGATGGACAAGCAAGAAACATATGTATCCATCCCAGATTGGAGAACGAAAAGAGGTTGTCCACCTCTTTCACGTTCTGGAGGGGGTGTAGCCCTGATTTTCCCTGAGTGTATTTATGCCTCTGTCATTTCGACGTAGGCCTACTCCTCTTTCGAATTTCTCATCTAGAGGCTCTCTCTTTCTCCTGGCCATTCCCTTACTGTGGCTACCATCTATCGGTCACCTGGCAAGATCTCCTTCTTCCTCTCTGAGTGGGCAGACCTCTCATCTTCCCTCCTCGTCTCAACCACTTAACTCCTCCTTCTTGGAGACTTCAACATCCACCTGGATGCTTCCTGTCCTTCCACTGGACTCTTTTGTGACCTCTGCGATTCTCTCTCACTCTCTGTTCTCCCCTCTGGCCCGACTCACTCTGCAGGGCACACCCTGGATGTTCTGATCTCTTCAGACCTACCCCTTTCGATCCCTCTCACCACCCCTCTCTTCTGGAGTCATCACTTTCTCCTTTCCTCCCATCTCACCCTCTCTACCCCTCAGGCCAAGCCAACTCCAGCACTGCCACCTACCTTCTCGGTTATGTGACCCATGAAGCGTGTGTCAGTTGAGGTTTTTGCCACCACTTTCTCACTCCCTCCTCCCCCTTTGGCTGACTCGCACCCTGACACAGCCCTTCCCATGCTCCACTCTGCTATATCTGATACTATCGATCTTCTTGCCCCAGTCATGAGGATCCGCTTGAAGCCCAAATCCAAGTGCAACTCTTGGTACGACTCGGACCTCATCACCCTTAAATTCAAGTGCAGGGTGGCTGAGAATAAATGGCGTGCTTCTGGTACATCCTCTGACAAACTGGCCTGCCGCCTGCTCCAAAGGCAATACCGGCTCTCTGTTTGCACCAAGAAGAGAGCTCACATTCAAGCCTGCATCTCTGCGGCATCTTTGAACTCGGCCCAACTCTTTAAAATCTGCAAGGAGGCTGGCCAATCCTTCTGCAGTCTCTACCTCTCCTGTACCTTTCCAGGCCCTCTGCACGGCCCTGGCTTCTCATTTCATCTCTAAAACTCATAACATCCTGTCATCTCTCTCTTCCTCCCCCTCCTCCATCTATTGCTCCTCCTCTGGCCCTTCTAAGGCCACCTCTCTTCCCTCCTTCTCTGCCTTTTCCCTGTTCTCCTCAGATGAGATTTCTAGACAAGTCCAATCTATGAAAAGTCTCGTCAAAACAGGTTCACCCCTTTTCCTCCAAAACCATCAAGGACCACATTGACACCCTGGCTCCTGCTCTGGCTGATTTCTGCAACTACTCCTTTGACACTGGAGTCTTCCCTTCCCTGGTGAAGCACTCCCTTGTGCACCCTCTTCTTAAGAAACTCGCTGCCAACCCGTCCTGCCCGGCTATCTATCGGCCAATCTGCATCACTCCTTTCCTGGGCAAACTCCTGGAAAAGCTGGCCATCTCCCAGCTTAATCATCACACTGAATCTGTTGGTTGTCTCCATGACCATCAGTCTGGCTTCAGAGCTGCCAG